>NC_072793.1:104451844-104755516 GCF_028583425.1 Eublepharis macularius | reverse complement strand
TCTTGGTTCCAGAGTCTGTGTCTACGTTGGCTGGGAAGTGCATTATTGTGAGTGAGGAGTTGCCTACGTTCTGTGGGCAAGAAAAGGATTGCCTCCCAATGCCTGTGAGAGAACAGTATCATTGCCCAGCATAGGCTGCAGTCATTAATGATGTTTTGAATTGGTTTGAGCTGGGAGCTGTATTTGACCACCAGTGGTGTTCTTTTGTTTTTGGAGGGCTTATATGTAGCAGATCATCCCTTGATATCATTCGGGCTTTGTGGATCTGTTTTCTTACTACATCCTCTGGGTACTGTAATTCCAGAAATCTCAGTTGTAGATAATGCAGGTGAGAATCTCTATCAGTGGGAGTGGAGCAGATGTGGCTATAGCATAGAGCTTGGCTGTAGACAATGGATTGTTTTTAATGTGTTTAGGATGGTTACTGGAGGCCTGTAGATAGGTCTGGCAATCAGTAGGTTTCCAGTGTAAGGTGGTTTTTAAGCTTCCATCATGTATTTTTAAAGTGGTCTATGTCATCAATGGATCTCAAGTACAAGAGGGGAGTTACCAGGTGGGAACTGAGGAAGCACTGCTCCAAGTCAGTCATGAAAAAGTTGGTATATTGTGGTGAAGTGCAGGTGTCCATGGCTGCGCCACTGATCTGAAGGAATAAATCATTACCGGAATTGACAGAGATGGTGTTCCTAATGCAGAGGTATATTGCCTTGATCTGAATCTGCTGGTGCTCTAAAAGTTACTTGCTTAAAATAACGCAGAAGATCTGACTAAGGACTTGGCTTCCCTAGTTAGACTTCTTTAAAATGGGTATTGCAGGAGCAAATGTGGAAGTAAAGGAATGGTTTGCAATTTGGAACTCAGACCTACCTTTGTCTTGCCCTTGCACCCATGACTCAGTTAGTTGAGACAGAGCTTCCATTGCAACAAATGAGTTCAAGGAGCCAATTCCATTGGGTCTGTGGCTTGGGGGCTTTGAGTTGAGGCCTCCATGCATACTATTTTCTTGACCTAAAACCTACCTCAGGGAGGGAGTCATTATGGCAAACATGCAGGTGCCCGTATTAGGGAACTTGAACCTTAAAAGCTCCAGAAGGAACCATTAATTGGCAGTTATGTGCATTTCTGTTTTTTTCAATTTTCCTGTAACTGACCTGCATAGATGAGAAGGCTATTTTTGTCCCACTTGTTTTCTTTGGCAAATTACACGCCTCCTTTTTATTTCCTTTACTGCAATTTTTTGGGACATTTTGATGCTATACATAATTGTGTGCCCTCTGAGGGTGGGCTTTGCCTCTCATCTGTCAGCTGTAGGGGTGTGCAGTTCAGGTTTCAGATACCCGAAACCCCCCCGAAAAAAACCTGTTTCGGGTTGTTTCAGGTTATCCAAAACATTTTGGGAAACCTGAAACATTTCAGGTAACCCAAAACAACAAAACCCGAAACGTTTCGGGTTGTTTCAGGTTT
Organism: Eublepharis macularius; assembly: GCF_028583425.1. Lineage (NCBI taxonomy): Eukaryota > Metazoa > Chordata > Lepidosauria > Squamata > Eublepharidae > Eublepharis > Eublepharis macularius. The sequence goes on along the minus strand of NC_072793.1, from coordinate 104,754,052 downwards.
ATTTCGGAAACCGAGAATCGCCATTTTGATTTTGCTAGGCGTTTGCCTTTGCAAGCGTCTAGCAAAATCCTGCTGGAAGCTAAAGCTTCCTGCAGGCTCTTAGAAGAGGGGAAGGGGGGGAGAAGGAGTGAGAGACTCACTCCTTCTTTCACCCCTCTTGCATAGGAGGGAATCCTTTGCTTTGCAAATGCAAGGTGCATTGATAGCATTGCACTTTGCATTTGCAAAGCAATGCCAGCAGAGATTCCCGCCAAAATGATCAGGTAGGGGAGGGGGAGCAGGAGGGATGGTGACTGTAGGAGTGTGTAGGAGGTCATGCAAGGGAGGGGGGACTTTAGGAGTCACCAATCCCACTGCTGCATCCTTCTGCCAGCCAATAGATTCAAATCTTTGGCTGAGGCTGCAGCAGGGGATTTAAATTTGGGGCAAGACTGGGACAGCTCTGTTGCTCACTGACTGTTGACTCGAGGCGCAGCGGCTGCTCTCATGCCCTCCGATGAGCGTGGAGAGCGAGCACATGTTTTCTCATGCGGGCGACATTGTCGGCCCACATCGCACTCACCTTCTCCCATGGAGAGTCGAGCAGTTGACCTTCCTGAAGGTCAACTCTCGCCTCTTCGATTTCTCAGGACTGGACTTCCAGAGTGACTGAGGTGAGCCCAACTTGTGGCCTGCATCCTCTGCGAGTCCAATCCTTTGGAATCGCGCTCTCCCCTGCATAAAACCCTGTAGACACAGTTAAAACCGGCCAGTAGAGGTAGGGTGGTTAGGAACCAGTGGCAAAGGGAATCCACCCAGCAATTTGAAAGCCCCCCCCCAAGGGAATTCAAAACATCTCCCAGCACTGAGACAGACCCTGTGGGACCAAATTTATTCTGAAAAATAATGCCCCAGAAACATGGATTGCCACTGGAGGGAGAAATAGGTTAGATAGGGATTGCTTAGGTGGGGATGAGGGAATGGGAAAATGTCAATGTCCTGCTGTTTGGAATGTTTAAAAAGGTTTTTCAGAGTTAAAATCTTTGTTTAAAAAAAAAACCCAAAAAATTGAAATGTTTTTTGAGTTGATTTTCTTAAAAAAACACCCAAAAAAAGTTGTAATAATGTTTTTTCAAAGTTGAAATGTTCATTTATATAAAAAAAACCAACAAAAAAAGTTGAAATCTTACTGTTTGGTTTGCTTGGGGGGGGGGGGAGAATGCGGGAAGAGTTGGGGCTGGGCACCAGCCAATGATGATCTCTCGCAGATGTTTCCAGGTAAATGCTGAGGCTGGTGTGGGGGTGGGGGGAAACCTCTGCAACACTGCTCCAGAAATACCACTGTGCAGTACCTTGGCAGTGCCCAGTCCAGCTTTGTGTGGCTGAACTGAAAGCATAGCCGCAGGAAATGACATTGGTTCTGCTGGACCTTGTTGCAGTGGTTTCCCCCCATTAAGTTTGGTTATGGAGGGATGGTTGGGAGATGGGCTCACACGCATAGAGATAAAGAAATTTTGAAACAGAAAAAGTCTTTGTGTGGTTTTTTGTTGTTATGGTGGAGGTGTTGAGGGGTTAAGCAAATAAGTTTTTTATTTAATGATAGTTGCGTTGTTTTCTGACCAAGACAATGCTGACCTGCCTGTGGGTGTGCCCTGCTACTGTGTAACCTAAATCCGTTCAAGAACGAAAGTGTTTTTGACCCATTTTGCCCTCCCGCTGTGTAACACACATCTTGTACAGATGTTTTGAAGCTTTGGTGATTGTCTGATATTTATTGAGTTGTGTTATGTTTGAGTAGTGTGACTCACTGCAAGCAAGCTGTTATCGTGCCCTTTTGTGCCCTACTGCTGTGTAAATTTAAGCTGTTCATGAGGTGTTTTTGAAAGGTCTTGTGGTTTTATTGTATGAAGCTAGTAGTTATGTTAATTTTGTCTAGTGGACTTCTTTTTCCATGCCCTGTTGTGTCCTCCTACTATGTAACCTGAATCTGTTCAAAAATTTAGTTTGTTAAAAAAAAAATTAAGATTCTTTGATGTGTAGTGAATTGTGTTGTCCTTTTGTGTGGTGGACAGTTAGTGTGATTTGCCGTGATGTACCTATTGTACTTTGAAAGTGAGAAAATAAAGTTTTTTAAACTTGAATCATTGTGTGTGTGTATGCTTCATTCTTTGATGTGAGGTTGGTTCCCAGCATAGGGAACAATGGGGTAGGCTGGCCAGCCTTCTCTGTAGGTGGTGGGGGTGTCAGGGGGTGGTTGTCTGTGTGTCAGGTGCTCTTTCCCAGGGACAAGTTGGCACTCAGAAGTGTACCCACCATTGTGGCACCCCTGTGCTGTGCGGAATTGCCCTGGGAAAGAGAGTTTAGAAGTTCCCAGCATAGGGAACAAAGGGGGAGGGCTGGCCAGCCTGTTCCTGGGGTTATGGGTGTGGGGCTTCTGGGGGTGGATTTGGGTCTGTGAGGGGCTAATGTGGGGATTTGGGTCTGTGTGTGGCTGCTGGGGGGGAATTGGGCTTGTGTGAGGCTGTAGGGGTGGACTTTGGGGGCTGAGAGCACCTACTTGGGGAGGCCATGAAATGCCCCCCCCAAGTGGGAGCAGGCTGAGCCTTGGTGGGGGGTGGGGGTAGAGGTGGGAGAACGGCCCCAGAGGGTTGGGGGGCATTTTGCATGCAAAATGCTGCCCCTGGCAAGACAAGCCTCCCCCAGGTGGAATTGGTGGAGAAAAGAGCACCTACTTGGGGAGGCCATGAAATGGCCCCCCCAAGTGGGAGCAGGCTGAGCCTTGGTGGGGGTGGGAGGAAAGGTGGGCCCCAGAGGGTTGGGGGGCATTTTGCATGCAAAATGCCACCCCTGGCAAGACAAGCCTGCCTCTTCATTTTTTCCCCATAGGAAATAATGAAGATTAGCAGCAGCAAGCTAAAAAGACATTCACTTTTCCCTTTCTTAGGCGAGGATAGGGGGACCTGGTCCAATCGGTCTGAAACTTGGGGGGTTGTTAGAGAGGAGTTAGAGGAAGGTTCCCACCAATTTTGGCTTGATTCGGTGGGAAAATGCCTCCCCCAGGCATCCAGGAAGACAGAGGCATTTTCCCATTGAAAACAACCCGAAACAACCCGAATCGATATCCGAATCGCTAAACCCGAAACGGCTTGCCGTTTCGGGTTTTGCTGTTTCCGAAACGAGAAACCCGAAACGGTGTGCCTTTGCACACCCCTAGTCAGCTGTCTTGTCAGGGCTCTCTCTGGCCTCTGAGGTGGTTCAGGGGGCCGGATTACATCATTGTGGCTCCCCTCTCTTGACTCCTCAGGGAACAGCTCCTCTGGTGGGCAACCCTTTACCTGCTTCCTTGCCCACTCACTTGCTGGCCTCCTTGCCTTCTCCTCTTCCTCCTCTCTCTCCTTCTCACTCTGCCTCACATAAGTTTCTCCTCTTCTCCACCACCCCTTCTTCTCTTCCCCAATTCCCAACTTCATCTCCAAGCCCTACTGTCAGGACACAGGCCAATTCCAGGACCAGGGGCTAGAGCAAGGTCAAGGAACAGCCTTGCCCTTGGTTCTCCTGTGCCCCACCTCTCAAACCTTCCCACTGTGGGCATGCACCCTGGAATGACCCACACCTCACATCCATCACTTCCCAGGTCTTTCCCAGCTGCTGCAGCATCAAGCGGTTCCCCAATGCCTCCCAGACCCAGTGACTGTCCCAGGGCAGGGTTGGGGCCTAGGTCACATGGCTTGCCTTGGCTGGAGCTGTGTGTCTCTGGGGGGTGACTTTGCCCCTCTTGGCCAGAGGGAAGGCTCTGGCCAGGCTCCTGGCGTGGCAGCATCCACATCCCTTTGCTCCAGCTTCCCTCCACCAGCTGCCTGGGCATCAATCCTCCCTGCTGCTCTTCTGCCACATTCTGCCTTCCCATGCTGGTTATGGGAGGCTCACTTGGCTCCCAACACCACTTCCTGGTGTGTCTCCAGTGAGTTGGGGTCCTTGAGGGAACAGCTGAGGACTGGCATCAGGCTCCTTGGTGGTGTCAAGGAGTCATAATGCAGAGGCTGGGGAGGTGTCCTCGGGCAATCATTTTTAAACCATTTATAAACAGTTGATGCAAAAGAGGCATACATTTTAAAAGCAATATATCTGTCAGGCTATGGATGACAGGATATGGTAGACAGATCCCTGTACCATTGCAGCAAGAAATCCAGCATTAGTATTGGCATGGATAGGGCTCAGACATGACAATCTCTATCAATTTTTAATATGGTCTGAAACAAAGAATAACTGCTATTTTACCCTAAGTGTGGAGAAACCATAAAATAAACTTGAATTCTTGAATTGGACCAGAGTTGTTTCAAAATTCATTTAACACCCCTACTCACAGTGGAGCACTGGAAAGCCCATAAGCAGACAGTAAGGCATAATTTCTGCATGTTTGGCTAAGTATCGTTTGCCTTTTAAAAGTCTTGCTGGCACTTATTAAGGATTTATGCAACATTGTAAAGAGGTCACACATTTGATAGCCTATACAGCCAGTACTGAACACGCAGCACATTTCTTTCTTTCTTTCTTTCTTTCTTTCTTTCTTTCTTTCTTTCTTTCTTTCTTTCTTTCTTTCTTTCTTTCTTTCTTTCTTTCTTTCTTTCTTTCTTTCGTTTCACCAAACATTTCACATGAATTATTCCAGCAACCAATTGGCATGGTAGCACACTGTAGTTGCTTTTAAAAAGTCTTGCTGGCACTTATTAAGGATTTATGCAACATTGTAAAGAGGTCACACATTTGAAAGCCTATACAATAAGTATTGAACACACAGCACATTTCTTTCTTTCTCCTCCATTCGTTTCACCAAACATTTCACATGAATTATTCCAGGTAGCACATTGTAGTTGCTTTTAAAAATGTAATATACTCTACCAAGCCTTCTTCTTGCTCTGTAGGACCATCCATTCATTAAGTTGCAAAACACCTTAAGAAGGATATTAAAAACAGCTATCACTTTAAAATAGAAAAAGAATTGTCATAGGAACTATCATTAGCACTACAGCTTTAATAACAACAACAGCATTCGATTTATATACCATCCTTCAGGACAACTTAATGCCCACTCAGAGTGTTTTACAAAGTATGTTATTATTATCCCTGTGAGGTGGGTGGGGCTGAGAGAGTTCCTAGAGCTGTGACTGGCCCAAGGTCACCCAGCTGGCTTCAAGCAGAGGAGTGAAGAATCAAACCCGATTCTCCAGATTAGAGTCCTGCTGCTCTTAACCACTACACCAAACTGGCTATACAGATGGTGTCTGAGATCTGCCACCAAAACACACATAAAGCAATAAAGCATGAAGCAACAAATGCTCATCTTCTAGCCAGTTAAAGATTGTGGTTAACTTGGGGCTGAATCATATGACTTCTGAAAATGCGACAGACTGTTCTTTCATGTTGCTTTGGGATGAGGAAGAGGAGGACTGCAAATTGCTCATAATTAATGAATCTCCACACTGCCATGGAAGCTCACTGGGTAACCATGGGCCAGTCATACGCTCTCAGTCTCACGTATCCCACAGCATTGTTGTGAGAATAAAATGAAGGAGAGGAGAATGATGTAAGTTGCTTTGGGTTCCTATTGTGGAGAAAGGTGGGGTATAAATAAAATAAATACATCCATGAATTGTGTTAATAGCAGCCACAGTGAGTGGGGTGGAGTGGGATGAGGGGAGCAAACAATTTGAATCAGAGCAGTGAAGCAAGAGGAGAATAATTAAACATTTTCCTCTACACAATTTTCCTCAAACCCCACCCCCCATATGCATACATCATAAGAGTGCCTTACTTATGCTATGAGATAATAAACTTTTGTCAATTTACCACTTTTCAGATGCAAGTTCCATGCCAGAAGAATGAACAATACATTTCTTGTTCTTATTCAAACTGGACATTGAAATGTGCTTTTTGCAAAATGCAAATTGGCAAGAAAAAGCAACCCGCCTGCTACAGTATTCTATTTCATGTAATCTTTGGAATGTCTTTATGTTACATAGACAGAATATTTGTATGTCTAGCTAGCTGTCTACTGGATTTTAAAATTGCCTTTGAAAAGTTTCAAAGAGCATAAAAATCCCTGAACAACCTGAAGATCAATAAATAATATTGAAATGAAGTAATTCAGATAAGAATAGTGCCAGAAAATCATAGTGCAGTATACTAAGAAGTAGTAAAAGAATAATGTGAACAGGGACTTTTTTTTCTTTTAACCCACTTCAAAATAGGTTTGCCAACAGGTTGTGGCTGGACATCTCCTGGAATTACAACTGATACTGGGCCACTGAGATCAGATCCCCTGGAGAAAACAGCTACTTAGAGTTGCCAGATTCCCAAGGGGTCAAAGTGTGTGGGGGGGGGGCAGGGGACTGTAGATCAGGGGTCAATGGAGTATTCACCTGCATCTGAAAGGGCAACTTTTAATTAATTGAGCTTCAGCGTAACCTGCAGCCCCCCCCCTCGTTGCACTGGAAAATGACATCATTTTCCAACACAATAGGAGAGCACCGGAGTGTGCCCACTTCTCCCTCCCATGCCTTCCCCCCATCAGCCAGGTGAGTGGGACCAGGGGGCAGCAGGTGGGGGCAGAGGGCTGGCAAGCCTACCTTGGACGGTGGCATTATAACTTGCTGAGATCCTTTCCCTCCTGAAACCCCACCCTCCCCGGGCTCCACCCACCCCCAATTTCCAGGAGTTTTTCAACCTGGAGCTAGCAACCCTACTTCAAAATGTGTAGAGGTCCCTCTGTAAAACGGATCCTGGCAGGCCTCTTTAACTGGTCTTAAATCACAGGGAGGTTCTTTGATGTACAGACACACCTGCTCACAGAGGAACCTTCCCATGATTTATCATTCTATACACCATTTTTTCATAGCAGCTCTTTCCCATATTATCTGGAAATTGACATGGCGATGTTTTTGTTAAAATATATTCTTCTATTATATAAAATAATTGTTTTCTGGTGACAATCTGTATATTAGGTGCATGCACAATAATGCCATTCACATTGGAACACTCAGGAAGCTTTTTTTACTAAAAAGCAGCCCAACTTTATCCACTTCTCATGCAGCAATCACCCCTCCTTCATTTTATTTTTGGATGGTTGTATATTCTCTCTCTCTCTTCAGTACAGGAAATAAGAGTTAGCATCTTCTATTTTTGTTGTTGTTGTTTTTTGAAGTGGAGTGTATCCAGCTACTTTACTCAACAAAATGATGCCCTCTCCAGCTTTAGGAGCCTTCCTCCTTCTAACTTTCTCTTTGTCCAGGAAAGGAAGGGCTATCAATCAATTATACCCCTGTATATTAAAACTCTCTCCACACAGACTCCACCGTGCATATCTTCTCCCATGATTTAAGTGAGAATTATTATTGTGCTGCAAGAATCAGTTCAGGACTAGTGTTAGTGTATAACATACTAAGATATGGGGAAAACTTAAACAGTGCTATCCTAAGCAGAGTTACTCCAGTCTAAGCCCATTGATTTCAATGGTGCAAATTGATTTCTGTGATGCAAATATAAAATCAGAACAGCAAAGAAAGAGTGATAGAATCTTTCCCTCTACAGCTTTCTGTTTGCATAGAGCTTTATTTTTTTAACATACAAAGCAACTTTCAAAGCTGACCTCCCCTACCTGCGGTCTGATGTGGTAGCATTCATTTGTCAATTTCAGTGTTGTACTGCTTTCTGGCCATCTCATTCTCCAGCATGTAAAACCATGCCTTTGGTAGTTTTATTTGTTTTCTTTTTCACAGCAGCTTTTTGCAGCTATGTGACAGGTTACTAATGCTTCAGTTTGCTAATCCAAGTTCAAATGTATGTGCTAAGCTGAGTCTCGATGGCTGTCTGAAATGGCCACGGTGGAATTCTCCCAGTTTGTGTCCACCTTTGAAATGCTCTCAGAGTCAAGAAGTTCAAAAACATAGCAGTAAATGGTTTCTATAAAGAGGTGCTCAGTATGGTTGAGGCAGCTTAAGGATCAAGCGTTGTAGCAGTTACTATGGTAACCATTTTCTTGCATGCCAAACTAAATAGTCACATAAAACCTTAGTGAGTAGGTGAAAACTTGCCTGTGGCAAAGCTCACATCGTTACTCTTCTTATTGGGCAGCTTTACCCTTTTCTAGAAATGCTTTTCTCTGCATAAGGAAGTGGGAATTATAATTTGGTATACCTTTGATATGAAATCTACCTTTCTGTAACACCATTTTGTTGCATAGCAGGGATCTGAATGAAGAGAACTGCCTCTCAAACTATGGCCGAGGTGATTGATTCTTGAAGTCACTACTTGCTAGAGCAGGTTACTTGCCTTAGTTTTCAATTTCAAGTGAAAGGAGGGGGGTTGCCTTGAATACTGTGTGTGAACTGTACCTAAGTCAAACTTGACTCAGCTGGAAATACTTAGTGTTTGAGATGTGAAATAGTTTTAAATGGCAGTCCATAAAACTGTACTGTCTTTGAGGTAAAGATTGTTTGTCAAAGGCCAGTCATTTGGCATCACAGGATCATGTGGTAAAAAGTTACAAAGAATGGTGCAATTTTTGGTATCAACTACCTCCTGGAGGTGTCTTGGAAGAAGATGCAGTGTTGTTGCTGTGACAATGGCTGCTAGAGCTTGTAGGTCAGCGGTTTGGCACACCTACCCTGACCAAAGGGCACTCTGCTCCATTGATACCTGTAAGAGCTTAACAATACAAAGGGTCTTTCTTCATTAACTTTATGTCAGATTGCAAGTACGTGCGGTTTCCCTGTCTCTGCTGGTGACTGATTAGCAGGAGATTAGCAAAAGACAAACATCTATTTCCTTGGTCGTTGTTTCTTGCTGTATGCATGCTATGTTAAATAAAGACCCACTGCCTGGCTGGGCAGACGGGTGTTCAGAATCTTCAACCCTGTGTTGTGTGATTCCTACAAGTGGCGCCCGAACAGGGACTCCGCTCATCAACGCCTGGCATAGGCCCCTTGAGTGCACTCCTTCGTCGCTGTCTCAGTGACCCCTTCATTGGTGAGTATGGGAGGACAATTTTCACATGCCCAGCGCAGGCATTTAGAGGAACTCCGGTTCCTGGTTCAGAAGTCCGGCGGGACCATGACTTCTAGTCAACTTCACTCCTTGCTTCGGGAGCTTAATAAGCTGTGCCCTTGGTACCCTGAGGAGGGTTCTCTCCGCCTCAAGGACTGGGAGAAAATCCGCCGGGTTCTTCATGCCCCTCCACGAGCTAATGTAGAGTTGTTGCATACCTGGCACCAATGCAGGCATGCAGTGGAGAAGTTTACACCTGTTCCCACTGCTCAATTGTCTAAGGAATGCCCACCAAAGTATGCTGATGTGCAATTGCTTCCTCCAGCACCGCTCAGCTCCCCCTCCCCTCCCCAACCTTCTGCACCCTCTGGTAAAGATTTTAATCCTCCACCTTCTGCTGGAGGAGTCCCAGGGCGGCTTGTGAGAGAGGTTCTGGAATGTGAGCTCAGGCAGGCAAAATCCGAGGATGTGGCAGAATTAACTGAAATGCTTGCTATCTGCCCAGTTCATCTTACTGACCAGGTTGATGCTCAGGGCCGCCAGATTGTGGAATATAAGCCTCTCTCTTATCCTATTCTTACTGAGTTAAGGAAAGCTATTCGAGATATGGGATTGCAAAGCAGTTATGTACAGGGCATGCTTGAGGCTAGGGTAATCATACCCTAGTTCCGGAGGACTGGAAAACCACAATTCGCATGCTTTTAACTCCTGCACAATATGTGGTTTGGGAAAGTGAGTTCCGCCAGCAGTGCGTACTAAGAGGCGCCAATTCTGGCAGAGCATACACTGCTGAGCAACTCTATGGGGCAGGAAATTTTAGTGACCCTAATCATCAGGTAGTCTTGCCTGCTGCCACTCTGGAGGTTTCTTCTAATTGTTCTATAGCGTCCCTGTGTGGCTGGCAGGCTGCTGCCTGCTTGCATCCCCACCCATGCCCAGCTCGGCTACTCTTCCCTGATTGGGCCAGCCTTTCAAGGTCATTTGCATATGTGGGCTGATTGGGGCTCACAACATTCCACACCTCATCCCACCCAGAGACAGTTGAAACAAAGAGGTCATTTGCATATGCAGCCAGATTGGTTCTCACCCCCCACATTCTAAACAGTATGAAGTTGCTATTGGGAGTCATTGAATGTTTCCTGAGGTAAAATACACCTCCCAGTCTTCCCCTAAAAGTTCACTAGGGTAACCAAAAAATGTTACGTACCCATAAATATTATAACTGGATTTAAAGTAGTTAAATACCGTAGCGAAGCAATACCGTATGTGTCTGTGTGTATATATATACACACACACATGCACTATAGAGTATATATATTGTATATATAATATACACTATATAAAACAATTAAGTTTTGATTCCTATGGTAGTAACTGTAAAGATTATAAAATTCCTTTTGAAGGCTTGTTTAATAGTACAGCTTCTATCCATTTGTCCCCAAGGACATAAGAAGAGGGTTGCTGGATCAGACAGTGGTCCATCTGGTCCAGCATCTTGTCTCACATAGTAGGGTTTGAGTCCAGTGGCATCTTAGACACCAACAAAATTTTCAGGGTATAAACTTTCGAGTCAAAGCTCCGTTCTTCAGATACAGGCCCTATCCATCAGTTTCATTGGATGCCCTTGAGTTCTAGTATTATGGCAGAGGAAGAAACAGCTCCTTCTACTTTCCTACCTTGTGCATAATTTTATTAATCTCTATTATGACCACCTTTGTTTTCTCTAAACTGGAAAGGTGCTCCAAAACCGTAATTGTCTCCTATACTTTCCAGTTCTGCAATGTCTTTTTTGAGATATGGTGACCAGAACTACGCGTAGTATTCCAAATGAGGCTACAGCATAGATCTATACAGGGACGTTATAATATTGGCCATTTTATCTTCAACACCTTTTCTAATAATCCCCAGCACAGAGTTTGCCTTTTTCACTGCTGTGGCACATTGGGTTGACATTTTCATAGAGTTTTCCACTATGACCCCAAGGCCTCTTTCCCTCTCTTAGCAAGTACAGTCCCCATTAGCATATGCATGAAGATTGGATTTTTGTTCCAACACGCATCTCCTTACATTGCCTACATTGATCTTCATTTGCCACACTGTTGCCCACTCACCCAATTTGTGACGATTCTCATGGAGCTCTTCACAGCTGGCTTTGGTTTTCACCATCTTGAATAGTTTTGTGTCGTCTGTAAACATGGCCACTAAACAGTTCACACCCAATTCCAGATCATTTCTCAAACAGCACAGGCCCCAATACGAATCCCTTTATTCCTAGTCTTTGATTCCTGTCATTTAACAAATTGTAAATCCATAAGAGGACCCATCCTCTTAACTAGAGATGGGCACGAACCTAATTACGACCCCAAAAACCCACGAACCAGGCAGGTTTGGGGTTCGCGAACCAGGGTTCATGGAAGCTCCTTTCCATGCTGGTTCGTTGGGTCATATTTACAGGGCAGTTTAAATGGCCATTTCCTCAGCCCCACACTTACCTTATCCTGCAGTGCAGCATCCTTCCTCTCCTCCCAGGCTGTTTTTTGCTTCTCTGCCCCTCTAATAGCCCCCACAGCAGCCATTTGAAGGGCAGGAAGGCCGTTTTCAGCCTCTTCCATAACCCTGCAGGCCCCCAGGGCAGCGGAAGCGGCCAAAAATGGCCTTCTCGCCCCTCCTGGGAGGAGAGGAAGGACTGCACTGCAGGATAAGGTATGTGTGGGGCTGGGGCTGGGAAGGTAGGGGGTGGGGGCTGGGGTTTGGGCAGTTTAAAGGGACCTGCTGCTTGCAAGGCAGGAAAGGGCCCTTTAAACTGTTAAATGCCCCTTCCCCTGCTGCTAAGGCCAGAAAGGGGCATTTAAACCCCACGAACCACAAACTGGTTCGTAACTGGTCCAGTTCTGTGGATAGTGGTTCATATTTTTTTTTGTTTCATGCCCATGTCTACTCTTAACCCATGACTACTAAGCTGACCCAGGAGTCTTTGATGAGGAACCTGGTCAAAAGCCTTTTGAAAATCCAAATATATAATGTCTACCAGATTACCATTATCATTTGTTCACTTTCTCAAAGAATTCCAAAAGATTGGTGAGATGAGACTTACAGAAGCTATTGTGCCTACTATTTCTGTCTTTGATTACACTTTTGCCTGGGACAGATGTTTGACTAAGTATTCTGTAATTTCCTGGTTCCCCTCTGGGCTTCTTTTTAAAAACTGGTATTCTCAAGTACTCTGGTACATTGGCTAATTTTAGTAATAAGTTACATATATAGGTTAGTAGAACAACAATCTCACATTTGAGTTCCTAAGAATTCTTAGGTGTATGCTGTCAGAAGAACCAGGAGACTTAATGGTTTTTAATTTCCACAACAGGTTTAAAACTTAATCTCTCATCATCTCAATTTAACTCAGTTCTTCACCTCATTTCCTGAAAATTGTGGTTGTGGCATGATACATGCCCCACAATTTCCACAGTGAAGAAAGATGCAAAGGATTAATTGAGCTTCTCTGGCATTACCACTTTGTCCTTTAGCAGTCCTTTTATTCCTTGGTCATCGAAAGACCCAACTGCTTCTCTGGCTTGTTTTCTGCTCCAGATAATTAAAGAAAGGTTTATTGTTTGTTTTGATGCTTTTAATAATCCATCCCTTGAATTCTCTTTTTGCATGCCTAATTATTAACTTACACTTCTTTGGCCAGACTCTGTAGTCCCTTCTGTACATTTCATTGAGGCAGACCTTTTACTTTTTTAAAAGAACCTTTTTGCTTTTTATGGCTTCCTTGACATGGGTTGTTAACCATGCAGACATTCTTTTATATGTGGTTGTACCTTTCCTAACCTGGGAAAAGCATTCTACCTGAGCTTCAACTAGTGTGGTTTTAAACAGCTTCCAAGCAGCATCTAAGGATTTGACTGTCTTGTGTTTCCTTTTCAGCTCCCTTTTAATTATCCCCTCATTTTTGTAAAGTGCCTTCTTTTGAAATCAAATGTTACTGTTTTGGACTTGGAGTAACTTTCAATTGCCATGAATGCTGAATTTAATAGCATCGGTGTCACTGCTCTATACTGGTACAAAAACATCTACATCTCTTACCAGGTCTTGACCTGCACTCAGAAACAGGCCAAGATCATCATGTGACGTGAGGGCATGGCTGCCTGAAGCTTTCCTGGCTGGGAGAGACAACGCAGCTTTGATTAATGGCTGGAGATGCAACTCCAGCTGATAAATCACTCTGGATAAAGAGGGATCATGAGTTCATCCACTTGTGCTCTGTTTAACAGTTCTGCTGAGGGTCTTACTGCCCAGGTTTGTTCTGGATGGTGGCTAGAAATTTGGGGCTGTCTGGAGATGCGGAGAAAACACCGACTCACAGCTGCGATTGGAGTTCAAATGCAAGATACACTCAAGTCTTAAATCTACTAACTTCAAAGAATTAACCAACTCTACAACACAATTATTTACTGTGTGGTGAGATAACATTCTGCTTTCCTGGACTTTTTTCTCCTTTTCTTTTTTTCTCATAACTGAGATAAGAATAATGATACATCATTAGCAGGAAGCTTTTAAACTACATATGAAAAGGAAAGATTTAATGGATTAAGGGGAATCAAAAAGTGTATTGTTTGTTTTTCTCTGTAATTTGTGAACTTATATTTGGAGAAAGTGCTTTTTAAAAAAACTGCGTAGAGGAAGCTTAGGTTGAAGCAATGACTTTGAAACTCATGGAATGTAAACAAAGCTGAACTAAAGTTGTAAACAAAGTTGAATAACACTGAACAAAACTAAAAGCTAACCATACTATCTGTAAAAAGGCCTCACAGATTATTCATAGAGAAACAGAGCCACCCAGCAGAAAAACGTCTCAAGGTACAAGAAAGCAGTCTACATCTATAGATACTTCTACATCCACAGATTTGATGCAAAAACTTTTTGATCAATTAGGTGATAAATTAGATTCATTTGAAAAGAAAATGAAAGACAATTTTATGAAATTTAAAACAGATTTAAGTGAACAAATTAAAAATATTGAAGGTGCTGTTAAAAAAACCTCTGATGAGCTAAAGAAGGTGAATAATCAAGTGGAGATCTTGGACAGTAGAACAGCAGTGTTGGATAAAGAGTTGGAGAAACATCAAGATAACTTAGCCTTATTGGAACTAAGGGAGAAGGAATATGCTATAAGGCTAAGAGGAGTTAAGGCAACACAAGATGAAGATATTCGATACAGAATGGTAGAGGCCTTGGCAGAATTTCTGCAGTGGGACATCCCAAGAGTTTACATTGAATTGGATAAAGTATACAGAGTTTCCACCAGCTATGTGACATACAACAAGCTACAAAAAATGTTGAAGATCAATATACAATTTAAACCAGAAGCCTTTTTGTTGGGATTAATGGATAAACAGTTGGAAATCCAACATGGTATTTTATTTCTATATATGACTTTTATAGGTTTTTATATGCACAAAAATGGAAAAGTACAGTATTGCCTTCAATCAAGGACTGGATTATGAAAATGATGGAGTTAGTGGAGATGGCTAAACTTATAGCTCTGATCAGAGATAAAACATTGTCTATTTTTATGGTTAACTGGAAACCTTTTATTGACTTTCTGTGTGAGACAAGGAAAAATGAACTGATGATTTGTGGATTTCATTTTTAAGAAGATAAATTTGGAAAAAATAAATAGAAGGGGGCAGTATAGGAAAAGGTAAATTTTGGAGATATCAAAACTAAAAGTATAATGTTTGTTAAAATATGATCATTTATGATGTCTAAGAATCTCGTTTTTACTGCATGACTAGAGTATATATTAACCCAATCAATGTGAGGGAAGTTGAAATTGCCCATTATCACAACATTATCTGCTTTACTCCTATCTCTTATTTCCTTCTCCATCTCAAGATCAGCCTCAAGGGTTTGAACAGGTGGGCAATATTATACCCCACTTTTAAGCAACTTTTAGGGCCCAGCATTTCCACCTATGTCCCTTCTGTTGATGAGTTCATTCCCTTAATATTTTCTAACCTATTTGATACTATGCTCTCTTTGCTATACAGTGCCACACCTCCTCCAACATGTTTCTTCCTGTCCTGCCAATAGAGCTTACACCTAGAGATGACTGTATCCCATTGATTTTCCTCATTCTACCATGTTTCTGAAACACCCACTGTAATTAATTTCAATTTTTCCTCTGCTCTAAATATTGTCTTCCCCTGCTGTACTTTCAGAACACAAATGTACCTCTCCATGTCGGATCAAACTCTCAACCCTAGGCTGCCTCTGTGCAATTGCTACAGTATCTGCATGGTGTGAACATGTATAGAAAGAGTCTGCACACATGCCATCTCTCTCTCTCCATAACCAGTAATTCTGCAGCTGGCCAGGGGAAGGGATTGTATGCACAGGCATTTAGTCAATGTGTTAACTTTATGCAGATTATTCAATGACTGTGCATATGCTAGGGTTGACAGGTCCCCTTACCCTCCCAGCAGCCTCCTCTCATCTTCTTGGCAGCTGCCACATGCTCTCATGAAGCATGTGCAAGGCCCCACACCAGAGCAATGATGTCACTTCCAGGAAGTGATGTGATTGCGCAAGGTGGGGGAGAGTACATGTGCTTCACAGTGGGCCAATTAGGATCCCAAACATGACTGATT
This sequence comes from Eublepharis macularius, assembly GCF_028583425.1. Taxonomy (NCBI): domain Eukaryota; kingdom Metazoa; phylum Chordata; class Lepidosauria; order Squamata; family Eublepharidae; genus Eublepharis; species Eublepharis macularius. The sequence goes on along the minus strand of NC_072793.1, from coordinate 104,738,378 downwards.
CAACCCATTTGGAGCCCAAATCAGCCCTCTGCGAAGCACAGCAGTGCTCTTGTGATGGCGAGATGACATCAGTGATATTGTCATGCTAGGCCTGAAAGCACATCCAGGAAGCCTATTCCCCACCTTTTCCCCTCCCCGCCAGTCAGGCATGTGGTGGTGCTAGGTGAAAGGTGGGAATGGGGGATCCCCCACCCCCACTGGTGGAATGGGATCCATAACATGGGCAGAGGGCAGGGCCAGCACGCTCATGCCCACTCTCCTTCCCCATGTGGTTGAGTGAACACAGACTAATACACAGACTAATAATCTGTATTACAAATAGTTATATTTTATTTCATACCCAGTAAGAAGCATTTCCCCCAACATGCAGTAATTAATCTCCAGGCAATCAAATTGTAGAAAAGATATAACTTACAGTTTATTGAGGTAGGTTCCATTCATGGCAGTATCTTGGAGTAGAAAGAAAGAGTCCTAGTCTAAAGAATTGCTTTCCTTATTACTACAGCCACCTTGTGTGGCATTGAGGTAGGTTACAAGTATGGGAATGGGGCCTTCATTGGCCGGAGCTCTTGCCTTATGGCAGAGGAGGAGAATCTACCAAAGGAAACAGAGAGAGAGAGAGGAGGAGTCAGGACCGAGACGTTCCCACCTTAGACAAAGAGAAGCCGCTCACTTATCAAGAGAGTAACACATACAAACAGAAATACATGCAGCTCCCAGCAATGTCCAAGGCATGCTGAGTTACCTATTCCATCAATCTGCACAGGGCACATAACATGAGAACAGTATCTGGTCAACTTCTGATTATTAAATGTAGTTTTGTTTTTGCTATTCTAAATAGGTAAGAACAAGGGTGAGATTTGAGGTGGAATTTTAATTTGCACAGGGCAACAAAAGGCTGGGCCAGTACCCCCTCTCTTTTCTGACTTCTTGTTGTATTAAAAAAAAGTCCAGTTATTCTCAGCTCAAATAAAAATTAACTAATTAGATGTCTACATTCTGTCTAAAACACTGGCTCAGATCTGCTATCCAATTCATTTCTTGTAATTTGCTAATTACAATTGACCTCACTGTCAATTAAAATAATCTTAGGGGTAAAAAGAATTGTTACCATGAAATCAAAATTTAGAAAAAAACCCATGTTTTTGTTGTTCTTCTTTTAGTATGGCACCAGCTTACATTGTTCAGTCAGAAAACATTAGCCATAGTGAATATAAGTGACATATAAAGCCTGCAGCAATGAATACTGGGGTGGGGGGGATTTTTTATGGCTGTCAGTTTGCCTCTGCATGTTAATGAGTAGTGGTTGAAAATACAATGTTTGCCAAGAAAGGTGTCATAGTTGATGACGCTAAGACAAACCAGTGACCTTGGAAGACATTTAAAAGCAGCTTGAAGCACTAGGAAAAGTATCAGTAAGTAGTGGGAACCATGCAAGACTTCATCATGAGGGGGGAAAGTAGCCTGAAACTGTCTGATCATAAAATGACTAGATGCAGTGGCCACTTATTCTCTCTTTCTTAATGTTTTGTAAAGCATTATTCAAGGGAAACAGTATGTTCACAATGCTTAGTTTTGTTTTGATTAAAGACTGTATGCTGTTCTTACCTATTGCTGTGGCTAAAACTAAACAGAACACAGGATAAGCAAAACACACCTCATTCTGAAACAATAATTATTTCACTATTTGAATGCAGTCTGGAAATTAAATTGTTACAAAATTATGAAATTCAGCAAAATTCCAAAATTATTTATTTGAAACATTTATTAGCTGCCTTTCTACTTTGCAGGAAATCAATGTGGCTTACAATATAAATAAAATAACAATAAAAATGAATATAAACAAACAGTGTAGGACTGCCAATAAACATAGAAACAAAGTTAATTGATAAAAATGTCTTCAGCTGCCCCCTGAAGAGCAGCAGTGAGGCTGCCAGGAACCCTGTCTCGTATACTCACCAGGTGAGCTTCTTTAGTTGATGGGACAGTCAGCAGGGCCTCTTCCCTATGACCTTAATTCCTGGGCAGGAACATATGGGAGAAGATGGTCCTTCAGATACACCAGTCCCAACTTATACAGCTTTAAAGGCTGTGGCTCTCAAACATCTGACATTTATTCTATATGGCTCTTACATTAAGCAAGTACGGCCACCACTGTTGTAGGGGCTGGTAAGGCTAGGGAAACATCATCAACATCAAATTGATTGAGGAGATCAATATTCCATTCTTTGAGTATAGATCAAAGAAACACATCGTCAAGACGATGGCATGCTATTTTACAGTCCCTATGTTCTATAGTATACTATATTACAATACCATATTAAAAAAAGAAGTTAACATTAACAGTATTCAGATACTTGAGGTATAATCTGAATTATAAATGTTATAATTGAATAGTTATTCTACTGACTTCCAGAACAAAATAATTAGATAAAATAAAGCTAGTGCTTCCTCTGCAGAAGTTTCACAAGGCTTTGAGTTTGCGCAAATTTATACTCCATGCATAATCTGCACAGGACAGCATGTGAAAATTTCCAGCCCAAACCTTCAACTGGTAGTGCTGTTCACTGTCTATACACTCCTTTTATGCTTTTGTTTGTTTTAAACAAAGAGACTCTTCTGGTTGGTCTTAGGTCTGATGCTCCATCGGGCTGATGAAGTTATCCATTTGCTGATGGTAATCTCAGAAATGGGTTACTATAGCCACATGAGGAACCAGTAGGTAGACCACTAGTCTGATCCGGCAGCAGATACTCTGCAGTCACAACTTGACCCAGCTTCCATTGCTCCATATTGCTGGTTGGTTCTCAAAATTGTGTAAATTTTGTTTCACCATGTGAGTGGATGACAACCACCTCCTGCAGTGAGTTTATCAGTGGCTGTTACATGACCAGGAAATGCCTATGTATCAACTTCTAAGGGATGATGTATTGCAGATAGGGGCTAGTATCATTCATAGTGATTCCATGGGTAAATGTTAAAAGAAAACATGCAGAGTCTTGTATGCCTGGAAGCCGCACTATCCTCTCTTTTAATTTCTTTCTTTATTTTTTCTTTATTTTTAAGTCACATGTTATAAATCACATTCTTTTCTCTTTTTTTAAAAAAAGAAAACTGCAGTTTTTTCCATTTGTAAAACATGCATTAAAAGGTGATGCAGTGAGAAAAGAAAAGGGATTATTTTGTTATTCAACTACTGCTCAGATTTCCTGTTTCTTCTTTTTGGAGACACTGTGGTGTAACAGAAACTTATTTTACCCTTTTTATAAACACAGAAACACAAGGAAAATTTTAACATATTAGGCTTTATAATAAGTTCCCCTAAGCATAGGGAACTTTTAATGGTAATTAACAAAGAACATCCTACTTTAAAATACCCATAACTAAATCTAGCAATCCTAAAGAGTTGTGCTATAAATGCATATGGTTGGTCCGATAACAACTAAGCTTGGTTTGTGCTTCCCGTAGTTCCACAACAGACTTGTGGTTCAAATTTATTGATTCGGAGTATGGATGGGTTTAAAATATTGTGTGGGTTACATTGTAAGGGGATAAGTTTCCTTAAACACCACACCCTTTTTACATAGCTAAGGTTTGTAAGGAATAGTAGAAGTGTGATTGCAAACATCCTATTAATGTTTTCACTTGAGGTCTGAGTCAGTACAGAATTCCAGTAAACTGAGTTCTATTCTATTGTGGCTGAGTTCTATTCCAAATATACAAGACTTGCAGTATAGTCCTAAAGAGGGTTACATTTTTCTAAACCAATTGATTTCAACGGACTTTGAAAAGTGTAGGTCTGCTTAGGACTGCATTGTTGGTCAGTTTTTGTGTATGACAGAAATAGTTTGAGGGAGTGGAAACAAAACATTGTGTTTGACTTCAAAGAATTCTGAGAGAATTTGGTACTTACTGTCATTGACCATGTTTACCAGCTTGTTCTGATTCATATCCCTATGATATAATTACATCTACTCGCTGATAAGGATCCAAAAAAACCCTAGAAGACACAATATATTTTTAATCCTTTTGTCTGATGGGTAATAAATGATAAGAATAACTATAAACTGCTCAAGATCTTTGTATCATAGAGCTTTTATTGGGTGAAAGGAATATAGTACTTAGAGATGTGCTAAGTGGCTGTCTCCTGTTGATTTGACAAAAGTGACTATGAAGGAAACATATTCTGCTGGATTTTGTAAGCCATGTGTGTTGAGAGAGAGAGAGAGAGAGAGATTTTGAGCTGTGAATCTCATTCACATAAGTTTTCCTCTTAAGAATTGTTTTAAACAATATTGGGTTCTTGAGTGATGCTTAAACTGATCTGTACTTAATTCAAGGTCTAACTATACAATAAGATATTGGAAGATCAGTGAATGGATATGCTGCATCTTTTAAAGCCACGTGGTATCCAATTTGGACTGGGGCTGGGGCACAGGAGAAGGGGATATAACACTTTCCATCCTCTGTTGTTTCCCTGACCTGAGTTATTCATCCCCCAAAGCTGCTATTTTCTCCTGTGGAATAAAGTTATTGAAAAAGTCATAGGTTCAATTCACACTAACAATGGATCGTCTTCGTCCTTCTGTGCAGCCCCACATTGGGACTGCACAGGCGCAGGCCAGCCGCGGAAAAGATTTTTCTAGCTTTTAGAGATGTGAAGGGGACGTTCGGATCCACCGCGCATGCGCGTCGGTGTTCCCGCCAATTTTGAATGCATATATATCCGAACGTCCCCGGCATTCCCTCAGTTCCTTTTTCGCCGCCGTACGAAAAGGTTCTATTGTCTAGCGTTTATCCTCTCAGCGTCTCTTCGGAGTTTTTGGATCGTGATCTTCTAGTCGGTATTTTTTCCCCTTGTCGGTGGGAGATACCGTTCGTTATGTCCCAAACTTCTTTGTTTAAGAAGTGTCTTAAGTGTGGCACTAAAATGACGCACTCGGACGGCCATGAGCTCTGCCTCATCTGTCTGGGCGAGGGGCATGTTGTCGAGCGCTGCTCCATCTGTATGTCCTTCACTCCGAAGGCAAGGAGTGATCGGAAGGCCAGGCTCCGTGCCTTCTTGTGGGATGCTAACCTTCTCCCCCCCAAGCCATCGGGCTCTTCGGGAGATAGACCCCGCTCCGCCGCTCCGTCGCCGGCGCCGTCTCGTAAGTCGCCAGAGCAGCTCCCCACGGAACCGACAGGGCAACCCGTTCCGGAGGCCCGACCTGACTCCGGTTCCGGGGATCGTCCTTCCGACCGGAAGGCCAAGAAGCGTTCCGCATCCAAGCCGAAGTCCTCCTCCAAGCCTTCGGCCACAGAGGCTGCTTCGGAGCCCCAGCCCAAGAAGGCCAAGGCGAAATCGAGGACCAAGGGCCGTACTTTATCCCCGGCTCCGACTGTGCAACCTGGTACTCCATCTGGACCGGTCCTGATCCCTGACGATGTGGTGAGTCTCCACACCCCGTCTCCTCCTTGCACGCCTCCTCCGTCGGTTCCCGAGGAATTCGTGCCGTTCCCGTCTTTCACGGAACCGTTCCAGTCATTCGAACGTTCCCTGCCTTCCGCCCCGGCGCCTTCGGAGGCCTCCGTTCCATTGCCGTCTACCTCGTCGGTTCCGATGCCTCTTCGCTGGCCTGCCCCGGTGCCTGCTCCTCTGCCCCCTTGTCAGCCTGTCGCAGGGATTGGGAACATGACCTCCTGGCAGGATTTTGTGGCGTGGTTCCAACAGTCGCTGCCCTTCCTGCAGCATCCTTCGGTTCCGATGGTTTCCGTTCCGGCTCAGCCAGTCGGGCTCCCGGCATCCGCTCCTCCACCTCCTGGCTTGCCTCTGCGACCGTCGGTTCCTGCGGCTTGTCCGTCGGTCCCGACCGCTCACCGGTCTTCGGTTCCCACGCAAACCTCGCCGGAGTTTTCAGATTCCGAGGAAGAGGAAGGTCTGGCGTCCCCGTCAGAGTGCTCTTCGGACGCGGCCTCTGATCCTTCCCCGGATGACACCGTGGGTGGGCCCCGTTCGTCGTCCCCGAATGACGACTACAGGCTGTTCTCCGAGCAAATGATGCGGATGGCCGCCGCGCTGGAGATAGACGTCTCCTCCACGACCTCCAAGCCCAAGAGTAAGCTGCTGGAGGCGCTGTATTCCGGGTCCCCCGCGTCGGTGGCTTTTCCCCCTGTGGAGGATTTTGTTGACAGCGCTCTCGCGCTCTGGCAAACACCGGCGTCCGTGTCCGCGACGGCAAAGAAGGTAGAGAGGTACTACCGTTTAAAACAGGATGATTGCCCGTACCTCTTCAGTCATCCGAAACCCTCGTCCATCGTGGCTGAGGAGGGTCAGGCTCGGTTCCGTTCCGGTTCCTCGTCGGCCCCGGCGGACCGAGAAGGCAGAAAGCTGGATGGCATGGGCAGGAAACTCTACTCGTCCGCGTCTTTGGGATTCCATATTGCCAACTTCCAGGCCATAATGGGGTCCTACAATCTGTTCCTCTGGAAACGGCTGTCCTCTTACCTTTCCGATCTCCCCGAGGATCGCCGCCACTTGGTGAAGGCCCTTCAGGCGGAGGCCATAAGGCTGTCAAAACAGCAGATGACAGCGGGCAAGGATGCTGCCGATTCCGCGGCGCGCTCGATGGCGACTTCGGTGGTCCTGCGTCGACACGCCTGGCTCCGGTCCACTGCCCTGCCGCCAGAGAAGAAGGCGAAAGTGGAGGATTTCCCATTCGAGGGGCCCCAGCTCTTCTCGGAGAAGACGGATGAGTCCCTCTCCCTGATGAAAAAGAATCAGCAGACGGCCAAGTCCCTCGGAGTCGCCCCCTCAGCTCAGTCGTCGGGTCCGAGGTATCGCTATGGTCGGTTCCGATCCTACCAGACCCCTTACCAGCCTTACCAGCAGCGTCAAGGGCGCTTCTTCTCGGGCCAGTCCTACGGTCACCGATCCTATTCAGCCCAGCAGCGTCACTCTTCCAGGCGCTCCGGCCGGTCCAAGGGCAGGCAACAGCCCTCTTCGCCCAAGCCTTCGACCTCGGTGCAGAAGCCCTCGGTCTTCTGACTAAGCCTGAACGCTCCCCTGTTGGCCTCCGAGGACACTTCCTCTGCTGCCCAGTTTCTGGACAGGCTTCGGCCTTTTTTGCCCTGTTGGCAACGTGTTACTTCTGACACTTGGGTCCTGTCCATTGTGGCCCATGGTTACGAGTTAATGTTTACAGATGCACCTCCTCTCTCTCTCCCTCCCCGTTGTTCTACATGTTGTGATGTTGTGTTACACAATAATGTTATGGAGTTGGTTAACAAAGGTGCTGTCCGGGTGGTCAATGTCTCTACTTCCCCATGGGGATTTTACTCCAGATACTTCCTTGTGGATAAAAAGGGTGGAGGTTCCCGGCCCATCTTAGACCTTAGAGGCCTCAACGGTTATTTGAAGGTTGAAAAGTTTCGGATGCTAACCCTGGCACGGGTCATTGAGCTCCTGGAGGTGGGCGTCTGGCTAGCCATTCTAGACTTGAAGGATGCCTACTTCCACATTTCTATCTTTGAGGGCCACAGGAAATACCTGCGGTTTGTGTATGGGGATTCTGTGTATGAATATACCGTATTGCCCTTTGGGCTGGCCTCTGCACCCAGGGTATTCACGAAGTGCATGGCCACCGTAGTGGCATACCTGCGGTCCCAGGGTTGCTTTATCTACCCGTACTTGGATGACTGGCTCCTGGTGGGGCCCTCGCCTGACTCTCTCCAGGCCCATATTGCCCTCACCTTGTCCGTGCTGGCTAGGTTGGGCTTGGTGGTTAATGGGGATAAGTCTATCCTGGCCCCGGGCATGGCCATTAGGTTTATTGGGGTCCATTTCGATTCCCTGCGGGGCAGGGCCTACCTGCCCCCGGACCGGTTGGCCAGGCTTTCCGCTTTAGCCCGGCATTTTATGCATTGTCGGTACCAGACGGCCCTTTTGATTCAGACTCTGTTGGGCCTTATGGCCTCCTCCACAGGGGTGGTTTTCTTTGCGCGCCTGCGTATGAGGCCTCTGCAAAATTGGTTTGTCCGGAGGTACAACCCCCTCACCATGGGTCAGCATCAGAGGTTTTCCATCCCCAGGGTAGTGCTGCGCTCTCTGGCCTGGTGGACTGTCCCTGGAAACCTGTCTGAAGGTTGTCCTTTCGGCCCCTTCCTAGCTGAGGTCACAGTTTATACCGATGCCTCCAACTTGGGATGGGGAGGGCGCTGTGGACAGCTTTCGGCTCAGGGCATCTGGTCCCCATCTGAGGCATCCATGCATATCAACCTTCTTGAGCTTAGGGCGATCCGTTCCTCCCTCGCTTCTTTTGCAGATGCCATTCGGAACAGGAGGGTTCAGGTCCTGTCGGACAATACCACGGCCTGCTACTACCTCAACAAGCAGGGGGGAACGGTCTCGCTCAAGCTCTGCAAGGAGGCAACGACTCTATGGAATTGGGCCATGGTCAACAACGTCCTTCCCAGAGCCGTGCACATTGCCGGAGATCTCAACACCTCGGCGGATGCACTGAGCAGGGTGTTTCTGCCTCAGCACGAGTGGTCCCTAAACAGGGTTTACCTCGACCAGGTTTTCCGCACATGGGGCACGCCTTTGGTCGACCTCTTCGCCACTGCCCGCAACAAACAGGCCCCGCTGTTCTGCTCCCGGGCCGGCATTGGCCGCCACTCCCTAGGGGATGCCTTCCAAATACCTTGGTCCCCAGGGCTCTTTTATGCCTTCCCGCCCTTCCCGCTCCTGTACAAGGTTCTTTCCAGGATCAGGGCCTTCCGAACCCACTGTATCCTCGTTGCCCCTCGGTGGCCTCGCCAGGATTGGTTCCCCCTTTTACTTTCCCTGTCCCAGGGGCGATGCCTCCCCCTGCCTCACGCCCCGGACCTCTTAACCAGGGACGGGGTGTGGCATCACGATGTGGCTGTACTGAATCTGACTGCCTGGCTTCTGGGCAACCGGGAGTGAGCCTCTCCTCTGGAGTGCTTGGGGTGATCTTGAATGCCCGGAAACCGTCCACCAGGTTGTCCTACCAGAGGAAGTGGTTACGTTTCTCCAAGTGGTTGGCCCCGAAGGGGGTTTCTCCCTTTAATTGCCCGCTTCCTGTCATCCTGGACTACCTCCTGGAACTCTGCTCCCAGGGCCTTGCGTTTTCCAGTGTTAAGGTCCACATGGCTGCAATCTCTGCCTTCCATGAGCAGATTGATGGGAAGACAGTTTTTACTCACTGGCTTTCCAAGCAGTTCCTGAAGGGCCTGTTCAAGACCTTCCCTCCTAGGGCCCATCCCATTCCACAATGGAGTCTCTCCCTGGTTCTCTCCCAGCTGATGCTCCAGCCCTTTGAGCCTCTATCTTCTTGTCCCCTGCCTTTGCTCACTCAGAAGGTGGCTTTCCTGGTGGCAATCACGTCCTCTAGGCGTGTTGGGGAGCTGTCTGCCCTGCGGTGTGACCCTCCCTTCCTGCAGTTTTTTCCCTGGTACTGTCATGCTCCACACTAGCATGGAGTTTCTGCCCAAGGTAGTCTCCAGATTTCACCTACAGCAAAAGGTGTTCCTCCCTTCCTTTTTTCCAACACCCTCATCCCCAGGGGAACGAGCTCTACACACATTGGATGTAAAGCGTGCTTTATTGTTTTATTTGCACCGCACCAAATGTTTCAGGAAATCTCCTGCCCTGTTTGTGTGTTACTCTGGCCCTCGCAAGGGCTCACCGGCTTCTGCCCAGTCCATCTCTCGCTGGATTGTGTCTACGATTAAACTTTGCTATCAGCATGCTGGAGTCCAGTGTCCCTTGTTGGTTACCGCTCATTCCACTCGAGCGCAAGCTGCTTCTGCTGCCTTCCTGCGAGGGGTGCCGCTCCAGGACGTCTGCCAAGCTGCGACATGGTCCTCTGCAGACACTTTCATCCGGCATTACTCTGTGGACGTGCATGCACGACGTGACTCGGCTGTTGGCACAGCTGTCCTGCAGTCCTTGTTCAAGTAGACACTCACACCCGCCCCCATTGGTGAGATGCTAGTTACTCTCCCAATGTGGGGCTGCACAGAAGGACGAAGACGATAAACAGGGTTTCTCACCTGTAACTGTTGATCGTCGAGTCTCTTCTGTGCAGACACACATTCCCTCCCGCCTGCCCCGCTGTGAGTGTTTGGTTAACTTAGTTTCTCCGGCGGCTCAGGTGAACTGAGGGAATGCCGGGGACGTTCGGATATATATGCATTCAAAATTGGCGGGAACACCGACGCGCATGCGCGGTGGATCCGAACGTCCCCTTCACATCTCTAAAAGCTAGAAAAATCTTTTCCGCGGCTGGCCTGCGCCTGCGCAGTCCCAATGTGTGTCTGCACAGAAGAGACTCGACGATCAACAGTTACAGGTGAGAAACCCTGTTTTTCTTTACCCTTTGAAAACCTTGCACGATCTGGCCATGGTACTCCCAGTACCCTGACTCATCTATAATGTAAATAGATACCTGACAGGGTTTTTTAAATAGGCTTCCATATTCTATCCTGATTTATCACTCATAATATAAAATGATGATAAACAGTTAAGTGTGTTAAAATGACCCATAGATGTTAGCTGTGGTGTTTTCTTGTGGGGGGAAATAGTAATATATATCAAAGTAAAACCCTGAACATATTTAATAAATTGACAATTCCTCCCGCAACGTATTTTGGCCATCCTCCTCTGAAATGCAATAAAACTCTTATTGCATGTGTCCATTTTTGTATTTGTTATAATGTATGTGATAAATATTTTTAATAAATTAATTTTTTTTAAAGAAATGTGCAGGGCTGCATTTTTCACCTGCAACATTCTTTATGCAGTTTTGCATTTGGCCTGTGGTAATGGGTCAAACAAGGCAAGTCATTGAATTTGCTGTAGAAGTATTTCGGAACACATATTAATAGTTTGCTCCAGATTATCATCTAAGAATAAGACCCGGGGGACACAACATATGCACACACCCAAAAAGCAGGAAAGAGAATTTTAAGAAAGAAATGTATGCAAAAGTAAAACCAGTAATGCTATATGAAAAAGTCAATAAAGAGTAATGCATTATATAAATGCATATATTATTAAGGTATGTCAACTCTATTGATTAACATAAGCATGGATTCATTGGCTCAAGTCAGAGGACATCAGGGTCAGAGACCCCACACCAGCAGAAATCACCTGGAAGCACGGTTGGTATGATGGACTCCCTCCCATGGGGCTATATATTGACTACTATACTGTGGCAGCTTGAAAATGTTATTCTTCATATGCAAATATACACAATTATTTCATATTAGATAAAGTTCTTTCAGACAGGCTGGCAAGCCAGCCTGCCTGCCATACCTGCCTGCCATACCTGTGGAAGTCTATCTGTTGGGGAGGATGGGCAGTAGTGTAGTGGCTTTCTTGCTTCATCGTGTTTTTTTAGGCTTTGTCTTTGCTGTCTCTGCTGAACAGTCTTATCAGCGCAGCTGGAAGAGAGCGTCTGGGAACCAAAGGACCTTGAGGAACTCTTCTCTGCCAGGATTTTCGTTCTTCGCAGCTCAGTGCCAATTTTAACTGACTGTCATTTGAATTGGGGCAGGGGTCTGGAGTATAACCTTTCTGGGAAGACTTTGCTTTGGCATTCCAGGCAATTACCATGTACACTTCTAGGGAGCATTACCAATTAAAGACCTTTAACTCATACAACTGTGTTTGATGAAGTGGAGAATCTGAGGGAATCCCCTAGCCAGGCCTGACAAGTTCCATACTAAAAAGACGTGTATGTTTTTATATTTAAAGATTACAGGTGTTCCTATTGAATATTTTATAGGAACAGCTGAACAATTTCTAAACTCAAGCTTATCTTATAAAAAGAAATATATTGTTCTATAAACAAAACAGTTGCATTTGGATGGTCTGCTCCAGCACTAGGTATCAAATTTATAGGCAGAATAAGAAAATAGATTATACCCAAATAATTTTGCTGAAATGACTTTTACATAATATGCTTCAGTTTTCACAGTTAACATATTCAAAAATCAAACTTATTTTGCATGCAATGCCCTTGTCTCTTGAGTCAGCCATACCAGACTATTGCTTTTATTTGTTTATTTGAAAAACAAGCAGCATTTGAATTATTTGTGCAGTTGGCAGCATTCGGGTTAGTGAGGGGTAGCTGCTGTTGGCTTTTACCATCAGTGAACTGGCTTGCCTGGATAGCATATGCAGGTCATACATAATTCAAAATCAAATATGTTTGGTGTATATGTGCTACTTTTATGCCTGTGCAGCTCGCACCATTCATAAAATCATGTCAGTAAATGTTCAAAATGTACTGGGTTGGACTACGATTCCCAAGTGGCAATTGTAGGTGTCAGAGATCAAGTTTAGAACAGTTAATGAACATTCTTGGCTTTGATAGTCAGATACACAAAATAAACAAGGATGGGATACTAGAGAGAAAAGTCCCACAGTTTCCACTTCCCACCCTACCCCATCAGGATCAAGGAAGTTAATGTTTGTCATGTTGTTTGGGAAGATGGTAGACAGAGGAAGAGGACAAGAACATGCATGCACAAACTATTTGCAATGCAATTCAGAATAATTTGATCATTAGAAGCAAACTTTTTTCAATTGTTCATATTTTGTGAACAAAAGGATCTTCACACATCACTAGATAGTGCCCTAAATTTATCTCATCCTATCCTGTGTTTATATGGTTTATTTAATTGTTTTAAACGTGTGTGTGCTGTAAACACTATTAAATGTTTTAAATGATTTAATCTGAAATGTTTTAATGTTCGCTGTCTTGAGGATCATCAGTTAGGTGGAATGGCAGCATAGAAATGTTTTAAATAAATAAATATGTCCTTGCTCTGCTGTTAATTGTGCCTCAAAATGAAAGTCTCATTCAAAGTTCCAGTCTTGTCTTGTTAAAGAATAGTTACAGAGATCAAAACTATTGGCCGACTTATAGCAACCCCTTCTGGGATTTTCTATGCAAGAGAATAACACAGGTGATTTGCCTTTGCCTGCCTCTAGAAAGTGACCCAAGTCATCTCTGGAGGTCTTCCATCCAATTATTAACCAAAGCTGACCCTGTTTAACTTCCAATATTTGACAAGGCCAGGATTTCCCAGTTCTATTCAGTTCAGGATTAACATTCTTCTTCTTGCTATACTTTTTATTTGCATCTCAAACTTGATGTGACAGGAAGATCCGTGTGCCCACCTGTTCACATTCACTATTGATTAACAAAAACAGAGGCTTCAGGTAAAGGGAAGCTAAACATGGCCCTTTCCTCTAACGTATCTTGACATGCTGTTTCTGCCATAATAAAATAACTGTATTTTTAAAAGGTCCCAGTTTAAACATGTTTATCTGACCTAAAAATACTGTCCTAAACTATAGAGCCTATATTTTATATCCCAAGAACTATAAATATAAAATGTTAACAATGGTGTTTGAACATATTAAACATCTTTTAAACATGAGTGGGTAGTATTGGAGTTCAGTTGAGTTCAGGAGGAACAAAATTGAGCTATTGATTCTGTTTCAGCATTTTTCTTCCTCAGTCACATCACGTTTTGTGCTCAGTATTTCTAACAATAACCATGTACTGTTCATTTTGCTAAAGTTACTTTATGACAAACCCATTTGCAGTATTTGAAAGAATATGATTGATAATTAAGACACTATGCCTGCTGTAAAGTGTCTTTTGTTAACATTCAAACTTTCCACTGATCTTGAATTGTTAAAATACTATTATATTTGATATCTCAGTAGCACAGCCATAGCTTTAAAAGTAAATGCTGGTTCCTATATTTATGTGTGTCATTTGATTTTTTTCTCTACCTGATCACTATACAACTGATTATTGCCATCTGAAAATGGGAATAGATTCTTCTTCACTTGATATTACAGTCATCAAATGATGACCATGCATGTATGAACCAGGTCTAAATTTCACTGAAGTGAACATTTAGAACAACTATGGCCCAACTATTTAGATAGTGTAAGAGACTTCAAACTTGTTGAGCCTGAGAGCATTTCTGGAATGTTGAGTATGGGTAGTGAGCCCTGCTGTGGGGGATAGGACCAAAAACAGCTTACTAGAAGGTACCACAAAGTGTTGGAAGGTTCTAAGCCAAGGATCCTCCTATGGTTGTGACTAGAGATGGGCACGAACCACATTACAAACTTCAAAAACCCACGAAATTGGCAATCACGCGATCACGATCCAGCGGTTCGTGATTGTCCACGGCCAACGAACCAGCATTTGGGAGACACCCGGTTCGGTGCGTTCGGCTGCGGTTCAGGAAGCCAGACAGTCAGGCTCCAGCAATCAATTCCCCTGGCAATGGAGCCGGGGGAATGCCTGAACTCTGTCTGCGCTCCTTCTGTCGCCCTGGAAACCCGAATGGAAGCCCAGCTTACCTTGATCAGCAGGTCTTCCTTCCAACCACAGAGCTGCAAAGCAGTTACAAGTTGGGAGAAGACACCCAGGGGAGGGAGGGGGAAGGAAGTATCCTGTAGCCATGGGCACTCCAATCTCATCCCTGCAAACCCTGATAGGTAGCTCTGACAGCCAAACACAGACCTCCTGTGTTGCTCAAAGGGACCTGTGCTTATAAATAGCCATGGGCTCCCAGGCTGGGTTTCACTTTTAGCAAGCAGTGGAGTGGGACAGAGCTCTTGCTTGCCACTTGCTAGCCTTTGGGGAGAGAGACTGAGAGTATAATTCAGCTTGGATTTTTGTGGGAGTTTCCTGGGGGCCTTGGATTGGAGAGGGTATAACTCCAAGATCCCTTTTGCAATCTTGTCCAAACTTGGGTGACGGCTGTAGGAGAGCCTGCAAAAGACTCCCCGGGAATATGAGCTCTCTAAGTGCCATGGAGGTCGTCCCACACCCAACAAACCGCGAACCACGAACTGGTTCAGCAACGGAAAATGTTCGTTGCGGTTCGCAATCTGAAGATCATCGTCAGCACCGAACCATGATCCGCTGGTTCATTAAATTTTTTTGGTTCGTGCCCATGTCTAGTTGTGATAGCTGTTTCCGAATGAGTTGCCCTTAAAGTTCCAAAGGTGATCCTTCTACTTTCTTCTGATGAACCTCCTGTCCCAGTGGAAAGGAGAAAGGCTAGAATTAGCTGTTTGCTGTGAGGAAAGAGATGCTTTAGAGTGAAAGTAAATGGGGAAAGCAGAAAATACATTGGTGGGCATCATATTGTGGATTATTGAGATAGGTACAGATGGATAGAATGGACTCTCTCTTCCTCACAAACAAGCTCCCCCATTCCCTGTGAACTATTCTGTTCAGCAGTGGCATTGGCTGTTGGGAAAAGAGAAAGTTAATTGTGTTGTTGTCACCTTTCTGAGTACTAGGTTGAATAATGCTGTTGTACTAGAAGCAGATGCCGAGATGTAACAGATGGAGCTCTAATTCCAGAACACAACATAGTTAGTTGGGTGCTGGCATAACAAAAGTTAATGCCAGTATCCAAATGCAAGAAACCTCAAAACAGATTGAGGAAAGGAGGGATTATTTTTGGCTGGGAGTCATACATTTTGAAAAACTCTTTGATGTTTGTTTTGTTTATATGGTTCATAATAATTTGTCTGACAACACTCAGGCCCATCTGCTAGAGCCTTTACAGATGATGAAAGAAAATAGATTATATTTTTAACACTTAATTAGCACTAGTTCCTATTCATCACCAGTGACATAATATCAAATTCCTATACACAAGAGAGGCAGATGTATTAGTCCAGAAAAAAAACCCAAAAGAATGTTTGGGAATAATAATACACAGATCTGCTCAGAAGTAAGAATAATGTTATTCAATGTGACCTTTATTATATTCAGATATAATGGGCAGGGCAATAACCTGTTCATTATGTAAAAGGAAGATATGCTTCCTATTGCTAAAAATGGAAACATCAATATATTGTTTTTAAAAGGATTCATTGAATTGTGGAGTGGGAAAGGAGAGATATAGTCTTGATGGTGTTTATCACTCTTTTTGTTGACTTGTGTTCAGGGGTTGATACTTGCTGTATAAGAAGTAATAAAGTTGGCTTCAGCTCAGTTTCCTTCTCTGTTTTCCCTTCTATAAAGTAGTTATGAAGGAACCAAATGCTTCTTTCACAGAGATGGCAGCTTGATGGTGTCTAAAAAGGAAAAATCTTTCTAGGAGCAGCTGCTTTCAGTCTGTAAACTAAACAAAATCCTAATCCATCTCAGCATTCATTTTCAAGCAGGGTCTTTGTGGAGGCAATGTGTGAAGCAACCATGCTTGGGCATTCTTGCAGGTTGCTGGCAACCTGCCAATAGGTCGATCAAAAGGCTTCTTCCAAAACAGAAACCGTGTCTGCTACTTCAGGAAAGGGTAATTCAGACTGATCTTTATGCCTGTCAAAACTCTCCCTTCCACCCCACCCCTGATAGAATTTATTCAGGCAAATATGGAGTAAGCCACAGGCACCTGTCACATCCTATGATGACCCTGCTGTAAAATCTGCCCTTTTATGCTAAATAAATGTACATTGCCCAGATGTCCTTCAACACGTTGAATTTCTTTGTTAGATTGTGTGACCTCAGCCTTATATGAAAGGTTCCTTCCATGTAAAGGGAGATGCTGATATTCTATCACAACAAAGGTAAAAATTAGAAGAATGCTAAGGGAAAAAAGATCTAAACATACACACAGAAATAACCGGTTTGGCTCATTAAAGCAGCTTTTGGACTAAATCCAGGAAACTAAATTGTAATGAGACCCTCCCACCAAAAAGTTTTTTGTGTTTGGTTTTGTACCTTCCATTGGCAGGAAGGCACTGGGCTCGCCTCACTGGGCAACAGTTTGTTTTCCAGACTCCTCCCCTTGGAAGGGAGGCTTCAGTCATAGGCTGGGAGTAAGCACTATTGATAAACATGGGACTTATGTCTCAGTGGACCTGTTTAGGATTGCTTCCATAGTCTTTCAGGGTTCTCTCTTTATCTGAGTAAAATGGCAAATTTGTACCTACTCCATCTTTTCAAAAACAATCCTGCCTGCCCCTACAGAAAAAGTAAAACTTATTGGAAAAACATAGGCATGTTGGGGGGGGGGATGGAGGGAGGAGAGGAATACAGACAATCATTCTGCTTGCCTGCCTGCATTTGGTGGAGAGAATGCCCTATTTTGCAGCAGAACACTGAGCATCAAAAGGAAGGATTTGGATTCACCCCTCATTGTGGGAACAAAACTATAAAGCACAAGGAAACTGCAGCTACAGACAACAGCAGAATGCAAAGGTAGTAAGTTGTTGACTCTATAGAAAAAGGGGAAAATTCAACATATTGCAGTATTGGGGCACTCCTCTACTTGGGAATGCCCTACTGCCACAGCCCCATGCATAGACACGCGTCTTCTATGGGTCCATTGTTGTGTGTGTGCTATTGTGCTTGAAAAAAACTCAGTGGGTTAATAGTTTAGACTAAGTGGTGGACCAATGGTTGCCACACTTTTTAGTTAAGTGCAAAAACTGCTGCCCCAGAGCCTCATTTCTCCACACACTCCCCTGAAAAGAACAGTGTGCATTTGCCCATGTGTGGCCAATGCATGTGCAATGGGCCAAAACTCATGAAAACAAACCAAAAAAATAATAATTTGGAGCAGTATGTGGAGTAGTCTGAGCACTCACAGCTCAGCACAAACTCCTCCATGGAAATTCCTTCTCTGGGGCTTATCTCCAAACTGAGCACTTATCTCCATCCTGATCCTTTAAAGAAGAGAGAAATGCCACCGCCTGGAAAATTTGGAGAATCGAAGAAAAACAAGATGCCTGATGGTAAGCCCTTGAACATGAAAAAACCATTGATTTTCCAGGGGGTATTTTTTATAATGTCAAGGAATCCTTGAGTTGTATTACCATTGTAATAAATCATAGTATTGACCCAAACCAGTGATATTTGTGTGTATTTTCAGCTTGGGGATGTCATAACGCACACCTCTAATATTTGTCCCTCCACTATGCAAAGAGGATTGCCAGTCTGGTATCTATACAGACCAGACCTTTCTACCATCCATTTCTTATGTAGGACAAAATTGTAGTTGTGCCAATGTTTGCTGTGTAAAAGAAGTGTATATTGTTTTTTTAAAAATCATGAATTTTACCGTTTTTATTATCTTGCAATTTCAAATTCCCACTAATCTACACTTCTGTGTATGCTGAATTCTTTTCTGCTTCCGGCATGATCATGGCAGGAGCCAGCCAAATGAAAGGAGAAATGATGCCAGGCAGCAAACACCTGGGAAAGAAAGGGCCTCGCTCCAGTAAAGTTGATTTATTTTATTTCTTGCAAGCTGCCTAGGCATGCTTCACTCTCTAGTATCAGGATTAAGCATAAAGAGTTGGCTTTAAATAAAAACTTTGAAAAGTTATATTTTGCTAAAATGAATCTCAAAAAATTGCTGAGTTAATTGAAATCCATTGCTGAAAAATACAATGCCTAGAGGCTAACAATTTGAACACTAGAGTGAACTCTGATGTGATTTGATTAAATAAGAGAGAAAGCCCTGACAAAAAATGGATTTATAATGAAGGCATAAGGGAAGGATTTGTTGCACTTGTCCCAGAACAGAAAAAGTGAAAATTAAACATTCCAGTTTACATAGGGCATAGTTTGTTTTACGTGCATGGGTTACATAAACAGTTTTATAAAAATTTAAACAAAAATACTTTGAGATGGAATCTCTGACATAAGAAATATTTCCCTTTTCTGTTGCCTTGGTCTTTTTGCCTGTCTTTCTTTTTTCCTGACCTAAGTCAATGCACAGTAAATGAAAGCACTTTTTCTCACAATGCGTAATTAATACATATAAGTAACTCACTGGCACTGGATGGAATGATGGCCAGTAAAAATGATGGTCTTAAAATGCAGATTAAACAAATTCATCAAGGCTAAGTCATGAGTGACTACTAGTATTGATAGCTCAATGAAACCTCCATGTTCAGAAGCAGTATACTTTGGAAATTCCAGTTGCTGGTGGAAAGCTTTAACCTCTGTATCCCTGCTTCTGAGCTTTCTATAGCATCTGGTTGGCCATCATGTGAAATAGTTTGTTGGACTAGATGGTTTGATCCAGTAGGGTTCTTATGCTTTTGTCCTTTAAGGATTCCTATAACACATGTAATTTGGAAATGGTGAACCCTGAAAACAACTATACTCCTTCTTATTACTAATCAACTATAAATTAGTTTAGTTTACTTTGCACATTAAATAATGTGCAGTTATGTAAATTATTAGGAAGGAATAAAGGATGAACTCCTCTTGCCCAAATGTCCCCAAGGAAGATGCTGAGAATCCCTTAATTTTTTTTTTTAATTGCTTTTAAAGATAGAAAAGTAGCCCTGTTTCTTATAGGTGGTATGATAAGACTGATACATCATTAGTGGCTTTTTGGCTTGAATTCTGTGACTTTACTGTACTAAGCAAGCATTTCAGTAATTTATATGGCTACATTTAGGTTCTTTTGAAAATAACTTTTTCTCTGCAGTGGGGGTAAGGGTGTGAAGATCAACTAAACAGAAAGACTGTATAAATATTTACGTAGACATCAATGATTTACATTTCATTCTTATTTTTAATGCAATTCTTTAAAAATGAGTATTGGATCCTTCTTCCTACCAACTGTTTGTATAACAGGATTTTTGTGCCTTGTTCAAACAAATGTGCAAATAATTACAGGAAGAAACAGACAGTGTTTTATAAAACCTGTAATATCTTCATCCAAGCATTGAGCAAACAAGCTTGGTATGTATTATTATACTACAAATGGCATTGCTGCTATGACATTGCTTCTGGGCAAAAACACATAGAAAACACCTGAAATGCAACCAGGAAATGCCAACATTTTGAAAAGAGCTGATCTTCATAGGAATCAAACTCTTCAAATCTTCCTGCTTTTTCATGAAAACATGGCTATCACCGGCCAAAAGAAATCCTTACAGCAATGCTTGCTGCTGAGAAAACTGTGCCATTTGTTTTATACCATCACCACAGAGTTTTGTTGAGTCAGCTGTCTCTGGAGGATTACGATAAGATGATAAAAAGTTATCACTCCACAAGGGTTGTCAAGCAATTAGTATATTGTAAAATGTGTTTAATGTCTTAGATGTGATATCAGGGACTAAATATATTAAATATATCCAGCCAACAATGAGAGAGAACCCTCTCTTAGAAGAGTTACTCAGGGGTCAATGCTATTTCTTTTCTGAGGTCTAACAAATAAACAGTAACCATGCAGAGTTATTTATATCAAAATGTCTTTACCCTTTAAAAGCTGGTTGTTTTATGACACTGATTAATACCAAGCTGTCATGATATTACACCAAATCACCATATTTCAGTTAGACCTACAAAGAGCAGAAAATATTAGAGTTCAGGAGTGGCAATAATCCCAATAATAAGCCTCAAAACATGCACAAAAGGAATAAAGTAGGAAAGTTTCAAAGGAATGATGTTTGAAAGTTTTACATGATATTCTTCCATGGTGAGATGCATACACTGCTGTATGTTACCATAAAGGGTATCCTCGAAAAGACTCACGGGACTGGGATTTTTTTAAAAAATATGTTGCACTGAGAAACCATATTGCCCAAGCAGGAGGTATTTGGACAAGTGATAAAGTCCCCAACTGCACAAATATCCATGTTCCCCTTACTCCTCCCCTTCCCTGATTGCAACCATTTCTTGGTCTCTATTACCTCCCTTCCACCTAATCAGCATCACCTCTTATAGACTGACTCCTCTTTCCCACTTTCCATTCCCTCCTCCCACCCCATTCCACCCTACTTCCCATAATTATCTTCTTCCTCCTTCCCTAGCTGCCCCTGAGGCAAAGTACAAAAAAAGCCACCAGGAAACTTCCTCATCATGCAGTACGATTGCTTCAGCAATCCACCCTGCCAGCTGAACTCTGGCTAGGATCTTCACAATGTCTTCACTGGAGGGTGATTTTTCTCCCCACAATTTTAGATTTTTCTGCAAAAGGTGTTTGAGTAAATTGGTTCTTAGAATAATACTAGTCACTTTTTGGAAGAATACTAGTTCCTTTTTTATCAAGGGATGGGGCAGATTTCAGAAGTAGGGAAAGAGGTGTTAGTAGTGAGGGAGACTTTGATGGAGAGTGTTTGTGCTCATGCGAATGAAGCATGATTTGCAGCAATCACTGGTAAATCATTCCTGTCTTTAGGTTTGGCTAGGCATTGACTGTGCCATTTATCATCAAAACCTATCTACTCTTCTGGTTGTTTTGAACTTTGTTCTATTTCATTGTATTTTTAAGATCATTTTAGTGTCTCATTTAAAAAACAGTTACTTGCAGAAAGACAATTCGTTTGCAGGGCTGATGCAAGTCTCACATATAGAGAGCTTAATGGTCATCAGCAGATCAGCCAGAGCACACATTCTTTTAACACTAGTTAAAAGCCTCCGCAGGGGAAAACAGGGTCAAGTTATTTCTCAATCCAGTGTGTTGAATGTGTTAACTTTAGTCTGTTTCAGACTCCCTGGAATTGATCTTTTCCTTTATGAACTCCTTCTGTGGAATTAGCCCAGGAGTGTAAATTTTCTGAATGAGCCAATGTGACTAATGAATGCTAATTGCAAGATGCCTAAAGGATTTACTCTGTGTAGAACATGAAGAGCGTGATATAAAACCAATAATGAATGGAAACATGCAATGATGTGGAGGTGGGGAGAACAGAAAACAGGAAGATTAATTGCTAACTGGCTTTGAATGTTAATTTTCTTCAAATGTAATCAAGTATTAGTAATGAAACATAGATCTGGAGGAAGGCAGCCATAATACTGTTTCTGAGTTGGTAAATTCTTGGTGTACAAAGTGATAATCTGTTTTTGAGGTTAAAAAAGTAGGCATGTGGTAAGCTTTGTCACCTCATTTACACCATGCAGTCATTTGAGATGGTGAAAAAAATTAACTCACCCTGACTTACTGGGTAGGCCTCTTTGCTGCTGGGGTTTGAGGCATGGCAGAAAGCCTCTCCTCCAGCAGCACAGCAGCTGTCATAGTGGGTGGAGTGAGGGAGCCTCCTAGATTCTCATGCTCTGCCCCAGGGCACCTAATCCTGGTGCACAGATGAAGGGGGGAGGTGGACCCCTAGCTGTGCAGCTGGAAGCCTTCTTAGATCTTGCCACCATTCCAAGTGTGGCTGGTGGCTCCCAGAAACTTCAGGTCTCACACTTTCTGGACTGGATCCAGAATGGCCATGATGGAAGCCAGGCTGCCTCCGGCCTGCATCCACTCCATAGGGTGCTGGTCATAGCAGGCCTACAAAGGGTACATTGGGGAGCAGCTGGGTCTACTCTGTTCTAGTTACAGGAGCACTGGGTGCCAGCAGAGGAACCTGACTGAGCCTGCGGTTTGGGATGGAGACCTGATACATTACTTCACCTGAATATTTTTTTCCAGTTGCTCAGGGTGACGCTGACCAGCTATTTGGGGGTCAAGAAGAAATTTTTCTGAGGGGCCAGATTGGCTGTGGACCCTGGAATTTTTTCCGCTCTCTGCTGGGCACTGAGCAAGGATCACCAGGGGTGGTGGTAACTACAACTTCACAGCAGCCATCAGAGCATTGGTGGTGCACTCATCTCTGGTGGTGGTTTTGGGCATTGGGCCACATTCACTGGGGTGAGTTCACACCAGCTTGTCAGTTCACTCCATTTTAGAGGTCCCCCTACAGGATCCAGGGGGGTAGCCAAAAGAAGCATGCTTAGCTTGGGGAAAGTTGTCAGGCTTCATCCAGGTGGCAGAAAAGCATGGGGCCATGCCTTGTGTGGGGCACTACACTTCCTGATATCTCATGTTTGGTGCCCAGCAGGTGGGCTAGGGGGGTGTACAATCGAACAGCAGGCAGGTCGTTAGATGCAGGCGTCCACGCCCTATGCTACAACAATGCTCCAATGGCTGTAATCCATAAAGTTATGGCCAATTTTCTCCCAGAACACATATTCATGTCTTATTTGCCTGCATCACTAGCCTCACACATGCCAGTACAGCAGCAATTGGATACTAACATTTTTCTTTGTCACAGTGAATTTTGAGTTTCAAATGTAAGCTATTTACACAAATGTCTTCCTAAAGGGAAATGTAGTATACAAATTGTCTTTACCTCTTCAGTTACAGATGAGTCTGAGAGAGAAATAATAATTTATTAAGTGGGCATGTGGGTGCAATCCCAAATCAGTATCTTTCAGATTTAAAAGCTTCTAAATCTTGATTTATTTTGTGGAAATAATATTTAAAACAATAAATAAATGTACACATAAGAACAGCCTGCTGGATCAGCCCAGTGGGCTATCCAGTCCCATGTCCTGTTTCACCCAACAGTCATTCCGTTGCCCTGGAGGGCCAAACAAACAAGGCAAAGTTGTACAGCATAGTTACAGCTTTCTTTAGCTCAAGACAATTGACCTCTGTATAATCTGGCTGCCGTTCAGAAAGACCTACAGATATCTGTCTGATTAAGTGTCTTCTTCGCTTTAAGATGCATCAAGATATACTTCATTTTTTTGAGCCAGGCTTTGTGTCTTAATAACTCCACCTTCACTTTTTCCTGATCTCTTCCTTTCCCTTCACCTTGTGTGTCTCTGTGTGGAGAATTTTGTTTTAATACTAGAACCTTAAGGCTGAGTCTGATGGTTTTAATTTTGCTTTGGACTGCACCTATGTTCTTAGGAAATTATAAATACTATTACTTTTAGAGGATCTGAGCTTGCAATTTTCTTTCTTTGAAATTTCCTCCTCATATCCCAAATAAGCCTTTAAAATCCCCTGACTTCAAAAATAGTCTACCAATTTAACATGAGGAGTAAAGGAGCAAGTTTATAGCCTGAGGTGCCACTGGGCTTGGGCTTCCTGTTGGATGAGCAGTTGGCAGTGGTGGCTTGGAGTGCCTTCCAGAAATATGAACAAATAAAGCAGCTGCAGCCTTTCCTAGGTAAAAAAGATCTGGCCACTGTGGTACATGTTCAAGTAATATCTAAGTTAGACTATTGCAATGTACTCTACAATGGGTTGCCTTTGAAGGGTGTCCAGAAACTACCAGTATAATTGCTACAGAATGCTGCAGCAAAAATGCTGTCTGGAGTGGGTAATACGACCATATCATTCCTATCTTGTTACCCCATACTGGCTCCCAATTTGCCTCCCAGGTCCAATTCAAGGTACTGGGATGGTCACTAGCATGCCTTAAGGCCTGGCTATTTCCATTTGAACCTACTCAACCATTAGAGCCATTTTCTGAGGCTCCACTTGGGGTGCCCTGTCATCTAAGGTTAGATGGGTGACACTGTAATAAAGAACAGCCATGGCACCAAAACTGTGGAACTGCCTCCCCAGTGAGATTCATCTGTTCCCCTCTATCATTGTCTTCTACTAGTGGATGAAGACTCTACTGCTTCATTTGCCTTCCCTTACTGGTCCTCCCTCCTGCTTGTTCTAATTGCTGTATTATATTCATGTATTGTTTTTAAGATGATTGTAATGTCTTTTTAGTTGTTTGCAAGCTTGAGGGCCCTGGACAGAAAGGTGGAATACAAATGCTTTAGATAGATAGATAGATAGATAGATGATAGATAGATAGATAGATAGATAGATAGATAGATAGATAGATAGATAGATAGATAGATAGATAGATAGATAGATAGATAGATAGATAGATGATAGATAGATAGATAGATAGATAGATAGATAGATAGATAGATAGATAGATAGATAATGTTTTAAAGAACTTGTGCATGTGTATAGGAGGAGGGACTAGCATGTGAAATGGTAACATTTCTCTTTTAAAAGCTGTTGAAATAGCTCCAAAGTTGTGGGGGAGGAGCTAAAAGAGTAGTTTTGAAGTTTGATAGAGATACCTTCTGAAAAAACTCAGAAGATAAACAAGTGGGCATTGAGATGACTAGATGTGATGAACGCTGCAGTCTTATGTATCCATTATGTTGGAGTAAACTCCATTGTACACAGTAGGAATTATTTCTGATTAGACATGCATAAGAATGCACTGCTTCTGATCTTTGATGGAGTGCAGTTGACCCTGGATGACACAATGAAGATCCAAGTCTGCTGCTAGAGAAGCAAGTAAATGCAGCAGCAAAAAAGGCCTTCTCCCAACTCAGAGTAGCCTGGAAGATGGCCTCCTACCTTAAGAACATAAGCAAAGCCATGTTGGATCAGGCCAGTGGCCCATCCAGTCCAACCTTCTGTCACACACAGTGGCTAGAAATCCAGTGCCATCTAAAGGACTGTCAGTGAGGCCAGGACACCAGAAGCCCTCCCACTGCCTTCCTTCCAGCACCAAGACAACAGAGCACCACCTCCCCACAAAGAGAATACCATCTATCTCCTGTGGCTAATAGCCACTGATGGACCTCTGCTCCATATATTTGTCCAGTCCCCTCTTGAAGCTGGCAATGCTTGTAGCTGCCACCACCTCCTGTGGCAACGAATTCCATGTGTTTATCACCCTTTGTGTAAAGTAGTATTTTCTTCTATCTGTTCTAACCCGACTGCTCAATAATTTCATAGAGTGCCCACGAGTTCTTGTATTGTGAGAAAGGGAGAAAAACACATCTTTCTCTACCTTCTCTAACCCGTGCATTATCTTGTAAACCTCTATCATGTCTCCCCTCAGTCGTCTTTTCTCCAGGCTAAAGAGCCCCAAGCGCCTCAATCTTTCCTCATAGGGAAAGTGTTCCAACCCTTTAATCGTTTTAGTTGCCCTTCTCTGTACTTTTTCCAGTGCTATGATATCTTTTTTAAGGTGTGGCGACCAGAACTGTACACAGTACTCCAAATGAGGCCTCACCATCCATTTATACAGAGGCATTATGATACCGGCTGATTTGTTTTCAATCCCTTTCCTAATAACCCCTAGCATAGCATTAGCTTTTTTTATGGCAGTCGCACACTGTGCTGACGTTTTTAGTGAGTTATCTATCATGACTCCAAGATCTCTCTCTTGGTCAGTCTCCGCCAGTTCAGACCCCATCAACTTGTATTTATATTTTGGATTTTTGGTTCCAATGTGCATTACTTTGCACTTGGCTACATTGAACCTCATTTGCCACATGGATGCCCACTCTTCTAGCCTCGACAGATCCCTTTGGAGTGCCTCACAATCCTCTCTGGCTTTCACCACCCTGAACAATTTCGTGTCATCTGCAAATTTAGCCACTTCACTGCTTAATCCCAATTCCAAATCATTAATAAACAAGTTAAAAAGCATTGGACCCAATACCGACCCCTGTGGCACCCCACTGCTCACCACCCTCCACTGTGAGAAGTGCCCGTTTATACTCACTCTCTGTTTCCTATTAATTAGCCAGTTTTCGATCCACAAGAGGACTTGGCCCTTTATCCCATAGCTACTGAGCTTACTTAGGAGCCTTTGATGAGGAACTTTGTCAAAAGCTTTCTGGAAGTCAAGATAAACAATATCTATCGGGTCTCCCTTGTCCACTTGTTTGTTCACTCCCTCAAAGAACTCTAACAGATTGGTGAGACAAGATCTTCCCTTACAGAACCCATGCTGAGTTTTCCTCATCAGCTTTTGGTCATCAATGTGCCCACTAATTTTATTTTTGATAATAGTTTCCACCAACTTACCCGGTATTGACGTCAGGCTGACTGGCCTGTAATTTCCCGGATCTCCCCTGGAACCTTTTTTAAAGATGGGGACAACATTAGCTACCTTCCAGTCCTCAGGAACAGATGCAGAGTTTAATGACAGATTACATATTTTTGTGAGGAGATCTACAAGTTCACACTTGAGTTCTTTCAGAACTCTTGGATGTATGCCATCTGGGCCCGGTGATTTATCAGTTTTTAAATTATCTAGCAGTCGCATAACCTCCTCTCTCGTCACCTCAATGTGACTCAGGTCTTTCAAAACCCCTCCCAAAGTCAGTGCTTCCGGAGTGGGCATGCACTTCTTATCTTCCACAGTGAAGACAGAAGCAAAGAACGCATTCAGCTTCTCGGCCATTTCCCTATCACCCTTTAGTAATCCTTTTACGCCTTGGTCATCCAAGGGCCCCACTGCCTCCCTAGCTGGTTTCCTACTTCTAATATATTTAAAGAATTGTTTATTGTTTTTCTTTATGTTCTTTGCAATATGCTCCTCATATTCCCTTTTTGCCTGTCTGATCACAGACTTGCACTTTTTTTGCCACAGCTTATGCTCCTTTTTATCAACCTCACTCCGACTAGTTTTCCACTGCCTAAAAGAATCCTTTTTACCTTTTACAGCTTCTATTACATTGCTTGTTAACCATGCTGGCCTTTTCCTAAACCTATTTGTGCCTTTCCTAACCAGCGGTATATATTTAATTTGAGCTTCCAGGATTGTAGTTTTAAATAGTCTCCAAGATTCCCCAAGTGTTTTGACCTTTTTTACTTTCCCTTTCAGTTTCTTCTTCATGTACCCCCTCATCTCAGAAAAGTTACCCCTTTTGAAGTTAAACATGGCTGTGTTGGTCTTATTAGGCAATTTCCTATTTATACATATGTTGTACTCAATAACATTATGGTCACTGTTCCCAAGTGGTGCAATCACATTTACATCTCTCACCAGGTCTTCAGCATTACTGAGGACCAAATCCAGGATCACCTCTCCCCTAGTAGGTTCTGTAACCATCTGTTCCATAGCACAGTCATTGAGACAGTCTAGAAACTCACTTTCTCTCCCCCGATTCGAACACCCATTGGCCCAGTCAATGTGTGGGTAGTTAAAATCACCCATTACAACACAGTTTTTTTGTTTAGCAGCCATCTTTAATCCTGTCATCATTTTATAATCCTCCTCTATTTTCTGATCTGGAGGGCGATAACAAACTCCCACAGTTAAGTTTCCATTTGGGCCCATAATTTCAACCCATAGCATTTCCAGAAGCGAATCTAATTCAGTTACCTTCTCAATCTTACTGGAATGTATACCTTCTCTGACATATAGAGCCACCCCACCACCAACCCTTCCCTCCCTATCCTTCCGATATAATTTATATCCAGGAATCACCGTGTCCCACTGATTTTCCTCATCCCACCAAGTTTCTGATATGCCCACAATGTCTATGGATTCGCCCAACACTAAACATTCCAGCTCCCCAATTTTACCTCGGACACTTCTAGCATTTGTATATAAACACCTGTAACTTCCCCGGCACACTTTGCCTCGAGACGTAGTTAGGTCATCTGCACTGTTTGTCTCCATCTCAGTTGACAACTCTAATCTATCTCCCTGTAGAAGTGTTATACCTAGCCCTTCATCTCTCTGAGATGAACCATCCTGAACCAGAGACACTTTATCTCTTGTCGGCTTTCCCCTAGCATTTAGTTTAAAAACTGCTCTGCCACCTTTTTGATTTTAAGTGCCAGCAGCCGGGTTCCTTCTCGGGACAAGTGGAGACCGTCTCTCTTGTACAGCTCCCGCTTGTCCCAAAAAGAATCCCAGTGCCTAACAAACTTGAACCCTTCCTCCCTACACCATCGTCTCATCCACGCATTGAGACTCCTGATCTGCGTTTCTCTCTCTGGCCCTGCGCGTGGAACAGGTAGCACTTCTGAGAAGGCTACCTTGGAGGTCCTGGCCTTGAGTCTCCTGCCTAACAGCCTAAATTTTTGTTCCAAGACCTCATGACTGCATTTCCCAACATCGTTGGTTCCAACATGGACCACGACCGCTGACTCCTCCCCAGCACTATCTACCAGCCTATCTATAACACGCGTAATGTCCGCTACCTTCGCACCAGGCAGGCAAGTCACCATACGGTCAGAACGCGGTTGTGCCACCCAGCTATCTACTTGTCTAAGGATCGAATCACCAACTACCAAGAGCCTCCCTCCCGCCCCACCCAGGGATGGTTCCTTGATGCGAAAGGAAACCTGCTCACCAACTGAAGAAGAGGTCCCTTCTGAGGGCATGTCCCCCTTATCCTCAGTACGGTGCCCTGATTCCACAAGATCCTCATTCTCCTTGACAACAAGAACGCTGCCATTTTTAGAGTGGGACACATCTATCCTGTCCCTGAGAATCTTGTCCTCGTGCCTATCTAACTGTCTCCGCTTCTCCAGGTCAGCCACCTTGGCCTCAAGGGTACGTACTCGTTCCCTGAGAACCAGGAGCTCCTTGCAGCGAGCACACATCCAGGACTTCTGACCAGAAGGCAGATAGTCATACATGTGACACTCAGTGCAATACACTGGAAAGCCCCCAACCCCCTGCTGGCATTCTGACTTCATTATTCTGTTTTAGGAATAACACACTAAGAGGAAAGAAAACGGCTATGATCCCCCGGCTAAGAGCCACAGGCCAAGAGCCCTTTAGCTCTCGCCCTTCGGCTCGCGCCAAGGGCTCGCGCCCCTGCCCAGCAGTTGCCTTTTCAATGCAAAAGGTCACTTCCTGCTAAGCACAGGAGGTGAGCACAAAGGGGGTGTGTGGCTTGTACTCCAGCAACCCCCAGCAGCCTTACAAACACACTCACCCTCAAACACAATCAAGCCCAAACACACTCAGCCTCAAAACTACACTCAAATCAACACAAAACTACACACAAAAAGCCCCAAAGCTAGAGAGGACCACCCTTAGCTTCTCAGCTTAACCCACCACAGCCAAGAAAGGCAAAAAGCTCTTACCTCCTCTAGCAGCTGCAGACCATGTGCTCCTGAGCCCAGGTGACTCTACCTTGACACATACTTACTGGACCTCTTCCTACGATATGTTCCCTAGAGAGCCCTTTATTCACAAATCAACATCTGCTAATGGTTCCTTGTTCAAGAGAGGTCTGTCTCACCTTGACCAGTGCCAGGACCTTCTCAGACCTGGCACCGACCTGGTGGAATTCTCTGTCTGTGGAAACATGTGCCTGACAAGATTTACTATCCTTTCACCAGGGCTGTAAGACAGAGATGTTACTCCAGGCATATGGTGGTTGAGGTGGAAGGACCCCCCATTTTCGACTGGCTTCCTACCAGGGAGGATACTGCCCCCAGTCTATATAACATTTGTCAGTTCACCCCTGCCCCACACATTTTAGTGAGGTTTTAGTGAGGGAAGGACAATGTGAGTGCTGCTGGATTTTATACATTGAATCTGGTTTTATTATGCTACCTGTTTTATATTATGATGTAAACCACTCTGAGCCTGCTCTGCAGGAAGAGAGGAATATAAATATAATAAATAAAAACAGCTGATATGGCCACCTGGATTCATGCCACGGTTATATTGAGACTAGACTACTCTCTCCCCTCAAAGTGAACTCTGAGACTTAGAGCCAAACTACACGATACAAATGACATGCAAACAGACTTACACATGTCCCCCCATTGCTTTCCTGTACACTTGCAAGCGCAGCCAGACTGTGCTTGATCCTGTGTCCGTGCTGGCACGGGTTTCTTCTGCGCTCCTCCAAGACACAGAAGTGATATCCCATCATGCACTGCCAGTTTGTGAATGCTTAAATCGTTCGCTGTAACTGTCTCCTGTCCCTTATTGCCTTTCTGTGCAGCAAGAGGGAAGCGGAAGCGAAACAGAATCACCACTCTGTATCGGCAACTCAATGATATGGTCCACGAAAATTCACCAATGTAAACTGCTTTTTTGCTGACATGTGCACAGAGCAGAGCCATGGACATGAGTTCATCAGGGGTAAAAGAGACATGAGAAGGTGAGGGGAAAAATGAAACTGGCCACTCGCATAGACTCATGTAATTCATCTTGTCTAGTTCGACTCTTAGATACTCCTGCTGGTACAGAACACTGAAGTGCATTTATTCTCAGGAGATAAATGGAGCAAGCATATCACTTCCATTCTGCAGTCACTCATTGGCTGCCCACCAGTTACTGGATTCAATTCAAGGTCATGACTATCACCTTCAAAGCCCTTCATGGCTGTGGCCCCTCATATCTGTGCAACTGAGCACATTTGGAATTCTGACACAGTGTAGTGAGCGCAGCTACAAAATGGCTGCTGCAAGAGGTGGAGCCAGCCACAAAATGGCTGTCACAGCCAATGTTCCCTCTAAGCTGTGCAGTGTTGTGAGCCATTTCAGTCTACAAACATACAAAACATACAAACATACAAACTACAAACTACTTTAATTTGTGTTGTTTCTCACTTAGAAACAACTATGCAAGCAGTTATTCATACATGTTTTCTAAATATCAAACTAAATTACTCTGCAGGTAAAGTTATTAATACTTCTCCCCAACTGTTTGATAAACAAATATATCTGAGAACATGTGCTAGGGTCTGCATCCCATCCTGGGCACATGTTATCCTTCTCTATTCCAACAAGATTGCAGCAGGTAGGCGGAGAGATTTGTAGTATAATCCTGTACAAAGTAACTCCAGTCTAAGCCAATTGATTTCTAGCCTCTGTAGAATCCAAAACCAAAACCCATGTAATATATTTTGATTACTATCAAAATAAATTAACAATAAAAACCAGTTGTCTAAAACCATCTAGTCCCTTTAGGTAAAAGGGCCACAAAAATCAGAGTATACTTCTGTATAAAAATGTATATGTTCATGCTGATTTCAAAGGGGTATCTGTGTTAGTCTGTTGATGAAAATAAAACAGACATCCAGCAGTACCTTAAAGACTAGCACATTTATTTCAAGATTGCTTTGCAGCAGCACGGAAAGGGGCATTTAAACCCATGGATCAGCTGCTTGTCAGGGAGATCCCCGACAAGCAGCTGATCATTTAAACAGTGGGGCTTGGCTGGCCGGCCGGGAACTCCCAGCCGGCCAGCCAAGCTTCATCTGTTCTTTAAATGGGCATTTCCCTGCCGCTCCGAGCATTTAAAATGAACCAAACAAACCAGCAGACCAGTTCAGAAATTCATGGAAACGAGCTTCCACGAACCGGGCTGGTTCGTGTTTCTTTTTGTGCCCATTTCTATCCTAGATCTACAAACCATTTATTTGGGTCCTAAGTCATAGGTAATTTCTTTCACTTATGTAAATGGAACTTAATCATTGCTGATTTTGGCAGGATCGTGGCCTTTGAAGGTATGTGTATGGATAATGCACATTCTTATATGAATTGGAGTCTTTATTCTCCTTTGGCTCTTCTTTGTTATCTGTGTTCAACAATGCAATTTTCTATTAAAGCATTTTAACAAATAAAAACATATTGAAAAAGGCATTTGCTGTTGATATTAGACATTTGTGAAAACAAGAGCTGAGTTAGTGTGAACTGCATAGAATCAATAAGGTGTATTATGGAACCATAGAACAGGAGAGCTTGCGCTCCTTCCTAGTTTTAATAACTTTGGGGAAAGATCAATGCATTTATATCAATGTGCAACACTGCAAACTACATCTTTCTCTAGTAATTGAGCAATTCACAGACATTCAGCACAGCTCTGGACACTAATGGCTATTTCAATAAGAGCTGCATTTATGTCACATTATTGAGGGAGATTTCTTGAAGAGAGACTAGGTAGCCCTCCATCATGATTTCAACGTAATGACATACTTCAAGTAAATCACAGTTACATTTCAAGGGAAAATTGGTTGGACATACATCTCTACTGAATGCTATTTAGATAGACAGATTGAAGGTTTCACAGTGGTAGTAAAAGTATAGACACTTTGATAAAGGTATAGACACTTTGATAAAGGTTTAATATACAGGTGTAATAATAAACTTGTTGTTCTTGTTACACTGTTTTTAAAGTTTTTAGAGAATCAAAATATACAGATTATAAACTCATCAGAGAAGCAATCTGATTTGATGGGGATAGAATTGAGGGGGAAGAAAAACAGATATAGGTAGCAAGTAAACAATGATTAAACAAATGCAGCTACATGTACTTCAGTTGTGTTCCATTTGGTGATGAGGACTAGAGATGGGCACAAACCAGAACATGAACTAAAGTTCGTCACGAACCTGGCCAGTTCATGCATCACGAACCAGCAGTTCATGGAAGCTCATTTTCCACAAACTTCCACAAACTGGTCTCCCAGTTCGTGTTAAGCCCCAACACCCCTTTCCGTGCCGCTTCACAGTGGCACAGAAAGGTGTATTTAAACCTGCAGATCAGCTGCTTGTCAAGGAGATCCCCGACAAGCAGCTGATCCAAACCAGTGGGGGTTTAAATTTCGTTTTCCCTGCTGCCGCGAAGCAGCATGGAAAGGGGCATTTAAACCCCCGGATCAGCTGCTTGTCAGGGATCTCCCCAACAAGCAGCTGATCATTTAAATACCAGGGCTTGGCTGCTCAGCCAGGAGTTCCTGGCCGGCCAACCAAGCCCCACCCGCTGTTTAAATGGCCATTTCCCCACCACTCCGAGTGGAGGGAAATGTCCATTGAAACTGGGACTGGGCTTGGCTGGCTGGCCAGGAGCTCCCAGTCAGCGAGCCAAGCCCTACCTGCTGTTTAAATAGCCATTTCTCTGCTACTCCAAGCTGTGGGGAAATGCCCATTTAAATAGCGGGGCTTGACTGCCCAGCCAGGTTTTACCGGCCAGCCAGCCAAGCTCCACCCGCTGTTTAAATGGGCATTTCCCCACCACTCCAAGCATTTAAACCCCATGAACCACAAACCACGAACTGGTTCGCGAACTGAGGCAAGTTAGTGAAAGTTCGTGATTCGTGAAATGCTATGAACCACAAACCGCACTGTTCAGTTTTTCCCTGTTCATGCCCACCTCTAATGAGGAAAGCCATATTCCTTATAATTCAGAAGGGTTTTTTAACTCAAATAGGAGAGTTGTAATGTACGGAAGTGGTTGCAAAAAGATGCTTTGGTAAAAGGATAGGGACTATAGATTATACTCCTATGTACTGCCTGTTGCTGTGAGCCTAATTAATAGTTTCTGTGTTGTTTAATATGTCAGGTTTAGAATTGTTTATGCTGTTTCAGCATTGTTTCAGTTTTGTATTGAATGTCTGCTTGTTTTCAAATCTCTGAAAATTTGCATTTGTATAGCCTATTGCATTGTTCATTGAATGTCCCTACTTTTGATTGTATTGACTTACACGTTGTAATTTGCCTTGAATCGCAGTGAGAAAGGCAAATTATAAGTAATATAAAAATATTCTGCTTAGATGTACTTCAGTATCTCTGTTCCATTCATCAATGGTAGATACAGTTGGCTCAGTCTAAAAGCCATTCAAAGATGCTGATGTCTGTTAGGATCCAGGGAGTTTCTTTAACATCACAAAAGTTCTGGAGCACATAGATATGCATAATATCAATATCTGGGCCAAAGAACTCTCAGAACATATGTATCAGTTGTATGATGTCTCCATACTTTAGTGCAAGGTACTCCAGTTGTTTTTGAACTCCTGCAGGCTTGTTCTTCTGTAGCTATGATGCTGTTGTCCTTGCATATTAATTCCAGCAATTTTAAAACCAGTATTTACCATATGAACAGAAAAGAAAGATTTTAGACACATAGTACGTAATTATTGCGTTGGTTGAAAAAGGTTCATAATAACCACTCAGTTTGTCACAAATCTTTATTTTTTGTTATAGAAAGTGTTCTTGTAGTAAAATGACCCTTGTGTGGAACAGTATCCACATTAAAAACATGGTAACTTTTTCTGTCTCCCCCCGCCCCCCGCCTGCTGCCCTATTGTGGGCAGTTTCACACTGGCATACTTGGTAATACCAAAGAATAAGGGCAGACTGTGAAGTCCTCAGGAAGCAACTCAAAGGAATGAGGGCACAGGTAGTATTCTCTTCAGTCCTGCTGGTCAGAGGAAGAAGGATACAATGGGAATGGAAGATTATGGAAGTGAACCATTGGCTGCATTTATGGTGCCAGCAGGAGTGATTTAGATTCTGGGACTGTGGCCTACATTTTCTGGAAGATGGCCTGTTTGCATGTGATGGACTCCACCAGTTAAGGATAGGGAAGACTGTATTTGGAAGGGACCTGGGGAGATTCCTTTGGAAGGCTTTAAACTGACAGGGGAATGGAGACAACTGACACAGGAATTTCAGAGAGGATGGAGAACAAATAGAGGCCTACCTGGGAAGGCCAGGTCAAAGAGGAGGAATGTTGCAAGGCTTTCAGTGCCTATATACCAATGCCCAAAGCTTGGGCAATAAGACGGAAGAACTTGATCTACTAATATGACTTAGTAGGCATTACAGAGACTTGATGAGATGATTCCCACGACTGGAATAAAGTAGTAGATGGGTATGAGTTATTCAAGAAGAATAGGAAGTGTAGAGGTGGAGTGGTGCTGTATGTGAGGAAAGGGCTTGATTGTCAGGAAAAATTGGAGGAAGAGAGTGACAACCCAGTAGAAAGTGTCTGGGTGATGAGAAGGGAGAGAAGGACGAGCAGTATTGTGGTTGGGGCCTGTTACAGACCACCTGACCAAAGAGACGAAGTGGATTCTGCCATCCATGAGCAGCTTAATAGGGTATCCAGGAAACACCACCTTATTGTTATGGGAGTCTTTAACTACCCTGCTATGTGTTGGGAGATCAACTCTGCTACATGTCTAGGGTCACATAACTAGAGATTGGCATGAACAGCAATACGAACAAAAAAGCGCCACGAACAGTCCAATCTGCTGTTCGTGAACAAGCTGTTCATGAGGCCCCACTTTAAATGAACAGGTGGTCGTTGCAAGCCTTGTTCATTGCTGTTCGTTGCTGTTCGTCAAGCCAGACAGTCTGGCACCTGCAATCAATTCCCTTGGCAACTTAGGCAGAGATTGTCTGAACTCTGTCTGAACTCCTGCTGTTGCCCTGGAAACCCCAATCTAAGCCCAATTTAGCTTGATAGGCAGGTCTTCCTTTCAAGTGTGGAGCTCCAAATTAGTTACAACAAGGGAGCAAAGACCAGGGGGGAGGGGAGCTCCCAGCTCAGACAGTGGAGTGGGAGAGAGACAGTTGCTGTTGGCATTTTGATAGAGGGAGTGCATTGCAGCTTGAATTTTCTTTGTGTGTGGTGGGATAGGGATCTACCCCTTCAAGTTCCAGGGCTGCTGCTAGGCTCTGGGCCAAGCTATTATTTATTATTGGTACCTTTCCTGCTGCCTGCTCAGGTAAGGTTTCTGGGAGTAGTGCAGTAGGGATCTTGACCAAACTTGGATGATGGCTGGAGGAGAGTCTGCTGGCCCCCACGAACAGCCAACCACAAACATGTTCGTGAAAAGGGCCATGTTCGTGGTTGTTTGTGAGTCCGTGTTCATGGATGGCAATGAACAATGAACATCATGTTTAAGAGTTTTTTTCTGCTTATGCCCATCTCTACACATAACTTCCTGACCTGCCTGGCCAACAACTTCCTTTCTCAAATTGTGGAGGAAGTAGCAAGGGGTTCAGCCACACTGGACTTGATATTAACTAACAAGAAAGAGTTGGTTGATGGGGTAAAGGTGGTGGGACCCTTAGGGAGAAGTGATCACATCCTCCTAGAATTCTTTTTGCTGAGGGGTACCAAGGGAGTTTTTTGCCAAATGGCAAGTTAGATTTTAGTAGGGCAAACTTTTAAAACTTAAATATATAATTAGAGCTATTCCATGGAGAAGAATGCTGGAAGAGAAAGCAACAAGTGAAGAGCTGTTGCAGGTTTGAACTATCAGGCTTGAGCTATCACCATTCCAGCAAGATGGAAATGGGGTAGAGGATCTAAGAAGTCAATGTGGATGAACATAGAGCTCTGTGATGAGCTAAGGAGGAAAAAGATGTATAAGAAATAGAGAGAAGGAAATGCATTGAAAGGAGAGTATCTAGGGGTAGCTAAGCACTGTAAGGCAGCCATCAGAGAGGCCAATGCTCAGAATGAGATGAGACTGGCCAAGGGGACTTGCCACAACAAAAAGATATTCCTCAGTTACATTAGGACGGAGCAAACAGAAGGTAAAGGGAGCTATACCCCAACTGCTGGGTGAAAACGGAGAAGCATTGACAGGGGACAGAGAGAAGGCAGAAAGGCTCAGTGCCTACTTTGCCACAGTTTTCTCCCTGAAGTACAGAACAGGCCCATCTAGAGATGATAGTAGGCAAAGTATGGCTTCAGGGCTGCGGCTTGGCACAGGCAGGGAAGTTGTGGAGAAGGATCTTGCTGCACTGAATGTGTACAAATCCCCTGGGCCAGATGAGGTGCACCCAAGAGGGCTTAAAGAACTTTCAAAAGACCTTGCAGACCCTTTGTCAATCATCTTTCAGGCCTCTTGGAGTTCAGGTGATGTGCCAGAAGACTGGAG
This sequence comes from Eublepharis macularius, assembly GCF_028583425.1. NCBI lineage: Eukaryota > Metazoa > Chordata > Lepidosauria > Squamata > Eublepharidae > Eublepharis > Eublepharis macularius. The sequence goes on along the minus strand of NC_072793.1, from coordinate 104,701,167 downwards.
GAGGGCAAATGGCATCTCAGTCTTCAAGAAAAAGAAAAAGGACGATCCTGAAAACTACAGGCCAGTTAGCCTGACCTCTGTCTCAGGAAAGATACCGGAACAAATATTAAAGGCATCAATCTGCAAGCATCTGATGGACAATATGTTGATATGAAACAGTCAGCATTGATTTGTCCTCAACAGGTCCTGTTAGACCAACTTCATCTCCTCCTATGATCGAGTGACAGGTTTACTGGATCACGGGAATACTGTATTGTAGTTTATCTAGATTTCAGTAAAGCTTTTGACAAGGTTTCTCATGATGTTCTGGTGGGTAAACTGGTGGACAGTGGACTGGACTCTAGGATGGTGAGATGTATAGGGAACTGGCTGGATAACAGCACCTAAATAGTAGTTGTCAATGTCATCACATCTGATTGGAGGGAGGTGTCCAGTGGAGGTGTCCAGTGGAGTGCCACAGGACTTGGTTCTGTGCCCAGTGCTTTCCAATATATGTATGAATGATCTGGATGAGGATGTGAAGGGGTTCCTCATTAAATTTGCAGATGACACCAAACTGGGAGGAGTAGCGAACACCCTTGAAGATAGGGATTGAATTCAGCAAGATCTGAACACACTGGAAAAGTGGGCAGATTTGAATAAGGTGTGATTTTACATGGATAAGTGACAGGTTCTCCATCTGGGTAACAAAAATGCAAAGCATGCATACTGGATGTGGGATACACTTCGGGGTAGCAGTATGTGTGAACAAGATCTTGGGATATGGCTGGATATGGCTAAATATGAGCAGTCAGTGTGATGCAGCAGCAAAAAAGGTGAATGCAGTTTTGGGGTATATTAACAAAGGCATACATCCAAATCACAGGATGTCATTGTTCCACTATATATCACGTTGGTCAGGTCCCAGCTGGAGTATTGTGTGCAGTTCTGGAGGCCTCATTTCAAAAAGGATGTGGACAAATTGGAACAGATGCAGAGGAGAGAAACCAGGATAATCAGGGGCCCAGAGACCAAACCCTAAGTAAAGACTGGAAATGTTCAATTTGAAGAAGAGGCAGGTAAGGGGAGCCATGACCGATCTGTTTAAGAATTTAAAAGGCTATCACTTAGAGAAGGGAAGGGAGCCGTTCCTGTTGGCAACAGAGGATAGGACTTGAAACAATGGGTTTTAAACTACAGGAGAGAAGGTACCAGCTGGACATAGGAAAACCATCTTCATGTTTAGCAGTGGAATTGGCAGCCTAGGGATGTGATGGGTTCCCTGTCATGTCTGCACCTCATCCATGCCATTATTTTAAGCTGAGCTGTTACAATGAGCCATTGCTGTTACTGTGAACCATTATTGATGCTGTATCTTGATGTCATATTGCCAATGCCATAAAATGCCTTGCTTTCACAGGCCTACTGAAGCCGCAGGTGCCTTATCTCACTGTTTTGAAGCTCCCAGAGCTTCTGACCTTGTAAAGTGTTCGTTCTCATGAATCACTGTTTCAACTTTAATCTTATGCCTTCCTGATATGTAAACTATGAGAAGAATACTCAAGACTGCTTTGCGCCAAAAGTTATGTTTTACTGTTGCGAGATGGGATGAGTAATTGTGCTCTATAAGAAGAATGGTTTTCACGCATTTAGGTATTCCTGTCAACTTGCTTTTCTTCTGAGCAATCCTATGGACATATCTGTGGATTTGATTTGATTCCTGAATAAAGCCTTTCAACCAAGATCATGGATTTCTTGCTGTGAGGGTACAGGGGTCTATCTGCCGTAGCCTGTCATCCATAGACTGACATTCCCCCTCATTGGCAGTCTTCAAGGAGCAGCTGGATGAATACTTGTCAGGGATGCTTTAGGCTGTTCCTGCAGGGGGTTGGACTAGATGGTCTGTAAGTCCCCTTCCAACTCTTTGATTCTATGATTCTATGAAATAATCACTTTGGTAGATGTAGCACTAAAGTAACCAACTGAACTCAGTTTTCTGCTATGACAAATATTGTGAAACTACTTCTATTAAAGATAATGCTTAGGATTTCATCACCATTTTCCTTCTAGACTCTGCAGACAGGAAAGGCATCATTTTATTTTTAGACCACATGGAAGAGGAATGAAGTACAAGGCTGGACAAACTTATTGTGTGGGATTTACTCAATTAACCATTTGATAGAATCAGGCTGGATTCAGACAGGCTTGAGAGTCTACTTTATCAGTTTCTTTATTTCATAGTATAAAATATCTGGAAACAGTTTGTACCATAAGCACTATACACACATAGCTAATGTACTAGAAAAGAATGGTATTTCTCATGAGTCATAGAAAGAAAATGGTAACTAATTTCTTTTGAAAAACGTTATACAAGACCAGGGATTTAAGGGAAGGTTGAAAAGGTTAGATGAATTGGCAGAGAGTAGTTATTGAAAAAACACAAGTAGAATAATTTAGTACTTTTGGTGGAAGACCCAGATCACCCATGAGAACAGCTTATGATTAGAGCGCAAATGGAGAAAACTTGCTGTGCATATGGTTAAACAGAAAGCATTTTTGAACACTTGTTTGTATGACATTTGTGACAGTGATAGTGGTGAAGCATGCATATTTCCTTGTCATCTGCACAAAAGGAGCTCGCTGAATCACCAGCGTGCAGAGTTGTTGCCGTTGTGAAAGACGCAGTGGAGGCGTCACACCCAGGATGGGGAGGAGCGCCCAGACCACGTCCGGTCAGCAGCGTGGTGGGCGCCATTCCTCCCAGGACTTTGGCAGGAGCAGCGTGTTTCCATCCATCGGGTCTGTTGGGCTCCTGCCGGGGTTTCTTGCGGGGAGGAGAGCGGGCGGGTGCGCCCGCCGCATGCATTGGCAGGGGCTGCGCTCCAAGCCTGCCTCTGGGGGGGGCTCACAGTGGGGCGCCATCTGGCCAGGCAGGATAGCTCGCCTCTGGCCGCCCAGCCGCTCTGGCTTGCCCGGCTCTCCGCTGCGCTGGGAGAGGTTGCTTGGCTCGGCATGGCCCCCCGTGGCACTTAGGGGTGGCTGCCTCGCTTGGCTATGCGCCTTGCTCACAGCGCAGCCCACCCCGCTGCTTTGCTCATTTACCGCCTCACGCCATCTGGCCAGGCGGGATAGCTCGCCTCTGGGCGCCCGGCCGCTCTGGCTTGCCCAGCTCTCCACTGCACAGGGGAGAGGTTGCTTGGCTCGGTGCAGCCCCCCGCGGCACTTAGGGGTGGCCACCTCGCTTGGCTATGTGCCTTGTTCACGGCGCAGTCCACCCCGCCACTTTGCTCATTTACCGCCTCGTGCCACGTGGCAGCGGCCTGGGCTCGCCGAGGCCGCTGGAGGCCTCCTCCCAGCCCAGCTCAGGCCTGGCATGGGGGGGCATGTGTAGCTGGCCCGCAGGCCCTCCATGCCGCCAGTCTATGGGGCGCCGTTCCAGGGCGCCATTCAGCCAGGTGGGATGGCTCGCCCCCGGGCGCCTGGCTGCTCCGGCTTACCTGGCTCACCGCAGTGCGGGGGGAGGCTGTTCAGTGCGGCGCAGCCCCCCACAGGCTGAGGGGTGACCACCTCGCTTGGCTCCGCGCCTCGCTCATGGCGTGGCCCACCCTCCACCTTGTGACAGTGATAGTGGTGAAGCATGCATATTTCCTTGTCATCTGCACAAAATCAGCAAAGCTTTCCTGGGTGAGGAGGAGCTTTCGCATTGGTCCCCAGAGTTGTCCATAGATCTGGCAGCTATGGTCTTTTCACATAGGATTTTGCAGAGAAAATTACTTGTATTTGTAGCAACTTGGACTCCATTATTGTACTAGGTAAGTACTGGAATGTCATCAGTTTTATCACAGTTGGGATGAACTTCAGTTGTTACAGCCTGTAAACAAACTGCTTGAAAGAGTGTGGCTTACCACTTCTGTTCTCAACCTTTGCCCTTCTTGCATTATTGTATCTAGCTGAAGAAAATTGCCTGGCTGGATCATGGAAGACGTTTTGCTGACCACCAGATCACCTACTGCTATAATAACACAATTTTCATGGAAACCTCTTTCTGTAGAGATGATGAGTGCCACTAGAGTGGCCAACTGGCCAGTTTTCCACTGGTGTGACTTGAATTTTCCCCCTTTTGAACAGTTGTCAGTTGAGAGGCTCCCCACTTCCCTTCTGTATAATGTTGGGAATAGAGAAAAGACTGTTTCTCTCATGATGGAAATTCTCAAATGTCTTTGGTAAGATTGGAGAGTCATCCAAGTTATGAGGGAGATGAGAAGGGATGGTGGGTGGGATTTACAAAGCTGTTGTCCTTGCTACTGGTGTCTCCTTCCCACTCCTTCCCCCTTTCCATCAGATAATAGTGAAACTGAAGAGTAAAGAAAAGGGAGGGGGAAAGGCCAATCTAGCAACCGGGCGGGGGGAGGGGGGAGAAGCCTTTTTTCCTTTCACTGATCTAGTCTTTCCAGTCTTTTCCTGTTCAGCTTTGCTGTAAGTATATCATTGTGGGCTCCCTGTCCCTTGCAACTCTAAATACAACACAGATGGTATTACCACACAAAACATATTAAACACACATATGAAGCTGCCCTTTCTGGCTTGTATACAAACCATGGAAATGTTGCTTTTGCTCATAATTGGTCTCACGGTCAGATGAGGCTGGGCACATGACAGAAACTTATGTTTGAGGGGTTATATAGAGTTAGTATTGTGTTAAAATGAAGGCACTGATTCCTATGTATGCAATATACATGCACCATGGATTCTGTCATGCCAAAGCTGGATGTGTAGGAAACAAGAGCCTGCTTTAAACATTATGCTGGCTGGCATCAGCAGAAGATCCCAGAGAATAACCCTGTTCTGTATCTGGGTTCCTATTATGGTTTTGGAGAAGTAAGAAACAACATTGATCAATTGGAGTTGAAGACAACTACTGTTTCTGAACGCTCTTGGAAAAAACCTATCTGAAACAGGAGAATAGCTAGCACCCTGTTGAGTGTTTTCTAGAGGCTGTGGATTCTCTTTCTGTGAGAGACTTGATTGACCTTCTTTGGAGTCTCCCACCTGGGAGGTGTCTGCCAGGTCAGAGCCCTCCTGCCAGCTGGACTGGCATCTGGAAAAGAGCAAGCAAGAGTATTAGACTATTATAAGAATCTTATGTGAAAAAAGCCTAAGGAAAGACTTACCTGAGAACTCCAAGTCTCTTATTTGGTGTGGCAAGCACTTATGGTTGGGGAGTAGAGGAGTACTTCCTGGCTACATGATCTGATAGTGATGTTGTAATTTATTATTTTTATTTATTGGATGTGAACTGCTTGTATTCATGCCTATTTGTTACTATTTATTGGTTATTGAGCACCCTGCACTTTATATATGTACAGAAATATAAACTGCTGAAAACTATTATAATTGTTGTACGGTGCACTTTAAGGGTACAAGGGCCAATTCCACACGGCTTACCTAAAGCCAGGACGTTGCGCTACGTTGCAGATCATGCCAGAAAAACGCAAAATATCGCATTGTCTCATGCGATATTTCATGCTTTTACTGGCATGATCCACAACGTAGCGCAACGTCCCGGCTTCAGGTAAGCTGTGTGGACTCGGACAAGGTCAGTTAGATTTCTACCGTGGTAGGTCTTTTGATCTCTCTTTCTCACTTGAAAACCCTACAAGGCTGCCATAAGTCACCTGTGACTTGATAGCAGTTTCTACTATCAGCATAGGAATATCTACTTATTTGGGAAGCAGACCATGACTTGTTCCTTATGAAGGGAAACTAAAAACAGGGTAAGCACATACGAACAATCGATTGCTTCTTTAGCCTGCAAACTGGTCAGAATTTTAGCACAGTATGTCCTTAATGCCACATGCCAATGTCCAATTGTTACAGAATTACTATTGTGAGCATAATTGCAACACTATTTCAATTATTTTTTTTTCATGTTGTGAAAACTTAATCTTAGGGGGGGTGCATTTCTTAATTGCTGTTCCATGTGTAGGATGCTCTTGAAAGAAACTCAGGAGAGCTCAGAAGGTATCATATGTTCTGGTCAGGATTCTTAAGACAGAAGCTTCTTAACTGGGCTCCTGTTTTGGCCAGAATGGGTGGTAGTACACTCTGCCCGATATTACTCAGATTACAGATTGAAAAGCCACTGTAACCTTGGCATTGATCTTGTAATATGAACGCTCCTGAAGCCATCATCTGTATCCCACACTGGGTAGTAGCTACTATAAGAGGCCTTCTGAATAGGATCAGAGGAAGGCATAACTTTGACTGGTTTATATTTCCTGCCTCTGTTGTACCATGCAAAGCAGCAAAATTCATGTCATTTGCCTCTTTTGTATTGAGATCTGTGAATGCCAAAGTTGCTTTTGGTAATATTTCTGGCCATGTTGCCTTTTCTGCAGATACCCTGGCACAAATTTTAGACTTCAGAAAATCTTAGAGGTACATTGTCAAGGGATAAACATACATGCACACAAATGCACACAGAACCTTTTTAGTCCCATTTGTGGCTCTCAGCTGTGAAATCTCTGAATTTCAAATTTATTTTTCAAGTGGTGCTCTTATAATAATCACTTGTTCCATAATACAGGACAAAAATGGGTTTCTTTTCTTTCAATGTGAGTGAATATAGGAGTTTGGGGGATGTGCTGTCAGGCAGCTCTATGAATGTTTCATGTGGCATCTCACCATAATAGGCATCCCATGCCAGCTGTAGTGGAAGATTAGTACAAGGACTTGAATGCTGTATTTCTTCGTCTCTCTAACTGTGAATATTGTGTGATCGTATTACTGATAATATGCATGTCTTGGCAGATCCACCCTGGGGCTCTCTGCATATCAGCAGTGGTGCCCTAGGCATGGTGAGTGACCAGAAACTGAACATCATTAGGACACATGTACCTCGTTGGTAAAACCTTAGCTCACTATTTCTCTCCTGTGTATTGATTCTTTCCTTGATGTGACAGGCCAATCCCCCCAGCACACATGCTTTCAGACAGTCTTCTAGTGACTCTTTGGTATATTTGATGTCTTTGACTTGTTTAGACATACATTTTTATTAAGTTCTTTCCTTCTTTCTTTGCTGATTTCCTTTTTTTTCTTGCTTATTTACATATTCTGCATGCATATTTCATTGTCAAGATATAGGCCTCAAACACTAACTCAAGTAGGGAGTCCTTCTGTTAATGAGAATCAGGATACAGTCACAGTTCTAATGCATTCCTTCAGCCCCAGTACAGTAGATTTGGGGGTCTGGCAGTGTGTGTGTGGGGGGGGGAATCAATTTCCTTAAGGAGACTAAGGGTAATGGTGTTGATGAAAGAAGTGAGAACCCTAAGCTCCCCTCACTGGTAAATCAATCCCATGACCACACATACTCCCATGAGCCCCACTAGCAAATGCACACCCAACATTGAGGGGGGAATGGCATCTTTTTAAGGGTTTTACTTGGGCAAGGACAACTAAGGAATCTGTTTTCAATACTTAAGAGTGAGTCTTGGAGTGTGGTGGTGGAGAGTGCCCTCAAGTCATATCTGACTTATGGTGATCCCTGGCAGAGTTCTTATGGCAAGAGAGTAACAGAGGTGGTTTGCCACTGCCTGCCTCTGCAACCCTGGTTTTCATTGGAGGTCTTCTGTCCAATTACCAGCCAAGGCCAACCCTACTTAACTTCCAAGAACTGACGCGAACGGGCTCACCTAGGCTATTCAGGTCAGGGCAAATCTTGAAGTAAAATAAAGAAAATATCTCTGAGTCTGGTGAGGGTGATGCAAAGTACATCATCCTCACTAATGCAATAACAGCCTATCTTTTGCTACATTCCTAGAGTAAAGGAATCAGAATCATAGTGCTACAGACCATTTAGTTAAACCCCTGCCCAATTCAGGAACAGTGTAAAGCATCCTTGACATTTGTCCAGTTGCTCCTTGAAGACTGCCACCACATCCCTAGGCAGCCAATTCCACTGCTGAATTACTCTTAATGTGAAGAAAGTCCTAATGTCCAGGAAGCCCCTTTCCTCCTACACTTCACCCTCTTTGACTTGGCCTTCTAAGGCAGGCCTCTGCTATTTGTTCTCCTTCTTCTCTGAAATTCCCATACCAGTTGTCTCCATTCTTCTGCAATGTCATGGCTCTGTCATTTGTTCCCATACAGACCATCGCAAATGGTTAATTGTCTGTTGGTTGGACTAGCTTGGTCATCTGGTCAGTGATATCCTTGATCTTTGCCCTTGGCAAGCAACATACCTCTTGGGCCATGGGATCAGGCCTGGATACATGACTTTCCATACCCTTCAGCAGAGAGTCACCAGTCACCAAGACTTTCTATTTCCTTCTATAAGTCTTTAAAAACATTTGATAATGAACAAAAAAAGTGAAAACACTGTCCTCTGGAGGGAAGGGTTTTTACAGAGAAGCTGAAGAGCAGTTGCCTAGGGACAGGACAGTTGGAAGATGGCAGTTGGAAGTCCTGAGGGGAAGCATGAAGGATTTGAGAGAGGGATGTCCAAGAGGGAAGAGCCTGGAGAGTAGGAGGGAAAAGGTGGGACAAACAGTGACCCTTATCAGGTGTGGGCCTTCTGAGGAAGCATTTCTGTTGTTGTGAGAAACACATCATGAAGTCATAAAGAGGACATTCTCTATCCTGCCTCTACACTGTCCTGGAGTGTGTGAGTGAGATCTCAAAGACTGGGACTAAAGTACTCATTCATTGTGGATTTGGAACTTCTTAATTTATTTTATATGACAACAGTGTACATTTGTAACTACAAGTTTTATTCCTCTGGTTTACTGCCCCCCCCCACCTTTAAATAAAACTTTTATTTATGCAAACAGCAGTTCAAAGTTGAATGGGGTATCCACACTCTTGTGACCAGAGACCAGGCCCTTTTTAGGCTAGAAAAGGGGGGAGATATCTACACTTCTAATGTTATTTGTTTGTATCCCTATGGTGTCCCTACTTGTTCTTTCTGGTCCTTGGTGTTGTACATCTTCCAGTGATTGTCACATCAGCAAGGGCCTAGAATCAATTTCTCCACTCCAGTGACACTGAGTGCCATCTTGCTCTGCTCCTTCTGTCTCCTGCTATCGATCTCTGAGGAAGTTCATTAGGAAAATATTCTGTTTTATTGTCCCTTCTACCACTCTCCCCATCCCTTTGCAGGGCCTCTCCTTCTTTGAGCTCTTGAAGGGTGCCAATCTGTTCCTCCAGGCTCCTCACTTTCTTCTAGTAATACTACCAGCTTGCACTTGTAACAAACTATGGCCGTTTTTACACTACTAACCTGCTTCCGTAATGTTGCGAAACGTTGCGCAAAAACCGCGGAAGATAGTGTCGTCTTGCGAGAGTTTTGTGTGACTTCTTGTGAGAAGATGCTATCTTCCGCGTTTTTTGTGTGACGTTTCGCAACATTACAGAAGCAGGTTAGTTGTGTGAAAACGGCCAAAGTCCTTCTTGTACACAAGGAGGAATACAAACTTGGCACACCCCTGGCAGGTAACTGAAAATGACCCTTCAGCAGTCAGCATTTTCTTCCAAAAGAAGAAGTCTGCTTATAACTGCTGTGCAAAATAGATTTTCTCCCTGGAATCTGCTTTTTGTTAGGAACTCTGGCCCCCAAAAACTGACCTAATGTCTCTTGAGAGCAAAAGTGGTAACACAACAAGAGAAGCATATTTATAAAAGTAGAGGAGAACCCCACTCTTTCCAGGCTCCACCCCCCAAATCTCCAGGAATTTCACAACCTGGAGCTGGCAACCCTAGCCATGAGTGGCTGAGGCACTGTGTCTAAGGGGAAAGGTGCCAGCTAGGCCGTGAATGGCTGCTGCTTTATCTGAGGCCTTCTGTGCACCAACTAGGCCATGAGTGCCATGCTGCCTCTGAGTGTCCATAGTGCTGTGACACCTCTTTTTGACGTGCTTCAAGGGCTTCATGGAGTCTGGCTTCAAAAGTAGGATGGGCATAGGTAGGCCTGGCCACCTTGCGATCTAGTCTGCTTTCTGTCCCCAAATCAACAGGCACGGCATTAAGGTGTGCTGCCAGCTCACCCTCTGACAAGAAGCTGCCTGTCATTGTTTCCTCCATGTGGACCTGAGGTGATATGGATGCTGGAGTTCTAAAATGGCCACCACCGTGGCTGAAGAGAGAAGGAAAGGAAAAGGAGACAAATGCAGAAAGGTTTTTCTCCCAGGTTAACCTCACTGTATGGAGGAGTGTAGGAGGAAGAAAAATTAGGAGCCAGCCACACCCAAGAAAGAGGTGAAAAGAATAAGAGGCTTCCCTGAGGGAGGTCAGGAAGGAAGGAGGGGAGGGTAATAGCCACAACTGAAAAGAGTGGGAATTTTTTTTAGAAGAACTCCCTGTGGCCAGCTGCACTGCTGTGGGGCACGGAGGGGGGGAGAAGGCAAGTATTTAAGAGAAGGGACTGTTGGAGAAGAGAGTTCTTAGTGTTGAAAGGTAGAAAGAAGGAAAAGTATACAGTAGTCCAAGGCAGAAACCTAAGAGCCTCGCTACAAGTGACATCTTACACGCAAACGGCACTTGATCATTTTTGCAAGTCTTTCTGGGAATTGAAGTCCCTCTCCCCCACCCTTTTTCCTTCTGTTCCTTCCCCTCTCTGTTAGAATGGCTGCCTGAAGAGATGGAGAAAGCCTGCTTTTGCAAATCGCTCCTCCAGTCACAAGCCTGCTCTCAATGATCTTTGGGGGTGGGCAGCTGTGACTTTCTCAGCTTTCTCCAGAGCGTCTCCCCCCCAGCAAGACGATTAGCAAAGTTGCAGCTGCCTGCCCCCAAAGATCACTGAGAGCAGGCTTGCGACCGGAGGAGCAATTTGCAAAAGCAGGCTTTCTCTGACTTTTAAAATCAAAAAGAGTCCAGTAGCACCTTTAAGACTAACCAATTTTATTATAGCATAAGCTTTCGAGAATCAAGTTCTCTTCGTCAGATGCCTGATCAAAACAGGCATTTTGATCAGGCATCTGACGAAGAGAACTTGATTCTCGAAAGCTTATGCTATAATAAAATTGGTTAGTCTTAAAGGTGCTACTGGACTCTTTTTGATTTTGCTACTACAGACTAACACGGCTAACTCCTCTGGATCTCTGACTTTTAAGGCAGCGATCCTAACAGAGAGGGGAAGGACACTAGGACTTCACCGACATGTCAGCTTTCTCCAGAGCATCCCCCACCCCCCAGCAAGACGATTTGCAAAAGCTGCTATCGTAGGCTTTCTCCGTCTCTTCAGGCAGCCATTCTAACAGAGAGGGGAAGAAACAGAAGGAAAAGGGGTGGGGGAGAGGGACTTCAATTCCCAGAAAGACTTGCGAAAATGATCAAGTGCCGTTCGCGTGTAAGATGTCTCTTGTAGCGAGGCTCTAAGATGCTGCTTTCCCTGTTGAGGCAGGAACAAAACTGAAGGGAAGAGTGACACCTACTGGAAGACAGGAAGTCCAAATTAGTCCTGCCTTCCTGAATAGAGGGTGGGAATCACCCATCTCAAGATGTTCTCTGCCTCAGAGGGAGAACACTGTCCTTCTCCCAGTCCAGCTGACACAGCTCTGCCTCTGGTGAGGAGGCCATTAAATTTCAAAGGCTCACAGTCCCTGCTTCACAATAGCAGGAAAGCAAAAACGGCAGTAGTCCTATTAAAGATTATGCCAGTTGTACTAAACAGTAGTGATTTTATTTATCACATTTGGGAATAAATGCTCAGACAACTATCTAGGTAGCTAAAGTAAGATACAGACCTTTTACTTTGCTTCCTGTACTGAACACAAGTGGAACATACTTATTTGCTATCTTCACTAATTTCTGAGCATTGATTGGCAGAGGGTGGAGGGTAGCTTAAATGAATACATTTCTACCTAGACACTGAATGCTAATTTGTATATTACTGGTGATATAAGAGACAGAAGGGAAGGGAGAGAACCCTGCCACCTATACAAGGAAGTCTGAATATTTGAAAAACTTTAAAAATGTGAAAGAAAATCAAATTTAAAAGAAAATAAATGATAGAATGTTAAAAATCCCCCAGAGTGGTCTTATCCTTGATATCACTGGTATTAAAAATGCTTTCCAGCTTAAGTAAAATTAATGTTGTCGATTATTTTACTTACTTTGTTTATAACCTGACTTTCTTACTGAGACTCAAGGTAACTTATAAAAATTAGCAATAAAATAGAAACAGTATAAGACATATGTGACAGCCTGCTACAATTGCTGGAGAATTTAGGCATGTTATTATAAACCTTTTCCCATCCCTTCCAAGTTGGGAATATTTAAGACTTTGTTTTGATGGCTGTAAAATTATGGATTCTCTATTGTGAGTTAAGTTTTCTTTTTCTTTCAGGACACTGAAACTCTTGAGAGATGATTTTAGAAAAGAATAACAGTAGTGTTTTATTTTTCTTAGAATGATTCAGACCTAAAACTCCAATATGTCTGCTCCTTCCAAGAGTCAGCCCTCCATTGTCAACTGCCTACACATTCTCCAACATTCCAACAGCTTTCTGAAAGCTGATTGGATATTGCTTCAGCCTTCAAATCAGCTCAGACATTCCAGTGGGATCAGTTGTTTGACATCCAGAGAATGGACTGTCTCCTGTCCTGTCTATCACAACATATAATGAACATTATAATAAGTCTGGATTATAAAGTTAGAAAACAGTTCAGTAAAAAAACAGTATTGAACATGATAGAAGAAATACAAAAACTGCAGAAATTGTCAATTCTAGGGATGGCAGTCCATGGCAGATAGACCCCCAAACCCCTCACAGCAAGCACTCCAGTGCATTGGTTGAAAAGGTTTTTATTTAGAGATCCATTAAGTTCATGGGTACATCCATAGATGAGTAAGTTGGCAGGAATGGTTATACAAGCACATGCACTGTTGATATATAGAGTACAATTCCTCCCTCCCTTCGAGCGATTAGCATTTAGGCGTGAAAATCCTAAAAAGTTCCATGAGAACATAATAGCTTTGTCTGGACAGAGAAAGGCAGAAGATTACGATGAATCAAACACCCTCTTTCCCCTGTGAAGAGTTACAGTACAGCTGCAAGGTCAACAAGCATACTTTCAGAGATAACAAGCTGGTTACTTTCTCTCAGCATTAGTACTTTTGTTTTTAGGCAGACCAAGGATGGCATGATTATAATGGTTACATTATATGAGCATGACATGAAAGCACACAGGATACAGTGGTCAGATCAATACAGAGAGCAGAGAATATATGAATGGCATGGATGAATGGCATGCAGGCATGACATTAATCAGAAAACATTACAGTAAAAAAAAAAGACATCCATATAATAAACCATGCAGTAAACTACAGCTCTTGTCTCTTTGTAAAAGTATCTTCCTAAATAATTCAATTTTACTAGTATATGGCTGGGTCTTGCTGCAGTTGCCATGCCGTGCAGGAAAAAGCAGCTTAGCACTTCTGTCATTCTCCAACAAGAACAGATGGTAGGGAATAGACTATATATTTTAATGATGCACCAGTGAGTGTCCTGATGAAGTGTTAAACATAAAGCCCACAGGCTGAATCAAGGCACTCATGTGGCCCATAAAGCAGCTTCTGCCCAGCAGCTAGTATTAATTAAATTATTAATGCAAACTAGTATTAATACGGACTTAAAAATTAGTATTATTAAAATCATTACCTTTTTAGCATTTTGATGGTTTACTGCATGCATGGCCCAATCGAACTACACTTGTGTCAAATCCAGTCCTTATCACAAATAAACTTGACACCCCTACCTTAAATGGCCTTAGATCTGCCTTCTTCGACATGAACTTGCCTGCCAGTTAAGATCCTCAAATGAGCCCGTTCTCTGAGCTTTCCTCCATCCCCACTTGCAGAAGTGAAACAAGTGGTTACCAGAGAAAGCTTTTTCCACATGACTCACTTTCTGTGGCAAGTTCAATTGGTGTCATCTTTGTGCCTTAGGTGCCAAGCAAAATCCATCATGTTGTTTCATTCTTTTAGTTAGTATCCCTCGATCTAGTTTTATTGCTATTCTTTATTGCATTTTAAACTTGCTGTTGCTAATTTAATTTTGTAGGGTTTAATTGGTGTTGTTATATTTTTATGTTTTGCATTTTTACGTTTTTGTAAGATGCCTTGAAGGCTATATTGTGAAATGCAGGAGAAAAAATTCCTAAGTAAACAAAAGATCAATGCAAATAGGATGCAAGACACTGTAGAGGGGCAAGAGGTCTCAGCCAATCAGGAGACAGCCACAGGAAGCAATTTGGTTACCTGCACTCTTATCCTAGCAGGCATTGAGCCAGTTTGGTGTAGTGGTTAAGAGCAACATAACTCTAATCTGGAGAGCCAGGTTTGATTCCCCACTCCTCCACTTGAAGCCAGCTGGGTGATCTTGGGTCAGTCACAGCTTCTAGCTCTCTCAGCCCCACCCACTTCACAGGGTGTTTTGTTGTGGGGATAATAATGACATACTTTGTAAACCGCTCGGAGTGGGTGTTAAGTTGTCCTGAACGGCCGTATATAAATTGAATGTTGTTGTTATGCCCTGGCATCCTTCCCTCCTGGGGTGCAGTACAAGACTAGTTGGTCATTATTGCAAGGCCAAGCAGGAATTTTGAGGAGCTTCATCTGACTGACCATAGTGTAGATTTTTTCTTGCCTGCTCTATACTGACTCCAGGTTGGAAATTGCTTAATATAGGCCTGGTTGAAAGACAGGTTAGGTCACAACTGGCTGAAGGCAGAAACAGTGGGTTGTTTTGGATAAGTAGGGATAAGCAGCAAACACCAGGAGGCATCATAGTGATGGGGGAGGGGTGTCTTCGCAACAAGCCATCACATGCCAGGCTGCTGGGTGGCACTCTGAAGGAGCACTCCAAATGCTGAGCAGCATCCCTCAAACCTGACCAGTGCCTGGTGGTCCATCAGGGCAGGCAGATGGAGCTAGGCACCTCTCAGCACAGAATGGCTGGGCAGCTCAATGATAACCACCTGTCAATTGTGGAGCCAGGGTGGACCTGGCAAGTGGGTACCTGTAGAAGTTGCCTAACACGGCCCACTTATTTAGACAAGTGTTGACGTAAAGCAGCAATTTATTTATTTTATTTTATTTATATCACATTTGTATTCCGCCATGCCTGCGAGCCGGCTCAGGGTGGATAACAACATTAAGAACATTTAAAACATTCCATATTAAAACATTTAAAAACATCATACAAAAATATCATACAAAAATAGCAGCACTCTTTTTCCTGATGGCGGCAATACAATTAATAACAAATAATACAATTTAAATAAATTCAAATAAATGTAAATAAATAAACAAATCTATTTGAACTCACACACAATGTCTGGTGTCCTTCCTTATTATCTCGTGTCATATTTGGGGTGCCAGGGCAATGATCTCTCCTCGATTTGGAAGGAGTGGCAGAAACAGGAGAACAGGGGAGAAATTCTTGAGTGCCTTCCACACAAAGATGATTGGATACAAGCCTGAGGCTAAAATAACAACACACACTGGTTTTACTACTAGCTCCACTGAACTTACTTTCCAGGAAACATACATATGATTGGGTATCCTTTATATAGCAACATGATTAGCACAGTTTTTGTATGTACTTCTGAGGGTCTCACCACAAGAGACAAAATACACTCGAATTACACAGGTAATTGGAGTGTATTTTGTAATTCGAGTGTATTTGAGTGTAATTCGAGTGTAATTGGAGTGTATTTTGTCTTGTGTGGTTTGACCCTGAGGGGAGATGCTTCTTGCGAGAAACCACATGAGAAGAAAATCTTATACCTATTGCTAGCAGCGAGGAAACAGCCACTGGACAGCAGCCCCTGCATATGCTGCTAGAGGAAAAGGCAGTATTATACAGAAGTTTATTGATTCCATTTCACAATTGCTGCCATGTATCTAACTGTGTATGCCCCATATATGCCATAATGAAAATATTATTCCCGTTTTTAACAGATGTTCAGATATGCACCAGGTATATCCATTGTTACTTGATGCCCCTAATTCTAGTAGCAGTTACAATTTCCTTGAGTTAAATTGTCCTCTTCTGAGAACAGCATAGTCAACAAGAGAAGCCCCTGGCATCCAAACAGATGAACAGTAAATTGCGGGGGGGGGGGGGGGAGTTGTAAACATGGGAAATGAAAACATCAGGAGCTCTATACATGAGGAGTGCCTGGCTTTCCAATTTAAAGCTCTACAACTGCTGTATTTAATGCGTTCGGAGTTTACTTAAATAAACAGTCTTTTTAGCCTTCAAAAATAGGTCTTTTTACATCAATTACTTTCCAAGCCTATCCAGATGGAAGACTGCATGTATTTTTAGATTAAATCAATAGGGCAAAGATTAAGCAAATGCTGTGTTGTGAGCATGAAAGAGTGTGAGTTTAAAAAACAATGAAACAAGACAGACTTACTACTACCTAATCTGCACAGCTCTGTTAAAGCCAGCCATGGAGAATATCCAGGTTGGCTGAGTCGCTAAAAGGATGCTGCTTGCCCTAATAGCTTTCATCTGTAACCAAAGGAGTTCAGATGATGACCTTGTAGAATATAATGTGCACTGACATTACCTCTGGGAACTCTGAACCTGATCCAGTGAGCCCTTTTACATATGCACATGAGCTTGCTCGCTTTTTGAACAGCAACTCATCTGCGTCTTACAGGCAGCTGCTTGTGAGGCACAATTTATATGTTACCAGAGGAGTATAGGAGCCATTCTCCTATCCTACACCATTCAGGTAACCTTTGCATCCAGGATCCACATGGGAAGAACAATAGATGTTGCTGAATTTGTGAGCATAATGCTTCACCATACACAGGGATTTTTTAAATATGCAGGCCACGTTTTATTGCTGCAGAAAAGATCACAATAACTTGTACATGCTTTTCCTGGTCTACCTGGATCACACACATGTAACTAGAAAGACTTGTATGCTTTGTTCTTCGTTCTCTATGATCATAATCTGTCTAGTGAAGATATATCAGGCAGGAGTTTCTGCAGTAATGTGCTGTAGCTATCTCTTCCATTTGTTTGGCCTATTAGCTTTACTTTGTAAACTATTTTACTCATCCTACCACTGACTCAGCTCTCTGTGCGAAGTAAGGGTTACACTTTATACATTTCATGAAGCAGTCTCTGGTGCACAACAGTTTATGCCATGATCAATCTATGTCATTAAGACTCTTTGTTGGTTTTTACTGCAACAGGCAAACAATAGGGGTACATTGGTTTAAGGAAGTGCTTTAATAAAGTGCTTTAATAAAGAGAATAGGGCTATGGACAACACTACTGCACATAGTATATATTATCCGTTTGCTGTATGTTTTATCTTGCTCTAAATACGTTATCATCTAGCTCTGTAATTTCACTTTTTGTCACAGTTAATATATCATGTCTAATATTTATGCTTGTTTCCTATTTCTATAATCCTACTCCTGTCACTTTTTGTATCAGATATCTGTCTTATTCTGTTGATTGCACTAACTTGCTTTGTGTAATCTGCCTTGCCTCTCAATAAGATTGTAAAAGCCCATTAAAAACAAACAAACTTTTGAACTGTCTTTTTCTATTTGAAATAGACTTTTAGTCCTCTGATAACCATTTATACAAGTGGTTGTTGTGGGTTTTCCGGGCTGTATTGCCGTGGTCTTGGCCAAGACCACGGCAATACAGCCCGGAAAACCCACAACAACCATCGTTCTCCGGCCGTGAAAGCCTTCGACAATACATTTATACAAGTATTTCTAGTCAGGAATGACTTTTTCACTTTTAGTCTCTTTCTTTCTGACAAATGATTGTCTTTGGTCACTATTAATAAGCCCAGTTCAATTCTTCTTCATCTTCTATGACCTTGGGAATCTGCTGCACAGTCATTTTCTTCATCATTTTGTACTCTAGTCTGATGAAGCTGACACAGTTGGGGGGAAATCATTGTTTATCATTTTTTAAATTAAAATATTCTTATAGGTTTTTCTTTGCCCTAGTGAAATTTACCTAAGTTAATTTACAACAGTTGTCCATTTCCTCTGAATGCTCTTTATGCCCCACATAAATTGACATCAATGATCACTCATCCTTGTTAATTTCACCAGAAACAGGAGAGGGTGAGATGATTAAGGAAATATGTAAACAGTGGCTATGCACATTGACTGCAGTGATGATTCCTGCATGATGATGAAAGTTCTTGACTACGCACATAGGATTGGGAGAAATCAGTAACTCTCCAGCATATGGAAAGTCATAAAACTTAAGATTCTGATATAAGGCAAAATGTATTAACCATCTAGAGATTAATCAATTTAACCTAATTATAATATATTTTATACTTAATGCAAAAATAAACAAGATGGACTACATCAAAAGGTACCTGATCTCTCAGATTACTCATGAGCCACACACACGCGTGTGTGTGCGCGCACTATGACAAACTTCTATGGCCAGTTTCTTTCCTCAGTATTATTTTGGCATCTCTTCTCCATAGGACTGCACCGTTCATCTTCAACTGACATTGCAGTTTATTATGTTTGCCATGGGCCAGCAGTTTTCAGAATTTCTTTTTCCTTCACCATGCTCTAGAAAAAACTTCTTCATCTTCCATGACTTTGGGAATCTGCTGCACAGTCATTTTCGTCATCATTTTCTTGCATCTGATGAAGAGAACTGTGATTCTCGAAAGCTTATGCTGCAGTAAAGTTGGTTAGTCTTAAAGGTGCTACTGGACTCTTTTCTATTTTGCTACTACAGACTAACATGGCTAACTCCTCTGGATCTAGAAAAGACTAGGCACTTAATTTTAGCATGAAGGAAGCAGTTAGTACTAATGACATTTATCAAATAAATATCAAAAATGCATATACAAATGGCCTGTACCTAGGTATGCTGGCTTGAACTCTTTGGCAAGGTGTGCAATGCAGATATAAAAAATGTAAGCAGTTACAAAATAAAATATAAAACTAATGAATACATATAATGACATTTGCATTTGCCTGGATTAACAATAAATATAAAGACAAACAACCTGATCCATGCCCCAATCAGGGCTGGGTTGAGGGGAGGCAGAGGGGATAGCCTGCTCCCTGCGCTGCCAAAGAGGGGGTGCTGGGTGCGGCTGCCAGCCGCCAGGAGGACGTCAGAGCTGGCGGCTTGCTGCGCGGGAGGCTGAGCGCAGGGTAGGGAAGCCCTCGCGTGCCCCGCTGATGGGCAAGGGTTGCACTGGGTGCCGGCAACCCTAGATCCAGCCCTGGCCCCAATTAAAGTGAAATAATTGAGTCTGAGAATATATTGCTAAAAACGCTTACTTAGAAGGGAATTACACTTAAATTTAAGGGATTTACTTCCAAGTAAACGTGTTTAGTATCAGCGTGTTAAACCATATAATCTCCCCTCAAACAACTGGACCAAACTAGTTTCAATTAAGATACTTCTGTGTAAATGAGTTATAGACTAGGCCAAAAGTTAGTGATTATAATTAATCCCACAAGGATTTGATTTGCAAGTATCTGCTTGGTAGCATTTCACTTCAGTGTATTCCCTGCCACTTAATAAAACCCTGACATATGAAGTGACACACTAAAAAAATATGTAGAAACTCAGAAGTCTTTTCCCACTAGACAAATTGCCTTTCTGCATATCCTTTTCCCAATGAAGCAAGATTCTGAAGAGCCCAGATCCCTTTCCTCTTTATTCTGAGATTTTGCTCTCTGGGTGATAGGTAGGTAAAGATGGTTTATATGAAAGCAAAATGTGATTAGATTAAACAAAAGCTCCCAAAATCTTCAAGTACTGAATTAAATACACTCCCTTGAAAAATCAAGACTTATATGTTTGTATCCACTCTTGTAAACTTTCTCCCCACATCGCTGCAGGGGTGGGGAGAGCAGGTCACTGATGATTTTAGATTTTGGGCGTTTGAAACCATTTCTCATTCTGGTAATCTTTATCAGTGTATCCAGAAATATGAGAGTGTCATTCTTCCATTGCTCCAGATCACTGTTCTCAAAATGAGTCTGTGAGATTTTTGTAAGGCAGAATCTGGCTCCCCTTCTTGAAAACAGTCAATTTTCTGGGGGAAAGGGGGCAAATACTTTCCATTTCTGGGAAAGGGGATAGAACTGTTTTTTTTTTCCTTTGAAAGGCCACTTCAAAATCACAGTGGTTGGCCACTTTTTCAAACGGACACTGTTTCAGACAAGATGCTAGCCTTCTGAGACTAGGTGGATACCAACCCAGGAAAGGACCTTCTCAGTGGTGGCATCAAAACTCTGGAACTCTCTCCCCAGGGAGAATGGCCTGTCCCCTTCTGTTGCTATCCTCTGCCAGTGGATGAAATTATTTTGTTTCACTTGTCATTCCCACAATGATCCCTCCTCCCTCCTTCATGTTTTAACTATTTTTATCTTCATATTCATTTTAAGCTTTGGTTTTAAGTTGTTTTAATGATGTATTTTTGTGGTCATTTTAATGGTTTTTAAAATTAGATTTTAATTTGTATGTTTTAATCTGTTAGTCAGCTTGGTGACCCTATGAGTGCAGAAATTAAGTATGAACCTTGTAAATAAATAAATAAAGCTGGACTAGATGAACCACCGCAGGGGTCTTGTTACATTATTATGAAGGGTGGGAGGGCATAGATCCTAGCTTCTGGCACACGTCAGAAAATGTGCTGATTAGACATGGGCACGAACAGAAAAAACAAACAAACATAGTGTCCGTTGTTCGTTGCCATCCACGAACAATAAACATTGACGAACATGACCTGTTCACGAACATGTTCCTTGTTCATGGGGGCCAGCAGGCTCTCCTCCAGCCATTAAGATCCCTACCACACCACTCCCAGAAACCCTACCTGAGCAGACAGCAGGAAATATACCAATAATAAATAATAGCTTGGCCCCAGAGCCCGGCAGCAGCCTTGGAACCTGAAGGGATAGATCCCTACTGCACCACTCCCAGAAACCTTACCTGAGCAGGCAGCAGGAAAGGTAGCAATAATAAATAATAGCTTGGCCCAGAGCCTGGCAGCAGCCCTGGAACTTGAAGAGGTAGATCCCTTTCCCACTACACACAAAGAAAATTCAAGCTCCAATGCACTCCCCCCATCTCTCTCTCAAAATGCCAACAGCAACTGTCTCTCCCTCACTGTCTGTAAAACCAGAGCTGGGAGCCCCTCTCCCCCCTGTTCTTTGCTCCCTTGTAACAAATTTGGAGCTCCACACTTGAAAGGAAGACCTGCCTATCAAACTAAATTGGGCTTAGATTGGGGTTTCCAGGGCAACAGCAGGAGTTCAGACAGAGTTCAGGCAGTCCCTTCCTCCGGTTGCCAAGGGAATTGATTGCAGGTGCCAGATTGTCTGGCTTGATGAACAGCAATGAACCAGGCTTGCAGTGACCACCTGTTTGTTTAGAATGGGGTCTCCCGAACAGCTTGTTTGCGAACAGCTGATTGGACTGTTCATGGCTTTTTTTAGTTCGTATTGCTGTTCGTGCCCATCTCTAGTGCTGATTAGTTGCCCAGAGCCAGCTGCTCATCCCTAAGAACTCTTAATTTGCTGAGTGGCACCTAGGAGATTTAATCTTAGTAACAATCATCTTGGTTGTTTCAGTTATAAAGCTGAACTGGTTTTCATTCTGTTCTCCAGTTTAAAGGATTTTACCGTATACACAGGGCCTATTTTCATGATACT
Source organism: Eublepharis macularius (assembly GCF_028583425.1). Lineage (NCBI taxonomy): Eukaryota > Metazoa > Chordata > Lepidosauria > Squamata > Eublepharidae > Eublepharis > Eublepharis macularius. The sequence goes on along the minus strand of NC_072793.1, from coordinate 104,679,497 downwards.
GTTTTCCCAGATACCTCCCCATGTCAGCTTATAGACATGCTTCTCAGACTTACAGGGGCCCAATCTGGATGGTAATTACAGCATGCAGAAGAAGGGGTTTAGGCTTCCTCTCCATGCTGTTTTGACCTAAAATGGCCCTGAGGAGTCACTATTTGCCACATTATTGTGGGCCATATGTGTACTGATATGGCTACATGTCAATGTTCTCTCATAGCAAACAGTGGCTCCCTGAGGCCATTTCAAGTCAGGGGGAAAGGCATGAGGGAGGTCTAAGCTCTCTCTCCCCATTCCTGGTCTGAAATATGTCCCTGGGAAGCTCATAACTCCAACATCTGGCCTAGGAGTGTACTCAGGAAAAAGTGACCTATCATTAGGGCCATTGAGAGACACCACTGTGTCCATAGACAATAGTAGCCAATGTCAATTTTCAGTTAAATACCAGACATTCAGATTTTGTAGTCTTTTTCTATTTCCATAAACAGCTCTCAAAGTTTTTCTAGGCTCTTAGTCATCCCTGCATTCAAAAGTTTATACTTTTATAAAACCATCTGGGGACCTGAATTGTGTCCATTCTTTCAAGGCTGAATAACATGCCACATTCAGCTTTTTGCTTTATTCCCACACAAATTTCTAATGTTTGCTTTCAGCAAGATGGTAATGTAGACTTCAGCCCCATTTCATGAGCATCTGATAGTTTGCCTTTTGCATCTGCTCTCCTATTACCTATGCACTTTGATTTCTGTGCTTCCCACTGTCGTTGACTTTTCCTATCAGTACAAGTTGGAAAAGATTTGATGAATCTTGTCATGATGCAGCTGCAAGACCAGATGCCTTTCTGCTTTATGAAACTTGGGGGTGGGGGATTAGACAAAAGGCAAGTTAGTCATGAATTGTACTGGTGTGCTATTAAATATGCTTTCTGTATTTCACAGGAACAGCACTCCTTGAGTGCATGAATCCAAATCAAGCACATGCTAGAGAGTGAAGGGGGAAAGCATTAAAATAGCTTAAATAATGTTTATGTCTGCTAGGTCCTAAAAGCAGAGAACATGCAGACAAACTATCCCAGAATGCAATAGTGACTTAATGTGGCAGTATTCATAATCAATAAATATACTTCAGGTGTACCTTAAAGATGTCTTTGTTTATTTGTGAGCAGAAAAAGAAGCCAGAATCAGTATGTTATATAAATACAGTAGATTTTTATAGACTGTAGATTTATATTCTTCTCACAACAACATAGGTTAGATCACCAAAACAATACCACTGCTGTAATGGGGAAAGTGTCCCACTCCAGATTTATGAATGTGTAAAAAGGTCCATTCAGTTTTCTTATGAGATTCAGCAGTAAATCACTCTCCTACATGCTTGTGCATGCCATGAGGTGTGAGGCCATCTTGTACAATGTCTATCATTTTTCTACTGAACACACTACAGAGCCAATAGTAATAAAAGTGACAGGACACGGTTAGTCTGACTATTCCTCCAACTCAGAACTCATAAAGAATGAGCTCTGATAAAAATGCAAAGGTTCTGTCTGCCAGCAGAGTTATTGGGATTCTTTGTTTAAGATGTACACTACTGGAATAACAGAGAAATTACATTAATCTGTCTTTTTAGCTGTTGGTATAATTTAATGCTTGGTAATGGGAACAGATTCAACTGAGAAGTTTACCATGTCATATTTCTTGACAGTTTGATGCATACGGCAGCTTTCATTGGTCAGAACAATCATTCTGAGCATATAGATTGTAACTGCCATGAAGACAGAAAGCTCAGTAGTAAAAGACGTTAAAAAGTCCCAGGATCAGACCCCAGGGCCAATTCTCCAACCAAGCCTCTTAAGCAACTGCTTGGTGGTGGTGGCGTTGTTAAGTACAACTTGGTGCCTTTGAGTGTCCCTCTAGCCAATCATAATAAGAGAGACACACCACGGAGTCCTGATGATTGAAGCAGTAACTGATTGTTTATTAAACAATGGATGAGCAATTTTTACATGAAAAGGAAAAGGTCTCCTCATGCTCAGTGCTCATCAGCGCTACAATAGCAGTGCAAAGCAATTAATACTTTTTGGATAATTATAATATTTGTTATCTTATTGGCTCGCAGAATACAGGGGTCCCCCATTGGCATAGAAAGGGGACCTCCTATCTTGACAAAAATGTCTAGGAGTACTTTGATTGGAAGAAGCAACTTAGGTCAGCAGCATAGTTGGAGAAATTGCAAGATTGCAGTTTCCTATCTGTCCTTGGCATTATCTCTAGGAAGAACATCTTCCTCCTTTCCCTCACCCATCTCCTCTTATGGGCCTACTCCTACCCCCTCCTTTTTGCCAATGTTACTTTTAACAGCGGTGCCCTGAAGTCTCTTCTTTTGCAGCCTTGGGGCTTTCAAGGAGCTGGGTTCTGTGGGTGGAAAGGAATGTGCCCCCAGTTCTGCAGTTTCTCTCTTTCCCAGCCTTGAGAGAGATGTTGCTTATTCTGGCTGACCTCTGTTGCAACATTTTGCATTAACAGTTCTTACAAAGAGCTTTTTGTATTAGAATCATACAGAATCATACAGCAGGTGTGTGATAGGTGCATCTCTTTCATTAAATCCATATTCCACAGAGTCATAGTTGACTTATAGCGACCTCTGCTGGGGTTTTCATGACAAGAGCCTATCAGAGCTGGTTTGCCATTGCCTGCCTCTGCAACCCTGGTTTTCATTGGAGGTCTCCCATCCAATTGCTAACCAAGACCGACCCTGCTTAGTTTCTGAGCTCTGATGAGATCAGGCTCACCTGGGCTATCCAGGTCAGGGCAAGCAACTGTTTGGGGTGGCACAAAGAGGAGTCCATTAACATACTGCAGGGGCTCAGTTCACTCAAGGACATCAGCAGTTCAGAAGTCCATAGCCACTACTTCATGGACCCTTGCAAGTAATTGTGCAGAAAGAAGCAACCTTGCTTGGAGTGACAAAATACTTTGAAGCAACATCTGCCAACATCTCTATTTAAAAGCATTTCAAAGTCTGGAAGGAACTTGAAGAGCTGCTTTCAGAGTATTGGGTTAGATAGGCTACCTCAGGTCATTATGTGAACACTATTTGTTTATTTCATTTATATTTTTCCTTCCTCCCCAATGGGGACCCAAAGCTGCTTACACTATTCTCCTTTCCTCCATTTTATCTCCACAACCATCTATGAGGTAAGTTAGGCTGAAAGTGTATGACTTGCCCAGGGTCACCCAACAAGCTTCCATGACAGAGTAGGGAATTGAACCTGGGACAGATCCTAGTCCAGCACTATAACTCCTACACCATACTGGCCCTATTGAGCTAGCATTATCTCTGTTTCCTAGAAGCTTTCCTAGAAGCATTAACAAAAGTAATGACCTATTAGTGATATTAGGAGTGTAAATCAATGGGAATATAGGTAGTGCTTTAATAATTTGCAACACTTTTATAAATCTCTAAAATGCCTTTGTTTTTGTTTCTTGTTTGTTGCTCGCTTATGAAGTTTGACAAATGAAGTTCATAAGGCTATTTTAAACTACATTAAGAACTTCTCAAAATATTCTCCACTATAAAATTACAGTTATAATGAACATTTTTAAGTTTAATTAAAAAGAACCCACTAGCAATATGAACAACTCCTGTCACCCAACTCTGAGTCCAGCACATTGGGCATGGATTAGGGCAGAGGCTTCATTAAGCTTCCAAGGATTCTCAGCTTCATAATACTTTTGGTATAGTGAAGCCATTCTTATTTAAATTTGGAAAGTCATTTTCCTTTGTGCTTTCTTAAGAAAATCTCAGAAGGTATCTCTGTATATATCTGTCTATTGACAGATATCCACTGTTGAATCAGACAGTCCGCTATTTGCACTTTCTGTCCAGGTAATAAACTGAGAAAATACTAGATAGATAAATCTCAGTTCAGTAATTTATTCACCTGTTGGACCCAGAGAGCTGAGCCTTCCCTGGAGTTTGCTCCACGGATGAGGAGAGGCACACTACCCTAAGTCTGGTGGAACAGCTATTTGCTTCCTTCCCAACTGGGAGATATCTGAGCATGGCACCAGGAGTGTTTGAGGTACAAGCCATATGTTCTGAGCACTGCAGAGCAAAGAAGAGGTGAGGGTTGTGTTGCGCTAGTCAGAGGAGGTGGCTGAGCTGGAGTGAGTCATATCTAAGTAGGCAGGCTGGTATTACCACTGCCCTGTGTCCAGCAGTCATTGTGCCATGCCATGCCTGCCCTGAGTTCAGCCAAAGATGGAAAACCCACTGCAAGGTGGTGAGTGGGATCCTGGCTGCTAGGCCTGGCCTCTCTTAGCTGCTGCTGAGGCAAGTGTTGGACCACCTGCAGTGCTTGGATTTCAAGCTGCCATGGAATGTATCTAGGTTAGGATAAGTAGATATTTCTGCCCTGTATATTCAGCCTCATATTCATCCTACTAGGATGAAATACATTTGCTGGTGCCAAGAGAATGTCAGAGATGTCCTTGTTTCCTGTCATGCACTCTTTCATGTGGGACTTATCTGGTTGTGTGATGGGAGGCAATTGTCTTGTGCACTTAGGGCCCAAGTATTATTTTTTCAGGCCCAGTACAAACTTGCAAAATGCAAAAAACAAACAACAACAACAACATTTAATTTATATACCACCCTTCAGGACAACTTAATGTCCACTCAGAGCAGTTTACAAAGTATGTTATTATTATTTTCACAACAAATCACCCTGTGAGGCGGGTGGGGCTGAGAAAGCTCCTAGAAGCTGTGACTTACCCAAGGTCACCCAGCTGACTTCAAGTGAAGGAGGGGGGATTCAAACCCTCTATATTCCCTAACACAACAACCCCTCAACCTATATGTACAATTTCATGAACGATGAAAGAAGTTAAGTTTTTGTTAATGTTACATATTCTACATTTCTGAAAGTGCCCGCTTGTGCAACTTTTGTTTAATAATAACATTCAGCCTGAGAGTCCTACAAGTTTGCTAACTATTTTTGAACTTTTTGGTCACTAAGAAAAGATTATCCTGTCAATGTGTTTTTATATATATTAAAAAATTCTAATGGACCAATGTGATTGCAAAGAGTAAGCCAATTAAATATTTATTCTCCTGGCCTTTTTTCATTACAAAATCATGAATCCCTCTGCCTAGGGAAAGCCACACATATACATGACTGGCCTGAGCACTTTGGTTCAGGCTTGTGAGTTCTCACAGGCCCAGTTCTAGCTTGCCACCGTGGGAATGAAATGAACAGGTGCCTTAATTAATTGCACCTGCTGACTGGTGTTGCAGACCAAGATGTCCTTGGTTCAAGGGAGTCTCAACTCTGGATGCCCTCACTGTTTTCTCAGGCCTAGCAACGCTGATATCGAAGTGTGCCCTGATTGGCTGACACTTCTAGAAAAGGTGGCTCCTCACTGCACACAGAAAACACTCTCTCACTTGGACACCTGGTTTGACCATTCTATTGCTACCTTTATTCCATCAGCATGTGAGAGACTTTGTTCCATGTCAGGTCTTACAATGATCAGAACTACTTGTCATGGTTCGGACTTGTTTGTGAGTATGAGCAACTTGGAAGCCTTCAGAGAAATGCAAGTTAGTGAGATTTATGTCTAGTTGGATAGTTTTAGCTAGAAATAGGTAAGCTGTTGTTATTTTATTGCCTTTCGCTTGTGCCTTCTAGAGTGGTTCCTGCCCTGCGTACACTTTCCTGAATTAATAAACAACACTTATATTTATGCCTGTGTCTGGAGTTTCTGACCACCTGTGTGCAAGTTCTCCCAGAATGAACCCGGAGACTGGGAAGTCTCAACAAAAAAAGGGGGACCTCAACCTCCCAGAGGGCTGCTAGAGGTTCTGAATGGCTGTGTTCAGCGCTTAGAAATGGTATTTGGGGTTGAGCCTCTCTACATGGAGCTAAATCTCCCTCCTGGGCTGTTGCATATAGAGAGAGGTTCAACCTCCTGTTACCGTTTCTAAGTAAAGTCTCTCACATGCTGAAGAGTAAGGGTAACAATAGAATGGCCAAACCAGGGCCGATTCCAGATGACTAACCTTAAGGCGCTTCATGCCGTCCTCTTCCGGATCGCGACGGGGAAAATGCGAAAAATCGCGTTTCCTTGCGCGAGTTTTGCGCGATGACGTGCAAAACTCGCGCGAGGAAATGCGATTTTTCGCATTTTCCCCGTCGCGATCCGGAAGAGGACGGCATGAAGCGCCTTAAGGTTAGTCATCTGGAATCGGCCCAGGTGTCCAAGAGAGAGCATGTGTGTTTGCATGTGACTGAGCCATCTTTTCTAGAAATTGCTGTGTGTGTGCATGTTTAGCACCAAAACATCAAAAGGAGCCACTTATATCACATGAGATTCCTGAATTGCCATGGGGAAAAGTGGGTGTAGATATTTTTGAATATCATTTTTCCCCATTCCTTCTTGTTTTTGTTTTTTTTTTTAAAAAATTTATTGGTGAGTATACTTTTCAAATTCAATACATACATTCCCTCAATATCTAATTAGCCCTATCCCCCACCCTTTTCCTCCCCCCTCTCTATCGACTTCCAACAGCTTTCCAACCCTTAACCCCTCTTATTACTTAATAAATCCCTTACTCTAAGCACATTCTAATTTTTTTTCCAGGTATTCTATCATATATATCAAATATCCTATAAATATAGTATACTTCTATCAATTATGCTATCAAATGTTCTATCAGTATAATATACATCCCTTCCTTCTTGTGATAGATTATTTTTTGAAATATCCAGAAGAGTTTGCTTGATAAAACTGCAAGAACTGTGATTATTAAACTTAAAGCTGTGTTTGCTCGCCATGGCATTCCTAAGATGGTCGTGAGTGATAATATTCCTTCTGTGAGTAGAGAATTTCAGCAATTTGCTCAGGATTGGGGATTTGAACAATGCTTTAGTAGTCCAGGGTACCCACAATCTAATGGAATGGTAGAAAGAGCAATTCGTTCCATAAAACAGCTTATTAAAAAGGCAGATGAATTGCAAAGGGACCCTTATTTGGCATTGTTAGAATATCATAATACATCTGTTACTGAAATGGTATATTCGCCAGCTCAGATGCTGATGGGTAGAATGTTAAGTAGTAAATTGCCAGTAACTACTGGTTTATTACATCCCAAAATACTTATTGGGATGCAAGAAGGTCTTCAGAAGGGTCAGGATAGGCAAAAATATTTTTATGATAGGACAGCAAAACCTCTCATGCCACTACAACAAGGAGATTCAGTATGGGTAAAACCTAATGATGGCAGGTTCCCTGCAACTGTAACGGAGAAATGTGATCAGCCCCACACATACCAAGTGATGATTCCAGATGGACATACTTATTGGCAAAACAGACGCATGATATGGTGTCAACATAGAGGGTCTGGAAATAATGATTTTATATGCTTACTACAGGATATAAAGCCTGATAGACAATGTGATGAGGCTAATAATATGTCTAGTGGGGTTACTGAAGATGTTAAACAGGATGTAAATGTACCTTGTAAGACACATGTTTTACAGGGAGAGGAAAGGTGTCCCAAATATGTAACATCTCATGGTAGACTTGTGTTTTCACCAGAAAGATATATACCATGAATTGTATTGTTATACATGTTTTTAACTATGTTTTTATCTGATTTTATATATATATATTTGTATCCTTTTTTTCCTGTGAACGGGGGATGTGCTGTAATGTTTCTTTAAGTGAAACAGTTTCCACAGCACAGCTGAAAGGTATGTAGGGCTTTAGTGTTTTCCTGTCTCTCAACTGTTGGCATTTTGAAGTCTGAGTGACTTCATGAGTATCCCGTGTGATCTGAGCTGATACAATGACATTACAAGTGGATTAGGATCTATAAATGCCAGGTTCTTAATGTTGCTAGTTGTTTGCTAGCCCAATGTGCCCACAATGTAAGCCTTTAGTTTCTCTGACGCTGAAACTTTTTTCAATATCATTTTATCTTGGCTTAATTTTTAGTTCATCTAACCATGTAAAGATTCCCTATTATGTTTTCTTTCAAGAAATAATTTGTATCCATGTACTCTCATAGTAATAGTGCCATATCAGACGCCATGATGTGTGCATGGGAGAAGTTGTTCCTTTGTGTCCATGAACTGGACTCAAATCCCTTCAATATTTGGGCACAGATTGTAATGGTCTTGTCTTCTGTCGAGCCCTTTTAGTTGGGATGTGCTTATTTTTCTACATCTATGCTACACAAAATTAGCTGTAGGTCTGTACCTTTAATGGATAACAGAAAAATCCAGCAATTGCAGTTTAACCAGTCACAGTTCTTGATGCCTGTTTCAGATCAAATATCGACTATTCCAAGCTCACTGGGTTGCCTTAGGCAAATCAGTCTGGAATCTTGCATTCATCTGTGAAACAGGAATAATAATAACCATGTTTCATAGAGCAACCCAGTGATGTAAGTAGGTAAAGCACACTGCACCCTAAAAGGAACTACATAAATTATTATCAGGGGAGGAAGAGTAATATAAACACTGCATTTGACATACTGGCTGATGGCTACTATGCCAGGCATGTTAATTACTCAACCAGATTATCTGTCGTTTTCTCATTTTGGATGTTCAGATTTTTAAATAGGACTATCGTTTGAAATTTCATTGTATCTGACAATGCTATTAATCAGTCCTTGACACTGGTGTAATGCATCTAGTGGTGCCTCTTTCCTTGGCACAACAGTTATTTGATCCAATATATCAACCATTGAATTTTATATAGTGCTGTTAAACCAAACATACATCTTAATAAACCAGATAATGATCACAGGACTGCTGCATTCAGTATGTACCCTTCTAAATCAAAAATTCCCAATTGCTAATTGAAAATGTATTTCCTAGTAGAGCATATCAGCATAAATCAAAGGCACTTTTCAGTTGTACTCATACAACACTTGAAAGATGAATCCTCAGGCAATAGTAAATGTTTTTCTATCACATTCATTTGGTTAAGCAGGAAAATGGTAATAGCCTTGAGGTTAAACACACACCAGAGGATCCTGTAGCTCTTAAAATAATTGTTTCTATATCTTTTAAAAATACAGAACATATCACAGTAGCTACTGAGTCATCACAAGAGCTGATACTATGGGCTTATATATCACATCATGGATTTCACAGGGATTTAGCCAGGTTTAAGATTATAGCAGAGATTCTATGCATACCTGAAACACTCTTTGTCATGTTTAATTCTGTTGTGCTTAGGGGATCCCAGAGATGTAAGGACAAATATATCTAAAAGGAATATATGCAAATGAATAGAAGGGAAAGAGTATCAAGCAACTGTACCACTAGGGTTTTAATAGCGCATCCTTATTTTGCTCACACACATACATTTAAATGCTGCATAAAATATCATGTGGAAATGTGTTGACAACAGCTGGTAAGTAATTAATTTCCATCTTAGATTCTCCTGGATATTCAGGGTGGAGTAACTAAGCAGGGTTCAAACTTGAAATGACAGCCTTGCCTTCAGAGGAGTTAATATTTTAGAAAATACTTCTTGAGAAACACCCTACACTTACAACCACTTTAGAAGTTGAATAAAAGCTGGCACTTCCTTGTTTTAAAAGAAGCCACTTTGAACTGATCGGTGCAGGTGCTGTGCCCTTTGAACCCTATCACACTAGTAGAATAATTCATATTCTTTCTGCCTCTTCTTACCTGTTAGCCATGGTCAATATAGTCCTAATAAACTTAATGTGATAAAACATGGAGAAAGGATGGAGTCGCTTTAGGGAGAAGAGATTCCTTTTTGCTACTTAAGAAACAGATGTCAGGGCATATGGCTAAATATTCCATTAGGCAATCTCTCTTATAGTATTGCTAAAAACAAAATAAAACCTGTCTCTGTATACATGATGATTTTGTTTTTAACTTTGTTTTAGAGAGATTATCCAGTGAAATATTTTCCCCACATGCCCAAACATCTCTCTAACTAGTTGCAAAAGTCTCTGGCTTCCTAAAGTTAATCCAACCTTTCTTTCTTAGGGCTAACATGTATGTGGGTTGGATCCCAAAAAACATCGGCTGATTCATCTGCCAGCCGATGACCCTCACCCCCACCCACACCGCAGCTGAGGGGAAGGGAACTAAGAACTGATATTAAGGGGGAGATCACCTGGGTGTACTCCCCTGCGTGATTCCCCTGCCACCAGGAAGTGAGTATGCCCCAGCAGCCCCCGAGCTGGGCATGCACCTCCATAGCTCACTGCCAAAATTCTTTATGGGAATCCTCTTAACAGGGAGCCTGGGCACGCAGGCCCTGCCTCCCCAAAAAGAGATCTGACCAAATGACAAACCACCACAAGAGCCAGCATGGCTCCCCACTAATGCTCCTACAGCTGCAACTATTCCATTGGACCATCACGGAGGTCCTGCAACCATATATCATGCCCACGTGTGGAAAAGGGGCTCCAAACAAAACAAAATGTCCCAGTGCCTGATCAGCAAGCCCCCTGCTATGGTGATGTAATGTCCCATGGGTCGGGCCAGCCTCTGCCTGACCCCATCAATCTTCTCAGGGTGAAGAGCCCCTCTCAAAATGCACCTTTGCAGCAAGTCTGACCTCAGAAAGAAAGTCTGCAATAAAGGCCCTGCAGGTAGTCCAAGTCAGCCAACAGGGAGCACTTCAAATCCAGACCTTCCCACTTGCCCAAGTTGTTCTCTCCCAGCTGGATAACTAAAGCATCTCATGGACCCCATCGATAGGCCTGGTGTACTGGCATTGGCACCAATACCTCCCAAAGCATGCCCCACATGCCAAGACAATGGATCCTGAGGTGGCCTTCCAGCCCTAGATGCCTGCCCCATCTGGACAATACAGCGTACTTCCTGGCCCAATTAATGATACTGCGGCCACATACCCAGACAGTCTTCCATGAACCTAGAAGAAGTTAAATAAAACACCACCATTAGTAACCCCCTTTGTTGGCTGGTTGAATGTAAGATCAGAAGGCCTCAGACCATCATTGGCCAATGGCATGGATCAAGGGGGCTGGCAAGCCCAGACTTGGAGCCACAGTGGCAGCCCCAATCAAGAAGGAGAGTGTGCCAGACTTCATGAGAGGGAGCCGGGCTGCTTGCAGGTAGGCTCACAACAGAGCTAAAAACTGGTGTAGAAAACATGTGGTAGCCGCCGAGTAGGCCCACAGGGTTAATGGGGCCAATGAGCTTAGTACTCCCTGAATTATGGAGGTTTGCCAATCAGTCAGAGATTCTCTGAGAATGGATCGGGGGTATGATGAGCCTCCGGTGCCAAGGCAAAGAACCTCTCCATCTGGAATCGAGACAAGGCATCTACACCTGCCGTTATCCACACCTGCTACATGACGAGCTGAGAAAGTGATGTTAGCAGCAAGACAGATAAACACGAAATGGCAAATTAAACATATGACCCTCTCAGAGCGAGTAGACTGCTTGTTTATAACCCTCACTGTAGCCTGGTTGTCATACCATAAGAGGACTCATCTATCCCACAAGTACTCCCCCAAAACTGCCACGGTGACAAGGATGGGGAACAGTTCCAAGAAGATAAGGTCCATGAGGATCCCTGACTCTGCCCAGGAGGGAGGCCAGTGCTGGGCACACCAGTGCCCTCTGAAATAAACCCCAAAGCCAAGGCAGCCCGCCGAGTCTAAGTGGATTTGTGATTCCAGCCCCAGGTCTAAGGGGTCTTGCCATACGGAAACCCCATTGTAGCTAGATAGAAAATGAAGCCAGACCTGGAGGTCGTCCTTGATGTCTCTGGTAAGCCGAATGTGGTGATGAGAGGAGAATGTCGTCCCCGTCCCCCGTCCCCCGAAGCCCTGGAGAGCCATGAGCAAAAGGCCTGCCCGAGGGAGACAACCCTGCAGGCAAAATTAAAGTGGCCATTGTTGGACTGTAACTCCCTTAAGGTACATTTTTGCAAGATAGGGTTGATCTGATGAGGGAGCCGGGGAGCCAGGACAGCCTGGCCACAGAATCTAGCTTGATTCCGGGCCCTCGGTCTTCTCCTGGGCAAGAGCTTGGAAGGTGTCAAGATAGTCAGCACAAGCCATGATGCCAGAAGATCCCATGAGCAAAAAAACATCCAAGTAGTGTGTCATGTAGGGGGAACTTGTGTAGTCCTTAGCAGCCCATTCAATAAAACTGCTAAAGGTCTCAAAAGCAACATAAGCTATGAAGCATACCATGGGTATAGCCTTGTCCGCATACACTTACCCAGGAATTTAAAACCCTATAGGCAATGATCAAGAGGGTGGATGGGCAGCAGCTGAGAGGGTGACTGCACATCACATTTAGCTGTGAGAGCTCCAGGACCATAGGATTGGACCAAGCAAACCACATGGTTGAAGGAGGCATACTTTACTGTGCATAATTTGGGGGGGATGGACTCACTAACTGATGAACACCATTAGTAGGAGTGAATAAGATGATATTCAACTGGGGCCTTTTTTGGGATAAACCCCCAGTGGGGAGACCCTCAAGTTAGGCAAAAAGAGTTGGGAGAATGGCCCTGCGATGCAGCCGGCAGCCACTTCCTTAGCTATTTTTGCCTCCACAACCTCTGGCAACTCCCTGGTGGATTTAAGGTTGCCAGAGGTGATGGCTATGTGGGGGCCTGCAAACGGAATCCGGAACCCAGCAGTGAATCCCTCAAGCAAGTAATGAGCAGCATGTTTATTGGGGTAGCTTGAGAGGAGGGGAAGGAGGGCCTGAAGCCTGACAGGGACGTGGGCCAAGACTCAGACATCAGAACCAGGGCTAATTACCACTGCCAGTGGTTTGGGAAGTGGTGGAGCCAGATCCTCCATCCTTATGGGAACTGCTGTTTGGAGGACCGGCCCCCTCAAAAGGGCTGGGAGGGCAAGGAACCGTGAGGGCAAGAGGGGTGGGAATGGGGGTCCCCACAGACATCACAATTGTGCTTATTCCGACACAAGGAGAGAATTCCAACCCTTTGTCATCAAGTGTCAACACACAAGCATGGGTTACAAACTTAAATGTCTTTTATTCAACTTATTCATGCTATGCAAGGAATCTCTACTCACAGTTCTATTAAATAAGAAAGGAGATAGTGCATCTTTCATGCATAAAGGTGCTTGGCGGAGCTTTGTAGACAGTTCCACGGTTCACGGTTCCAGTGATACCAAGGTTGACTACTCGGGTGCTCTGCTATCACGCCCAAGCTCCGTTGGCCTTCCATTGGGGGCCGCATGAACATCGTACTCGCTCTCCTTTCCCTTGCGTCCCTTGGCCTCGATCCCCACTGCGTCGGCATCGGCAAGGATATCAGTGGGTCAGCTGCTGCTGTGGGTCGAGTATCCATTCTACTAGGAGCAAGGGTATATATCGTAGTAACGGAAGACCCCGTTCCCCTTTGAACGGGTCCTTGAAGTTCCAGTCCTTCCGAACCAGGGGAGGCATAAGGATCAAACAAAGGGTCCCTGTCAGGAGCGGCTTTGGCATCCGTCTGCCCCGGCTTAGGCATTGGAACAGGTGTGATTCGTAACAAAATGTCAGATCTGTGGCTAAATAATAGTTGTAATCCAGACTACCTTCTGCAATCAGACAAGAGTCCGTTGTTTTCAAAAGATTTACTGAAAAAGGCAACCATTATAGTCCACTGGCCCAGATGCAATATCTAGGCTGGTACACGTGTATTGTTACGAATGATAGGCAAAGAATAAGGTACAGAGTATCAAACCCCAGCAGGCCCAACCTCCCCCCATAGTTCTCAAAACAAGCCGCTTGAGGCTGAGAAAGTGAAAGTTTCCCAAGGCTGGCAAAGCTGTAGTCAAAACATTCCTCTTCTGTGAGATAGCTGCTAGGGAACGTCTTGGCACCTGTAGAAGAAGCACTCAGAACACTAAAAGAATTAAAATGGAGTCTCTTTGGTTACAACATAGGAGAAAACATTCTGAACCTGACACCCAAGGGAGGCTGGCCTAACACAACAGTGCCCCCATATTGCCTCCTAGCCCCAGAGGCCCAGCCTGCCCCCTCCAGCCTTTTTGTGGATGGCCAGGTTCAGGATGGTCTGCAACAGCTGGCCTGCCCCCCAAGGGGTCCCAGTTTCCCTTTTGCTCTGGTCCCCCTCCCAGAAGAGGGGGGCTTATTGGCCCCACCTGCAGAGATGGCTGAAACCCCAGCTTCCCTGCCTGCCCCCCAGGCCCTAGCCCTGGTTGCCCCTGCCTGCTTTGATGGAGTCATGTTCCCTAACGGAAGTCCTGAGGAACCCCTTGTAAAAGAACACAGCAGCTGCCTGCTTCCTGACAGTCTCTGTTGCTCCTGCTGATGTTAGGAGCATGAGGCACAGCTCCAACCTTGTGCTCCTGGTTCCTCCACTGTCTTCTGCCGCACTGCTCCTGCCACCAGTTCTCAGTTCCACTGATGCTCGGGGCATGAGGCTCAGCTCCAACCTCGTGCTCCCAGCTCCTCCGCTGTGCTCTGCTGCACTGCTCCTGCCACCAGTCCTCAGTTCCACTGATGCTCGGAGCATGAGGCTCAGCTCCAACCTCGTGCTCCCAGCTCTTCGGGTGTTCCCTGCCGCTCTTTTTCTGCCACAGGTCCTTGCTGATCCCACCTTCAGTGTGCCAGTTACTGACATCCAGGGCACGAGGCTCAGCTCTGACCTTGTGCTCCTAGTTCTTCAGGCATCCAAGTGATTCTGCCTCTTCATGCTCCTGCCATGCTGTCAAGCTCTGCAATGCTGCCCATTCACTGGCAAGAGTCAAAGTGGGGAGAAGCGGGGCCAGCAGCTATTTAAATACCTGGCTGCCAGACCTGAGGGAAAACTGCCTCCCTGAGTTCCAGAGCCTGGCCCTGCCCCCAGCCAGCTCATCTCCAATTGCCTCTGATAGGGTGACCTGGGATTTGAATTCTATTGGCTGAGGCCCCGCCTGGGTGTGCCCTCCAACATGGCGGCCGCCATGCTTCATCCCTCTCCTCGCCTTCACGGCAGCAACCTGGCCCCAGGTAAGTCTGTTGGCCATTGATTCCTCCAAAAGCAGAATGGGACTTTGCTTCATTCTCCCTCTTAGCAATGCAATCCCCCATGTTGCAGTGTATTTTGTTTACAAAAACACTCAACAGATGTCTTTCAGGGCATGCAGGAGGCTACTGGAGAAAAGGAATGTAGGGAAGAGTACTCTCATAAGCTCACATTATTGTAGGATCCAGGAGGGAAAGCAGAATAGTATAGCCCAATCCTGTCAGATGTCAGAAGCTAAGTAGGGTCAGTTCTTGGATGAATGGCCACCAACAATGACTCTGCAGCAGAAGGCACTGGCAAACTACATCTGCCTTTCACTTGCCTTGACAGTCCTTTGCTGGGGTCACCATAAGTCATTTGCAACTAGACGGCACATACACACACTGTAAGATCTGCTGAAGAAGTACTATAGAGTAATGCCTGTGAGTTTCCTTCTTAAAATATGTTCATGTTAAAGTAGAAGTTCCAGTTCAAGAAAATTAGACTATTTTTAAAAGAGAACTAACCTTTAGAACTAACCGTAGTAATTTCATTTTTAAAAAGAGTTCTCATAGGCTATTACCTACTTCATCAGATACTAGTGTGGTACTGTGGTCAAATTCTTTGATTGCTATTGCTGCTGCTGCTACAATGGAATGTGTTGGGGGATTGTTATTGCAGTGAGGGCTGTCCCCAATCCATCCATGGTGAGACAATCAAGCCCACTGATACCCATAGACTGGCTCTAAGGGTTTAGGTAAGCAGCTAGCCAGGACATCTCTCCCATCTCTTCATGGCCTATGGGGCGGGGGTGGCAATGCAAGAAGTCCATAGCTCTCTCCTAGGTTATGGGAGAGACTGGGAAGAGGAGAAGAACAAGGGTGATAACAAAACCCCTTTCCTCTCACTACAGAGGACAGCCTGAAAGTTGGAGGAGGGTAGGGCAGACACTCCTTCTCCTACAGCCCCATTCCACAAGGTAATGCAAACCATTTTCTTCAAGAAATAGCAAAGCTTCTCTCTACAAATGCAACAAAGGCTTTTCAAGCTCAAACTGGCATTATGATAGCAGGGCAAGTATATATCCATCCTTCCCTCCTTTTTCCAGGGCCATTTCCACACAGCTTACCTTGTTGCGGAAAATAGCGAAATCTCACACGAAATCACGCGAGAAGACACTGTTATCGCGTCTTCTTGTGCAATAACAGCGTCTTCTCGCGTGATAACAGCGTCTTCTCGTGAGATTTCGCACGAGATTTCGCTATTTTCCACAACAAGGTAAGCTGTGTGGAAACGGCCCAGCTGTGAGATACAATCCTTATTTTCTCTATATCACTGTCCTTTTAAAGAGCAGATTTCTTCTGCTTTTGCTGTTGACCAAACTGAGTTGTGCCTTTTCCACAACACTGGACTTCCTGGAGTCAGGGTTAATGAACTCATAGTAGAATTAGCAGAAGAGCAACAGTCTCCATATGGCTTTCCGGACACAATTAAAACTTAATATATAGGAAAGAAGGCAATCACAATGTGCTTTTTTCCAACTTGGGGAAAGCATTTTTGTAAAAAAAAAAATCACTGAGAAAAGACTGAGTACAATATGGCAAGCTCATGAAGTTGCAGTGCTTTAGATGAACCTAAATTTGTATAGAGCTGTTTACAATTTTAAGTTGAGTATCCTTAGAGGAATGAATGCCAACCTATTTAAATGTAAAATGCAACTACTCAGAATTGCATATTAGGATTAACTCTGGTACAAAGAATCTTCAATTTAATACTTTTTCCTTCATTAGTTCAGGGAGTTATAGGGGTCTGCTCCCACCTGACTTCATCTGTTTTAAAAGTGTTCTCTAATATAAGAAGCAAGTTGTGCTGTGTGAAGACTAAAAATTCAACGTGTTGTTCCTGCTAGTGACTTCAGCTGGAATATATTATGACTTCAGATCTATTGGCCACTTCTTGTCAAGGACTTAAAAGATTTCTAAAGTACTAAGAATGGTCCACCTCATATTCAAGTTGTTTAGAAGTCTACAAACAAGGAAGCAATCCTATGCACACCTGCTAAGAAGACAGTCCCACCAAACTCACTAGAAGTTACTTGTGAATAAACTGCACAGTGTCAAATGATAACTAGGGTTGCCAACTCCAGATCTGGAAATTCCTGAGATTTGGGTGTGGAGCCTGGGGAGGATGGGGTTTGAGGAAGAGAGAGACCTCAGTAGGGAATAATGCCATATACTTCACCCTCCAAAGCATCCATTTTCTCCAGAGGAATGGATCTCTGGCCTGAAGACCAGTTGTAATTCCAGGAGAACTCCAGCCCCCGCCTCCGGAGGCTGGCAACCCTAATTAATGCTGTATTCTCATGATGAGACTTGGCAGTCACAAGAAATGCCTTGCCCATGACAACTGCCTGCTGCCACAATACATGTCAAGGCAACACTTCCATCAGAATCCAGGTTAGAATCTAAAGCAAGTGTAGGAACTGGTCCCAGTCCAGAAACATGAGAATGAAAGACTAGCATGTTACCTGAATTGGTCTCCTTGTGAGTAAGAGAGTTGTGGGCAGAATTAGCAAGCAAGGAAGATGACTATGCGAGAGGCCAGTAACTAAGGGATCTTTTTCATCAATGTCTACGGGGTCCCTACCCAAAATAGCAAATGAGGCTGGTGCTTAAATTTCAAAGAGCAGTATTTTATTGAGAGAGGAAAATGCATGCACATACACACAGGGTAAATAGTAAAAACGGTTACACAAACACAGAGTCCTAGGAAGCTAGGCAGAAGTTGGAATAGAGTGAGGGAGGGCAAAGTATATCTACCTATCCTGAAGAGTAGTCCAGTCCATGGTGGAAGAGGGCAGCTTCAAACACCAGCATTCTCAGCCAGGAAAGCAAGAGGCTTGGGGCAAACCTCAAGGGAACAGCATTTGCATCCAGTAAGCGTGTACAGAGAGCGAGAGGCTTAGGGAAGCGACCCTAAGGGAGCAACGTCCTGGAAGCAGGGGTCCTGGAAGCATGCACAATTTGAATGGGGCCAGGGCACTACTCTTATAGGGTAAAACATGCCCTGAGGTGGGAGACCCCACCTAGCAGTTGGAACAAAAACTCCAATGGCCAGTTCCTGGGAGTCACAAAAGGTTTGATTACCTTGATTGGTAGCTGCCGGGACGTGTAAAAAGGACTGCAAAATTTGTTCTGGCTCTACACAAAGGGGCAGTTTGTTAATGAAGTCCACTGGAGCTAAGTTGATGAATTTCATTGGGGAATGTTCCTTCCCAGGAATGAATTATAAATACTTATGAATGCCTTTTGATTAGCTCCTCGATCAAGGACAGGAGATCACAGAAGGAGGGAAAGGAATGTGTTAAGTGGGGATGATTCTGCAAGACCTTTGTTGCACTGGACTCCTCCTGAAGCTGGAGGAACTGCAAATCCAATCACCACTGATCACCCCACATTCCTATGCGGCATTCCATTCATGTGGGACTCAGCAACTGTTAGCTGGACTTCCCCTGGCTGCAATGCAAACTGCCATTTTAAATCCAGGGGCCTTGTGATTTTATATCACAAGTAGTCATGTTAAATGGCTATCAAAGATGGTGAAGGCCGGACTGACTGCTTACAGCATCTCTCTGCCCTGCCTTGTATCCAGATCATCGCCAGAGATTTGGGAATGCAAGAGACATTAAAGACTGAAGACCATCAAGATTTGGGGAAGAGGGAGAAGTTGTTGGGGCTGTGCCAAAACATACATCTCTGTAGGAATGATGCAATGGGGAGCAATATCATAGGTGTAAACCGGATGGGTCAGAATCAGTTAAGAAATATTTGAGACAGGGACTTCCTGTTTGGGATCCATGGAGGTCTAACGCAGCTCCACTTGCGGAGCTGACCGGACTGCCGTTTTAACCGGCCGGCGGGGTGAAAATAGCCCGCGGCCGACTGCTCTCAGGCGGGGAGCAGGCAAAGAACGCTCAAGACCCTAGGGTGAGCTAGATCTCGGACGAGGGGGGGCTCTACACAACGAGTCTCCCCCCGATCCTTGAGGTCCCACCTTGCGACGGGTCGGCTATAATCTCTGCGGCAGTTTTGGGGCCAATTCGGCTGGCATAAGACCTACATACCCAAGCATCGATTGGGGGAAGAAGCTGAGAGGAGAACTTAAAATCGAAACAGCGATTACAACCCGAGAAAAGTGAAGAGAAGGTAAAGATCATTATCTTCTGAGACGGGACAGATTGATAAAAACAGAGAGGAAAAAAAGTAGATTTTTAAACTGCAACAGACTAGTGAAAAGGAGGGGAAGACTCGGCAGGAATCGAATTTAAAAAGAGACTAAGTTTAAAGAAGTTATTAAAGAAATGGGACTATTGTTTTGAATACCTGTGGCTTTGGAGCTGTGAGAAAAAGACACCATCGCGAGATCTGCTGTGGGAAGACGGGAGACAGGAAGTGCGTAATAACAATAGAGTGGCTGGAGAGAAGCGGCCCTTGCTGGAGGGCAGGAAGTAGGGAATCGCCATTTTTGAAAGGGGAAGGGTCGCGGCTTCAGCGGAAGAGGAAGTAGGCCATCTTGGATTACAAAATCATAGAGAAACCATAGAGAAAAGACGCCCGACATTTTGGACTCTTTAAAATTTAATTTCTATAAGAAGACCGGGACATTTAAAATAGAAAAACGTTAAATTTTACGCCACGGAGTTAAGGAAGAGAGCGGATTCGTGGGAGCGAGCTAAAGCAAGCCCCACGATGTCAAAAAAAGAGTGGCAATCGGCAATAGAAAACCTGGATAAAAACTTGGACAAAAAACTTTTAGATATGATTAAAGAACTTAAGGACACGAAATTGGAGCTGATAAAAGAGGTTAAAGAGGTTACACAGACAGTAAAATCGGAGCTGTCAGAAGTGAAAAAAGGTATGGAAACAATACGAAGTGAATTACAAGGAACGCAGCAGAGAGTTAAAACAGTAGAAGACGCGATGGAGAATTTAGCAGACACGCAACAAACAGAGATGAGATTGGTGAAGGGGAGAATGTCAGTTGCAGAAACTAAACATATGGAGAAGCAGCTACGTTTTCGTGGCTTGCCAGAAGTGGAAGGAAAGTCAGCGCAAGAACAGATGACTGAGGTGTTGGCTGAGTACCTGGGGAAGGAGGAGGAGGAAGTTGTGGCTATCCTAGATGTGGCATACCGTGTGAATTCGAGAATAGCAACCCAGAGGAAACTACCAAGAGATGTGATTGTGCAGTTTACAACACGAAATATGAAAGAGAGGATTGTGACAAAACAGTTTCAAGATCCATTGGAGATTGATGGCAAGACGATTATTATAATGAAGGAACTGCCCAGATCAGTGTTACTGGACCGGAAAAAATATAAAGTGCTAATTCAGATTTTGAAGGACATGAAAATCAGGTACAGATGGGAGTTACCGGAAGGAGTGATCTTTGAGTTTGAAGGGGCCAAAAAACGCATCAGATCTGAGCGAGAGATGGAGCGATTTATTAAGGACAATGAAAAAGACTTACCAACAAGATCATGAGTATGGAGTGTAAAGTATTATCTTGGAATGTAAATGGACTAAACTCACCGAATAAGAGGAAAAATACTTTTCACTGGCTACTAAAACAAAAATGTGACATTGTTTGTTTGCAAGAGACCCATATCAGAAAGCAGGATGTAAAATATTTAAAATCTGGAAAATTGGGCAAAGAATATGTAGCGGCCTCCAACAAGAAAAAAAGAGGAGTGGTGTTGTACATAAAAGAGGAGCTACAGCCAAAATTTGTTATGAGAGATGTGGAAGCTAGATTTGTAGCAGTGGAATGTATTTGGAATTTAAAGAGAGTGTTGGTAGTCGGACTTTATGCACCTAACGGTGCAAAAGAAAGCTTCTTTGAGGATTTAAGGAAGCATTTAGACGATCTTGTATACGACCAGATAATTCTTGCTGGAGACTTCAATGGAGTGACAGACTTGGAACTAGACAAAAAGACTACAACGGCACAAAAGAAAAGAGGACTATTACCAAAGCTTTTTTTTGAGTTGATTCAACAAGAGACTCTTGAAGATGTATGGAGGAGAGAATATCCTAAAAGCAGACAGTTTACTTTTTATTCTGCAAGGCATTCTACATTATCAAGAATTGATATGATCTGGGCCTCAAAAGACTTAGCATTATGGACTAAGGAGGTAGAAATAATGCCTATGGTAGGCTCAGATCACAACCCAATTATGTGGAAATTTGGAAAAAAGAGAAAAAGGAAAGCATGGAGAATAAATGAGGACTTGTTACAGGAAAGAGAGAACATGGAAATACTGAGAAGAGAGACAAAGTTTTTTATACAATACAACGTGAATAAAGAAGTACCAACCAATAAAGTTTGGGATGCTTACAAGGCGGTTGTAAGGGGCATACTAATGGACTTAAATGGTAGAGCAAGAAAGAAGAAAGAGGAGAAAAGACAAGAGATTGAGGAGAAAATAAAAGCCAAAGAAATACAGCTAAAAAAGAGACCAGGGAAAAAGAAGGTATACCAGGAAATTAAAATACTTCAAGAACAGCTAACAGCAATGAGCAATAAAGAATTGGAGTGGAATCTCAAAAGACTGAATCAAAAAGCGTTTGAGGGTGCTAATAAACCTGGGAAGTACCTGGCATGGCAATTGAAGAAGAAAAGGGAAAAGAAGATAATAAATAAAATTTGCGAAGATAACAAAACGTATTTGGAGCAGGCTACCATTAGTAGAGCCTTTTATAAATTTTACGCTAAGCTGTATAATAAAAAAGAAGTAAACAAAGAATCAATAGCGTCATATTTGGAGAAAACCAAACTTCCAGAAATCTCGGAAGCTTGGAGAAATAAGTTGAATAGTGAAGTAACTGACGAGGAAATAAGTAAGGCAATACAATCTGCAAATCTAGGAAAGGCGCCAGGGCCAGATGGACTTACGGCTAAATTCTATAAGATAATGGCTAATGAACTGGCACCATTCCTAAAAGAGGTGATGAATGGGGTTTTAAGGGATCAAAGGACTCCAGAAACTTGGAGTGAAGCGAATATATCATTGATCCCAAAAGAGGGCCAAGACCTGACTAATGTGAAAAATTATAGACCTATATCGCTACTCAACAATGACTATAAAATTTTTGCGAAGATATTGGCGGAGAGATTGAAGGGGTGGCTCTCGGAAGTCATAGAGGAGGAACAAGCAGGCTTTTTGCCAGACAGACAAATAAGAGACAACTTAAGGACAGTGATCAATGCTATTGAATATTATGACAAGCGTTGTGACAAAGAGGTTGGTTTCTTCTTTGTTGACGCTGAAAAAGCGTTTGACAATTTAAACTGGGACTTTATGTTTGCCACTATGGAAAAGCTACAATTGGGAGAAAGATTCATCAGAGCAATTAAGGAAATTTATAGAGACCAGACTGCAGCAATTGTGGTGAATGATGAATTGACCAAGAAATTGACGATAAGTAAAGGAACAAGACAAGGTTGCCCGTTATCTCCATTGTTGTTCATTTTAGTATTGGAGATTCTGATGATACAAATACGTCAAGATGATGAAATTCGTGGAATAAAAATAAAGGACTATTCATACAAGGTCAGAGCATTTGCGGATGACATAATGTTAATTGTAGAGGACCCATTGGAGAACATGCCAAGAGTGATAGATAAGATCAAGGAGTTTGGAGACTTGGCAGGTTTCTTCATTAACAAAAAGAAGTCAAAGATATTATGCAAAAATATGACTAAGCAGAAACAACAATTGTTAATGGAAACAACGGATTGTGAAGTAACAAGTAAAGTGAAATATTTGGGAGTCGAATTAACTGCAAAGAACATAGATCTATTCAAAAACAATTATGAAAAACTATGGACTCAGATAGAGAGAGACTTGATTAAATGGAATAGATTGAATTTGTCATGGTTGGGCAGGATTGCAGCAGTTAAGATGAATGTGTTACCAAGAGTAATGTTTTTGCTACAGACAATACCAATCATCAGAGACTCCAAACAATTTGAAAAATGGCAGAGGAAAATATCAGATTTTGTTTGGGCAGGCAAGAAGCCTCGAGTGAAAGTGAAAGTTTTACAAGATGCAAAGGAAAGAGGCGGAATGCAACTGCCCAATCTGAGACTTTATCATGATGCAATCTGCCTAGTTTGGTTGAAAGAATGGATGACATTAAAGAACAAGAAACTATTAGCCCTAGAGGGATATAAAAAAATATTTGGATGGCACGCATATTTATGGCATGACAAAGTAAAGGTCAACTCGATGTTCCTGCATCACTTTGTTCGGAGAAGTTTATACATAATCTGGAAGAAGTACAGAATTTATCTACAAGAAGGAACCCCTTTGTGGGTGGTTCCATATGAGGTGATAGACCCGAGAGCTGTTGATAATGAACAACAATGTTTAACGTATAAAGAAATAACTAAAACTGAAGCATCCAAACTTAGAATAAAGACACAAGAGGAACTATCACCTAACTACGATTGGTTCCAGTATAGACAGATCAGAGATTTATATAATTCGGACTCTGTAAAGGGAGGTATACGAATAGAGAATTCGGAACTAGAGCAGACCCTTCTTAAAGAAGATAAGAAAAGAATATCCAAGGTATACCAAGTACTGTTGAAGTGGTATACCGAGGATGAGATAGTTAAAACACAAATGGTGAAATGGGCTATAAACTTTAATAAAGAAATAACAATGGAGGCATGGGAATACTTGTGGAAAACTACAATGAAGACAACGACATGTATTAATATCAAAGAGAACTTTTATAAAATGATCTATCGTTGGTACATGACACCAAAGAAGATTGCGCTAGGGAATTTGAATACTTCTAATAAATGCTGGAAATGTAAGAAGCATGAGGGCTCCCTCTATCATATGTGGTGGTTGTGTGAGGTAGCCAGGCAGTACTGGGGTGAAATAATAAGAGAAATGAGTGAAATTTTACAATTTCAAATTAATAAGAACCCAGAACTCCTGCTACTGAACTTGGGAATGGAGGGAATTCCAGCCCAACACAGGACGTTGATATTTTATATGACAGCAGCAGCTAGACTTTTGTATGCGCAAAAATGGAAAGTACAAGAAGTGCCAACTATTGAAGATTGGACTTACAAATTGCTGTATATGGCTGAAATGGACAAGATGACAAGAAAATTGAGAGATCTGGACTCAGGGCAGTTCAACACAGACTGGGAGAAGCTGAAACAATACCTGGAGAAGAAATGGGAGGTGGGAGGAAAACTGTGGCAGTTTGAGAACTACTGAAGTATTGAAGTAGAGGGGGGAGACTTTACCGGGGGGAGAAGAGATAAATGTGAATTAATAAGCAGTCAGATTAATAGATTGACATATATATAGATATATATAGGTTAACAAACAGAACATAGAGAAAATAATTAATTATAAGGACTAAATATAAGGAGTGATTAACTAACAATATTTTCTTTTTTTTCTGACAAGTTTTGTACCAAACTGAATGTCTGAAGATATAGATGGGTCAAATTGATTGACTACGTGAGGAGAGATATTTAGAACTATTATAAAAAGATAGAATGAGTAATATATATAGAGAATAAGTCAAATTGTTTGATATAAACGAATGTATGATCTATATGGTTTATGATATATAGAAATACCTGAAATTGAAAAATTGGGATAAATTGTTTATCTAAGATGGAAACAAAGGCTTACAGTTTGGGCATATAATGTTAAAAATAGTTAAGGATGTACTGCTTAGAATAATGGAGAATATATATTTGTTTTAGATAGAGGAAGCTAATAAAAGTAAGGGAAAGGGGACAAAGGGTTGGAAAGCTGTTGGAAGTCAACAAAAAGGGGGGGGAAAGGGAGGGGGTTAGAGATGAAAAAATTGGGGAAAATTGAATGTAAATGTGGAAATAATGGATTCTAACCCAATAAAAATTTTTCAAAAAAAAAAAAAAAGAAATATTTGAGACAGATCGATGAAACATCCAAATGTTCCTTTGAATGGTAAAAGAATGATCAAGATGAAGACGTAGATTTTCTTTCAACTTGTTGCCCGACAGCTGCCACTTTGTTTTGATATTTCTGATCAAAAGCCACCCATTGGCTGAACAGATCAGATCCAATAACAAAGGTGTTAGTACTAGATGACAATAGCATGTAGCAGGCAGAAGGCTCCAGCAGAAGCATGGGGGGAGGGGATGGTGTCTGAGTGCTCAGGCCTCAAAATAGGGAGGAATGAAGTTATCTGCAAAAAGTGCTGAAGCTGGTTACAGGGAGCAACTGTGGAAGATTCCTTTCCAAATAAATTAAACAGAGTTGCAGAAAGAACATAGTTTAAACAGAGATATTATCTGAAAGGCTGCTGACCAAAAAATAACACTTTAATACACAGTCATTAGTAAATTTGTCACAGACAAAAAGTGTTCGAATTACAGAAGGAAAACCATTTCAACCTCACCTCAAAGTGCAATCACAGGAATGCCTTTGGCTTTGGCTTTATCACCACATAAAATCTTTCTGCAACAATAATAAGATATCCCAAGAATGTAGTCAAAGGGTAGATATCCAATTCAGCCTGTAAGAAGGTCTCCTGGGAATAGGCTGTACTCAAACTCACAGAGCAAGACATATGCTCCTAGTGAAAAACAAAAATGTTGTTTCTAAAAGGCAAATAAACAATAGTGACGAAATTGAAAAAGCCTCCTCTACTACAGCTTCTAGCAAGTTTCTGACTTATAGGTATGATAAGTTGGATGTATAGATTTAAGAGGATCCAGGCCTTTCTTGAAGTTTAAGGCTACCAGATGGGAATCCAAACATTGTTTCTTTTAAGAAGCTAAAGGAGACCTTCTCATGTCGCCCCCCCGCCTCCGCCTCTGTGAGCTCTATCAAGCAAGTCTCTATTTCTTGCCTAAAGATGTAAAGAAAGCTAGCAAAAAGGGGGACCAGAAGATGTAGTAAGTGAAACTGAAGCTGCATTGATTCCTTACACCTCTTTTAAAGAATTACAACCAGGGACTCCTGCATTTTAACAAGGGATTTATAGGCATAAGTCACAATTCTGTGCATGTACTGAGGTTCCCTTTCAAATCCCCTGTGAATACTCTATATTAAAGAGGAAATTAATGGTATTTCTTAATTTCATACCTAATATGGTCTTAAGGCTGTGTAGCAATCTTGTAAAAGCTAACCAGAACTGAATGGGAGAACTACATGTACTTATAAAGTCATAGAACAGAAAATGGGCTTGTAGGACATCTAATCCAAACCTCTGCTCAGTGCAGAAAATCCAACTTTCCTGGCAGATGGCTATCCACATTCAGCCTGAACATCTCCAACAAGGGAGACACACACCCCCTCAATTTAGTCCCATTGTCAAATCGCCATTCCTCTCCTGTAACTTAAGCCAGTTGAGTTAGATCTAGTCTTGCCTGCTGCAGTATCAGACAACAAGTCTTTGCCCCCATATTCGGAAAGAAGAGACGGACACAAAGGCATGGGTGAAACAGGGCCTTTTATTGACCATTCAACATAAACTTGACTAAGATTTAACTAACGGCAAGGGTGAAACTAGCGGTACAGTTCGAGCAAGGGGGTCACTGTGACCAGCTCCTCGTACTGCATGGGCGAGCACCCCCTGCCCTAGGCGCAAGCCATCCATTGCATGGCTATAACCCAGCCGGCCAGGCTAATGGTTCCCCCCTTTAAAGCGCCATACACCCCAGCCGTAAGGCCCGAGGTAATGCCTTTTCCAGGGGGTCCCAAGGGCAGTCTGCCCTCTCAGCTGGCAGCCGTAAGGCCCGCCAGCCGATCCGAGACAGACCCCCATTCCCCACCAATGGGGATGTGCCACCGGGTGCTCACCAGCCCGCTCTGCCTACCCCAGCTAACCTGCCAACAACCAACTGCATCTAACCCAGGCAGTACAAGGTAGGCGAAAAACACCCCCCACACACTGCCAATCAGTGAGGGGCGAAAAAATTCCTACCTGGCCCAAAATAGCGACCGGCTATACCTGTACTGCCTTCAAAAAAGGGGCGAGGAGGGCGGGACGAACAAGCCCGGACTGCACGGAGGGGAAGGCGGGCTGAGCCAATAACGGCTCCGAAACCCCGCCCCCAACAGGCGCCCGGATGCCCGGGAAAGCCTGCCGCTCTCCCTCCGTGCATGAGGGCAAAGGCAGGCACCCGGGTAAGCGTGCGTGCACGCTCCGGGAGTGCCTATTTGCCCCCATATTCGGAAAGAAGAGACGGACACAAAGGCATGGGTGAAACAGGGCCTTTTATTGACCATTCAACATAAACTTGACTAAGATTTAACTAACGGCAAGGGTGAAACTAGCGGTACAGTTCGAGCAAGGGGGTCACTGTGACCAGCTCCTCGTACTGCATGGGCGAGCACCCCCTGCCCTAGGCGCAAGCCATCCATTGCATGGCTATAACCCAGCCGGCCAGGCTAATGGTTCCCCCCTTTAAAGCGCCATACACCCCAGCCGTAAGGCCCGAGGTAATGCCTTTTCCAGGGGGTCCCAAGGGCAGTCTGCCCTCTCAGCTGGCAGCCGTAAGGCCCGCCAGCCGATCCGAGACAGACCCCCATTCCCCACCAATGGGGATGTGCCACCGGGTGCTCACCAGCCCGCTCTGCCTACCCCAGCTAACCTGCCATCGTTGGGGTCAAGCCTCTGCTTAGGCCCCAACGCCCCACATCTCCTGCAGGGCCAACCTCAACCCTTGTCGCAGGTCAGTAAGAAAGATCTCATTACCTTTAAAAGACAAGTGAACACCATCCCCCCTATAGAGGTCGGCGTACGTGTCCCTGATTTGAGGATGGGGCAAATATACCCCCAGGCCCTCACCCAAAGCCTTAAACATGGCCTTATTGGCCTTACGTCTAGTCCGCTCAACAGCGTCATGGTCCAGGGCCTCCCTCCACACCCGCCGGGGGAGGATGGCCGACCACATAATGAGGACGCCAGGCCACCTGCTTAAGATAAACTTAAGATCGGCTTGCGCTTGCAGTGTAAGCGCCTTCCCCTTAATCCAGCCCAAATCATTACCTCCTAAATGAATAACTAGAAAATGAGGCGGAGGGGCAGACCTTCCCTCAAACAAGAGAGGCAACAGGCCCGGCCAACGTAGGCTCCGACGGCCCTGCCACTCAATCTGGGCCCAACGACTGAGGCCAAGCTGGGAACCAAGGTGGGTCCTCTTGGCCTGATGGGCAGCCCAGAAAACCATGCTGTGTCCGCAGATGAGGATCCGACACCTCCCACGGCGAACCACAGCACCTAAAAGAAAAAACAGTCAGACACATCTCAACTTGAGGCAGGCAGAGGGCGGATATACCCCTTGTAAGCCGCCGAACGCCAACGACCCACCTTGCGAATAGCAGCTTCAGGGTAACCCATAGCCGCCGCCGTAGAAGCCGCCCCAATTCTAAAAGAATGGGTACCAAACTTGAAACCCTCAAGGCCCAACTTAGACAAGGCCCGCCCAGTAACGGACCAAAACTGATACCTAGTAAGAGGGGACTGATCGCAATGGCGAAAGAGAAGCCCTTCACCCCCTCCCCTCTTTTTAAGGTATGCCCTCAAGCCCCGAACCGGGCATAGTTCAGCGTCAGCACACGAACCCAGCCAAACCATCGACCCTTTACGACGTTGGTCTGTTTTGGATGACCGTATACATAAAGAGACTCTCTCCCCCACAAACTGCACATCCCTGAGCAGCAATGCCCGCTGCGAGAGGTCTGAGCAAGACTGAGCCACCAACTCACCTACCCTTAGGGCCCCAAAGAAAGCTGTAAGCGCAGCTGCATGAAACAGCGCAGCTTCGTAATCCGACGAGCAAACTAATTGCCAGGTGCCAAACAGGCCCCTCAGGATGGCAGGCGAAATAGGTTGCCTGGTATCCGGCTGCACGCCGGCCTCCCTAGACCAACCCTCGATCATCTTACGAATCCTGAAGTCGCCAGTTACCTCCGGAAATCCCTTTGCCTTGCTAACAAAAGCTAAGGCCGCTAAGAGCCCCCGAATGGACTTAACCGATAGGCCGTCCGATCTCCTTGCCACACAAAACTGCAGAAGATGCTCGACCGGAATGGGCCAGCTCTGCTCCAAACTGACCCCGATCCGGAAGCTTGCAAACTGACGTACAGCGCGATCATACGCCCGTCTCGTGCTGGGGGCGATGGCTAGACGGATGGCTCTGCGCACTTCGTCCCTCCAAGACTCCACAGCTCCATGGGCATCAACGAAGGCAAGGGATCGGCTCCGGGGGCGAGCAAGCGAAAGCGCTCCATCTGCTGGCGAGACAGAGCGTCCGCCACCCCATTGTCAACACCAGGGACATGCCTTGCCCTAAACAGCATGTTAAGGCGCAGGCAACGGAGCGTGAAAGGCCTGACCAGCCCCATGACCCTGGGAGACCTGGCAGAGAGGGAATTGATAACCTGCACCACCGCCATGTTGTCACACCAAAAGTGGACAACATGGTTGGCAAGCTCATCCCCCCACAACCAAAGTGCAACCAGGATTGGAAAAAACTCCAAAAACGTGAGATCCCTGGTAATGCCCCCAGTGTGCCACTCCGCCGGCCAAGGCTCAGCGCACCAGTGTCCCCTAAAATAGACACCGAACCCCCAAGTCCCAGAAGCGTCCGAAGCCACCCGCAATTCCGCTTCCAGAAGCAACTCATCCCGCCATAAAGTAATTCCATTAAACGAGGCGAGGAACTCCTCCCACACCCGAAGGTCCTCCCTAACACCGTGAGATAACCTAACTTTATGGTGGGGCAAACGGAGTCCAGCCATAGCGCCACACAGGCGGCGCAAAAAGGCCCGCCCCGGCGCCACAGCCTTACAAGCGAAGTTCAGGTGACCAACGAGCTGCTGCAGCTCACGCAGTGTCACCTTGCATTTTCCTTGCACGGCGGACAGCCGCTCACGCAATTCAGACACTTTGGCTACTGGGAGACGAAAGGTCTGCGCCACCGTGTCAATCTCAATCCCCAGGTAGGTCAGTACCTGGGTGGGTCCCTCAGTCTTCTCGTGTGCCAAAGGCACACCTAGTTCCTCCGCTAACGCCATAAAGCCCGCTAACAAACGGGAACATTGTCCCGACCCCTGAGGGCCACAAAAAATAAAATCATCAAGGTAGTGGGCGGAGTCACGGCATCGCTGCCGTGTACGCAAAGCCCATTCCAAAAAGGAGCTAAATTTCTCAAAGGCCGCACAAGACACAGAGCACCCCATTGGGAGCGCCCGGTCCATGTAAAATTGGCCCTCGAACGAGAACCCCAACAACTCAAAATCTCCCGGGTGGACAGGAAGAAGGCGAAATGCTGACTTGATGTCGCATTTCGCCATTTCCGCACCAAAGCCATTTCTCCTTACCATGCGAACCGCATCGTCAAAGGACGTATACCGGACGGAGCATAAATGCTCCGGAATGGCATCGTTAACAGAATCTCCTTTTGGAAAAGACAAGTGATGTATCAGCCGATACTCACCCGCTGCCTTCTTAGGCACCACTCCAAGGGGGGAAACCCTCAAATTTGGCACCGGAGGAACCGGAAATGGGCCTAATACACGCCCCTCAGCACATTCCTTGGCAATCTTGTGCCTAACAACGTCCTCCAAACCCTTAACCGACTGCAAATTTCGAGACATAAAAGGGGACCTGGGACCCTGAAACGGAATCCTGAAACCAAACGTAAAACCGTCCAACAAAAACTGTGCAGAAGCACGATCAGGATAATCCTGCAGGGCATCAGCCAGAGCCCTCAGTTTTATGGGAGAAGGGCCCTTTGTCAGGGGCAGCCTGCCCGGAGCCCCCTCCCGGCCGCCTGGTCCCACCGCCCCGTGGCTTGGGCCGGGGACAGGCTGAAAATGAGTGGGGGCCCCTGCAACGCGGGCACTCGTGCTTAAACCCGCAGCCTTTTCTGGAACACACGCCCTGATAGGCAAAATCCCAACAAAGCAGCCGGGGCTGAACCGACTGCCCCGCTGAGGCGCGGGTACCAGAGGCGGCGGCAGGCCTATACAGCAAGTGCCCACTATCTGCCCTATCACCCAGATTGGGCTTAGCAGGGGCCATTAACTGCAGCCAAAGCTGCGGATGAATCCGGTCCCACGGCAAGGTGGGATCAGCGGCAGCACGCATACGGAACTCTTCATCGTACTGCATCCAAGCAGCACCGACGAAGTCCGAATATCCCCTGTAAATGATGTCAATGTATTGAAACAGGGGGGCCGCCCTCTGAGGCTGCGCACGGGCGATAACCCCGGCGTAGATCAACATACCCGGCAGCCAATTAGCCCACGATCGGTCAACCTTCCGTCGCCTCATCCTCTCCTTATCGCGCTCGTCCATGTCCTCCTTATCCTTCTTTTCCAGCTCCCGGAAAAGAAGGGTAAAGACGTCAACGAACTCGCCTCGCAATATCTTATCCCTGGTGGCAGGGGTCAAGTGGTCCCCCAAAGGGAGGGCTGCATCCCCAAACGGAGTGGCCCTGTAGGGCAACGCCCCCAGGGCAGTCGGCAGATAGTAAGGACCACCTGAATAAGAAGGCCAGAAGGCCGAAGGTTGCCCCAACAGCTGTGAGCCGGAACCCGCGAAGGCTGCAGCAACTGGCGCAGTAGGAACCTGACCAGGACCCCCAAGCCCTTGCTGACCTGGAACGGCCAGGTGGCCCCAAGACTGCCATGGCCCAACCCCCACCGATTGCAGCTGCCCGGGAATCCCAGGCCAGGCTGCCGGACCAGCAGATGAAGGGTGTGAAAACTGAGATCCCCAACTGACGGGACCACCAGCTGTCGCTATGGGCCCCCAGGGCCAAGTGTGAGATGCCTGTGGCAAAGCAGACTTACCCTCACACTCAACTTGCTCCACGGCCACTGCCACGTGGGGAACTTCCGACACCTCTGCCGCGTCATCCTCCACCGGTGCAGATGGCCCAGCTCCAGCATGTTCCTCCTGAGGCACGCCTACTTCAGCCATCACATTACCTGCAGAACTTTCCAGGACAGAAAGACGGGTGAGGACATCCCGCTGAAAAGTGGCCTGGGAAACCTTTTTTGAAGTTCTACCTGCCCTACTAGGCACTACATGCCCAGAAGAAACCCCCTTTGCCCGCTCCAAGGCGGCCAATTTGTCCAAAATCTCCTGCCGAAGGGACCCGGCATCGCCCTCATCAGAGGACGACTCAGGGGCAGGCACAATAATTCTGGGGTGCTTAACAGGCTGCTTGCCTTTGCTATTGCCCCCACCCTTTTTTGGAGGCATAATGCCGAATATGGGGGGGGGGGTGATAGATAACCACCAAACCACAAGCCCACAGGCCACACTCGGCACCCTACCAGGTACGCACTCAAAGCGAGCCCACAGGTCACGGCAGAAAGGCAATCCTACGAAACCAGTTTTCCACCCCTCTCTTTAAATTAACAAAGCCCCAGAGTATATGGAGGGTAAGAAAATGGGCAGGAGCCGCCCCAGGGGGCACAAAGGCGTAGCTGCCGCCACCCCTGCCTCCGACTCAAAACAAAAACCCACCCTAGGGGGCAAAGAAGGGGGGGAAGTGGGCGGGGGGATTCGAGAGCCCGCTGCGGGCGATTGTCTACCTGCCCCACGCAATGCAGCGCCCGCTGAAACCGCGGCGCAAAAGGTAAAGAGCCGCCCTCCACAAGCAGCGGAGCGACCCAAGGCGCGGCAAAAAACCGGCCTTCACCGCCGGACGGCCTGCGCCGAAAGAGGGAACTCCCCCACCCCTGGGAGAAGGGCCGACCGAACCGACACCCTCCCGCTTAACACCGGGCCCAGCGGCAGCGCCGCGAATCGGCGCCGCGGCACACGAATGCCGCAGGCAGACCGCCCTGCTAGGCAAACCCCCCAAGACAGTCCCCGCTGACGACCAGGCAAGGGTGCGGCCCAAGCGCAACAGCAGCGAGTCGGCCGCACGTCCTCCTCCTTCAACGAACAAGCCCGGACTGCACGGAGGGGAAGGCGGGCTGAGCCAATAACGGCTCCAAAACCCCGCCCCCAACAGGCGCCCGGATGCCCGGGAAAGCCTGCCGCTCTCCCTCCGTGCATGAGGGCAAAGGCAGGCACCCGGGTAAGCGTGCGTGCACGCTCCGGGAGTGCCTATTTCTCCCTATTGTATCTTGTATGTCAACACTATAACATGCCAGCTTTCTACACAATAAACAGGTTTTTATTCAGCTCTCACTCTGGCTCAGCCTGCATATTAGTCAGCCTCTCATTCAAGCCTCAGCAGCCACCAATTTGCTATAGGAGCCCTGAAGGGACAAGAAGGGACAAGACTAAAGTTATGCAAAGCAGAAAGCTGTCCCCTAGTGGCTGCTTGTACACATTATAACACCCCCATAAGTTTTTACTGAACTCCCAAAGCAGAATACACTAACAATACTAAGAAGAACATGAAGAGCTTTATACAACATAAACCCTTAAACGTGTTGGAGCAACTCTCTGATGTGTAAAATGTTCAGAGTCTTCCTCGTTCTGCACAAGAGGAGACAGTTTTGTCCAAATTCTCAGTTGACAGGCTACCAGAGAGATGTGTAGTTGGACCTCCAAAAGACTTACTGGATAGTTTGGGCCCATGGCTTGCTGCTTGGATGCAATGTTGGGGACAATTGAGGCAAGACAACTCGCCTCCTCAATTGTTCCAACAGTCTATCCTGTAAAGTGACAGAATAGGACACTGGGCCTGTCACTGATTGCACTTCTATCCTGATATCCCCTCCCCCCTGCCCACTCTTCCAAGTGCTTGCACTTGGAAATACATTGCTTGCACTTGGAAGGCAGCAAATCTGACAGTTAGATAAGTCCTTTTCACACTGGGACTTTAAAGCATTTCAGTATCTGTTCTGCTTCCCATGTTTGCTGGAGTTTCACACTTCCAATGTAGCCATGGGATGCAGAATCGATGTTTGTCCAAGGAATCCCCAGTCCCCCCCCCCCGCGGACATACTGTGATATTATTTTGAAGCCACTGCCGAGTCACAGCTGCCGTGATTAATGTCAGTGTGAACTCTCCACTCCCCTCTTCTCCCTCCTCTCCTTTTCTCTGGGAACTGATTGGTCAGTGTAGAAATAACTACACCCACCCTCCTCAGCTCCCCGATCGCTGTTTCCACCAATTTATTTTTGGTCTAACGAAGGACAATAACAGCAGTATGGACATTGCAGCAGTATGATCTGGCATTTTAAAATGATTGCAGTTCTTAAGAAGACCAAAGAAACAAATGGGATTCAAGCACGTTGTCAGTGCTCATGGTAGGGTTTAATGTTTTCAAAAGCAAATACTCAGCAGAGCAACAATTCAATCATTCACCTATTTTTTAAAAAAAATTATGGAGAAGAAGCAACACTGCAGCATTACTTTGGGGGGGGGGGGGAAGCTGCCATAGAGAATCTCTAATGTTCAGCCTTGAATTTGGTTCTGTACGGAGCATTTTGCAATCATTTGAATATTCAGAAGCCTCGTTATTTTTTTCTAATGGACTGGAGGGCTGACATTTGGGAAGAGGTGCTTACTTAGAAGAGTGGGATGTGGGGGCAGGAAATCAGGACAGAAGTGCAAGCGGCACTTGGAAGAGTGAGTGGGGGGGGAATCACGATAAAAGTGCAAGCATCACTTGGAAGAGTGGGGGGAATCAAGACAGAAGTGCAAGTGGCACTTGGAAGAGTGGGGGGGATCAGGATAGAAGTGCAAGCATCACTTGGAAAAGTGGGTGGGAGGGTTTACATCAGAGTGGAGGTGCTGGAAACATTTGGAGGACTGAGGTGAGGTTTGACATCTGGGAGAAGGTTATTCCAACACTTGGAAGAGAGGGAAACAGGGTGGAGTTGACAGCAACACTGGGAACAGTGGGGTGGGGGTTGGTGGTTCAGATAAGGGTGGACATGGGGGGCATTGTCAGTCAGAAGATGTAGTAATGTTGAAACGTTACTACGCATGCTCAACTTTTTTAAAAAGTGACGTGCGCTGTGAAGCACTGAAAGCTCGAAACTGAACTGAGTCTTCGAAGCAGGTCTGAAATGAAACACCAGATGCCAAATTGAAACTGCCACAGAGAGTGTGAAATGAACAAACACAATGCTGAAGCGATCGGGTGAAACCTCATAAATTGTGGTTTAAACTGTAAGTGCGAAAAGAGCATAGATAGCAAAATAAGATCCTTCTTGTGTCCTTCTGCCTTTCTTGTGTCCTTCTTGCATGACTCCAGATTAGTATTCTTGGGCTATTTCCTGCTTCTTCCTAGAGGTCCCTCTCTTCCAGTTTAGTGAGGTAGTTAGTATGTTATGTTTCTCTGCTCGCTATCAGAGTTGTAATTCCTGAATAAACTCTCTCCATTCACTCCTTAATCAGACTCAAGATCATTCCTAAGATATACCAGAGTCTACAGTTTGTACTGTAGCAGGTATCCACAATGGATCCAACCAAAGTATTTAACATAAACCGCACGTCCTATCAGAAAAAAAGCCCCATCACTTGCCTGTCATGTCGTTTCTGTTTTTGCTGTTTGTGATGAATTAGTCCTGTTAGGAACAGGTGTAAGAAATCAAACCTGGACCACAATTTCTGTCCCATTAACATTTCAGCTGGAGATAGATTTGTCAAAGAATGTGGCATAATCCTATAACTGAACAAATAACAAACAAGCTTCGTATTGAGACTTTCCCCCAGGATTCTGAAAATGCCTTCCTTAAAGGACTGCACTGAACATTCCAATAGTCCAATTGATGCCAGGCATTTGGTGGGGGCTAGGCTGTCCTCTCACTGGCCATACCACTGAAGACCTTCCACCACCCGTGCAGGAAAATGCTGTATTTTAATATTTTATACCCACCAATTTTAATTGTTTTGATATAATGTTTTAATGTTTTTACTGTTTTAAACTGTTGTTAAACTGCCCTGAGCCTGTCTGATGGGGAGGGCAGTCTAGAAATGTAATAAAAATAAAATAAAATGCTGGGTAATATGGTGCAGATGTAACATGCTGAATGTCATTCTGTTCCATAAATCTTTTGAATTGTTTTTTTTTAAGTTTTTATTGAAAGTATAACAAGTAACAAGATCAACAATAAATGCGTAGAAAAAAGGTGGTATCATACGTAACAATGTTCAGATACAACAATACAACAATACATAAACATCAAAACACTAATAGTCGGCAATAATCAAGTGTGCAAATATTATACATAATCAACAGGATTCTAATACAGTGTTAAGCAAGCTAATTACAACAGCATCGGGAGAAGCATGTACAGGCACATCCAGTATGTCGCAGAGTAAATCCATAGTTCAAATTTCGGGGTTTATAATCGCGTAGTGAGGTAGCTTAGAGATCAGCCATTCATTCTGAGATAAAAATTCCAGAAAGGGGTACCATTGTGCGTAAAATTGTGTAGGTTTGGAGGGGTTTTGCAATACTCGAATTCTGTCTGTTATCTTTTCCATTATAAGGTGATCCCACACTATTCTATACCATATGTCAAGAGTGGGTGGGTATTGCGATTTCCACCTGAGTGCAATTGTGGTTTTTGCAGCTACTAGGAGAGTTCTGACCAATGCCTTCCGCAAATGAGGAATATCTAGATCTCCCCAAAGGTCCAAGAAAACAAGTCCCGGGCTTGGGGGTATCACATAAGTCGTGATACGGGAAATTTCCTGGAGAACAGCCTTCCAGAAGGCAGCAACACTTTTACACTCCCACCAGCAGTGCAGGAACGTACCCTGCTCCCCGCATTTTTTCCAGCAGAGTGGAGATCTGCTGGGATATATTTTCGCCAGCTTTTGGGGAGTGAGGTACCACCTGTGGATAAGCTTATAGGTTTGGAGACGCACACTGGTGACAGAGGAATTAAGCAATGCAGATGTCCAAACATGCTCTCTATCTTCTCGTGTGAGTTCTATCCCACAGTCTTGCTGCCATCTATTGAGCAGCGCCTCAGTGTTTAGTGGTTTGGTATCAAGCAAGACGAGGTATAGTTTTGACAGGAGACCCTTACGGTTAAATGAGTGGGAGTCCAGAAGTGCTTCAAATTTAGTTGTTGGTTTAGTCATTACGCTTTTTATATTTAATTCGTTCAGAAGATATCGCAGTTGGAGGTAGAAAAACCAGGGGACTTCCCTGCCTAGGTTGTTGTTCAAGTCTACTCTGCTTATAATACCATCCTTGGTGGCTATGTCCAACAACCTCAAGTCTCTCAGATCATCCCAGGAGCGCAGTGCAGTTATATTATGCTGGCGAGGCATGCCTTTATGCGATGTGAGCACCGAAAAGCGGGATATAGCCGGAAGAAGAGACTGCTTATGTCTGTCCCAAAGCTTTAGCAGTGCAGTAAGGAACATATTTTTTTATATATATATAATTTTTTATTTTCAATATCTAACATACAACTACTACATACATACATACCCTACAGAACAGTAACTACAAAAGACTACAATAACACAAGGGATAGGAAAGAGGAGAGAAAAAAGAGAGAGGGAGGGAGGGGTGGAAAAAAGGGGAAGGTACCCTACAAACACTAAACACTAAACACTACATTTCTGTTTTCCCTTCATACTGCCATTATTCAAAAGTTAAAGCTTTATATTATATTGATGGAGTGGTTGACCTTACTAAATGCAAATTACAATTTAATTTCAAGTTAAATTTTTCTTCCCCTCCTGGGTCCCGGACGGAGTTCTCTCTGTGCAACTGCAGCCGCAGTGCTCGTTTCCTCCCCCTCCCCCTCAGACTTCAACTTTTTGTCTTGCTTGGTGCACTGGAATTCTGGGTTCCTGTCCTCAAAATCCCTTAGTTGATCTTCTGATAATATCTTAAAGGCTTGATCTTTATGGGTGAACCAGATTCCTTCCGGAAATAACCATTTTTACTTTATTCCACGTTCTCTCAGAAGAGCTGCGAACTTTTTATACTTAAAACGTCTTTTCCGGACTAGAAATGGGACGTCTTTCAATATCTTAATTTTGTTGCCCAAGAAGTCCAAATCCGCATTGTATGAATTGTATAGGATAGTGTCCCGGATCCTCTTAGATGAAAAATCAATGATGATCTCGCGCGGCAACTGACGCTTCATTGCATACTTTGAAGTAGCCCGACGGGCTTCCAAAATGGCGCTTTTAACTTCTTCTTTAGTTGCCCTCGCGGGTGTCGCCAATAGTTCCGAGACAAGACCCCGTAAGTCCTCGTTTTCCTCCTCTTTCACATTCTGGAGGCGCAAAATTGTCTGTGTTCGTTCCACTTGTAGCCCGATCAACTGATTCTCCACCAGTTTAAGCTCTTTATTCGTAGCCTTCACGAGTGACGCACTTTCCCGAGCAGACTTCTCTGCCCCCCCCCCCCGCTGCTTCCTTGATGGTTTTCACTTCGCTCTCAATTAAGCCCACCCTTTGATCTGTTTCATTCAGCTTGTCAACAAAGGGTTTTATAGCTTCACCAACCGCCCTCCGTACAATTTCCTCCAGCGATTCTCCCTTTAAGGCAGCCGAAACTGACTTGCCAAGGGCAGGACTTTGTTTTTTTGTTGCCATTTTGGGGGGGGGGCGCCAACCAAATTTTGAGACTCAGCAAAGGGGAAGAGTGAGCCTTCTTAGCTTCAGATCTCACCTCTCCTTCACGTACGCTTGTAATAACAGAAGGAATTCGCTTACTTGTAGGCTCTCGCCTAGTTCTGCTCTTTGCCGTTTCTCATGGCCCGGCAGCACTCGAGGCGCCACGCACGTCCGCCGGCCTCCGTAGGGACAAACGGGCAATTAACCCCCCGCATTGATTCCAGAGGGCTCTTCCCGCAGCGTCCCGGACCCAGCCTCCCTCACTGGGAGTTTTGGGGGCTAATCTTCGCAGATCAGCCGCCCGGACAGGGTGCTCGGCCGCTTCCTCTCGAGCCAGCGAAGAGGAGCGTCCGACATGGCGGAGAAAACGAAACCGAATCCCCAGTAAGGAACATATTTTGATGTATGGAAGAAGGACGCAAACTTGGGGTAGACCAGAACGTTTCTCGCAATGTTTTTGGCTGGGAAAAGGTGCCCACTATGTTTATCCAATCAGAGTGTCCAGAGGGGAGTAGTATCTGGAGGATGTCCGATAATCTGGCTGCATCAGAATAGAGCCCTATATTTGGGTAGTTAAAGCCCCCTGCTGTTTTAGGGGCACACAAAACTTTGAAGGCTATCCTGGGGCGCTTATTCTGCCACAAGAATCGGTTTAATGTCGTCTGCCATTTGCTCAGAATTTTGCTAGGGATTTTAATTGGAATCGTTCTATACAAAAATATCAATTTTGGGAGGACGAAGGATTTTGTCAAATGGTATCTTTCATACCATGCCAGGTTTTGCTTGTTCCATTTGAGCAGGAGGTGTTTAATTTCTTTCATCTTTTGGACGTGGTTCACCTGGAGTAGCTGGGCTGGGTTGGGAGGGATATTTATGCCCAGATATCGGAGGTGTGATTTAGCCCATTGGTATTCAAATTGCCGTTTTATGTCGCTACATGTCTCCTCTGGGAGGTTTACTGATAGGATGGTAGATTTGGCTTGATTTATCCTCAACCCTGATATACACCCAAAGTGAGTAAGAACAACTGCCAGAGCCTTTAGGGAAACCAGTGGGCACGTAAGAAACAGCAAGATGTCATCAGCGAATAAGCATATTTTGTAAGTACGCTTGTCTATTTCAATGCCTTGAATCCTTTCATCGGTTCTTATCTCCTCTGCTAAGGGCTCTATCGCGAGGGCGAAAAGGATAGGGGAAAGGGGACATCCTTGGCGCGTGCCTCGGTGTAGAGTGAAGGGATCGGACGCTAAGTCATTAAGTTTGATTCTTGCCCTGGGGCCTGCGTATATCGCTTTAATTGTTTGTAGGAAGTTGGGGCCGAATTTCATGTGGGAAAAGAGCATCTGCAGGTACGGGATCTCCAGGGTGTCGAAAGCTTTTTCTACATCCAAGGAGAGGAATGTGGTTTGTAATTTGTTGTGTCTACTGAATGCCAAAATGTTCAATGCCTTATAAATGTTGTCGGAGATGTCCCTATTGGGAATAAAGCCAATCTGGTCTGTACAAATATAATTTCCAATGAAAGAATTGAAGCGTCATGCATATATTGAGGTAAAGATTTTATAATCGACATTCAGCAAAGAAATCGGTCTATACGAACCGGGGTTAGAGGGGTCTTTGCCTTCCTTGGGGATCATGGTGATGACTGCCTCAGCCCAGGTTCCAGGTAAGGTCCCCAATTTGTGTACCTCGTTACAGGCCAATAACAGGGGTAGGGTTAACACCAAAGCGAATGTTTTGTAGAATTCGGCCGGATAGCCATCCGGCCCAGAGGCTTTATTGCTCTTTAATTTCTTAATGGATTCCAGCAGTTCTGTGGCGGTGATTGGAGTATCCATTAATTGGCTGTGTTCCGCCGTCAATTTTTTAATGTTCCTATGGTTCGATAGATAGTTCCTAATTGACATTTTATCTGGCCTGGATAAAGTATATAAATTTGTGTAGAATTTTGTAAATACATTCAATATTTCGGGAGATTTAGTGAACATTTGTCCCTTGTCGTCTTTTATGAGTCTGACGTGCCTATTTAGTCTTTTCTCCTTGACCTTCCAGGATAGATAACGTAGGGTCCTAGGAGAGTGGTTCCAATAGTTTTGTTTTAAATATAAGATGTTCTTTTGAATTTGGGACGTTTCAAGTGACTCCAGAGCTTTGCGCTCATGGAGCAGTTGTTTATAGGTTTTTTTGCTGCCTCTTTCCTTGTGCAAGCGTTCCAATTGATGGATTTTGTCCATTATGAGTTGCTTTTGGAGTTTTTTCTTCTTATTTAGAGAGGCAGAGAGAGCAATCAGTTGTCCCCTTAGTACCGCCTTAAGAGCGTCCCACACTGTTTGGGAAGATGTCGTGTCTGTTTGGTTATCTTTGAGATATTGGGCGATATCTCGTTCAATTTGTAAGACATTGTTTTCATTTAGTATGAGGTTTTTCTGAAATGTCCAATGCCTCTCTCTTTCGTAGGGCCTGTCCAGGGACAATTTGCACGTTACCCAAGCATGATCTGAATAATTTATGTCCCCTATGCTGGAGAGTAGCACTCTGTCTCTCAGATCTGGGGACACCAGGATATAGTCGATCCTGGTGTAAACGTCATGGCGTGGGGAGTAGTATGTATAATCTTTGGCCAGTTTGTTCATCTCCCTCCATATATCCACTAAGTGGAACCGAGTAAATAGTGTGAGCATCTGTGTATCACGATTAGGGTTCTTAGATCTTTTTGGCGCTTGAGGTGCATTGTTGAGGGGAAATGAGGATTTATCTAGGCCATAGTGTGCTACATAATTAAAGTCCCCTCTCACAACTACTGATCCCTCCTGGAATGCTTCCAATTTTTGAAGAACTTCTTCCGTGAACTCCAGTTGCTGCATGTTGGGCGCATAGACAGATGCCAGTGTAAGTAACTGCCCATTGAAGTGCCCCTTTATAAACAAGAACCTGCCTCTAGGGTCCCTTAGGGTGGCCTTGTGTACAAATTGGACCCTGTTTGCTAGTAAGATTGCCACCCCGCGGGATTTGGAGGAGCCTTTTGCGTGGAATTGCAATTTTATCCATGGGGTCTTAAGCTCCGCCTCATAGGATGCATGAAGGTGTGTTTCTTGGATCAGGGCTACATCTACATTCAGCTTTGCTAGGCTGGTCAGAACTCTCCTTCTCTTCACCAGGTTGTTTAAGCCTCTCACATTTTGCGAGACAATATGGACATGTGGTTGTGAGGCCATTATGGAATGGGCAAAATTAGAGTATCAGAATTGGCCTTTAAAGTGGTATGGAATAGTATTGCAGGACCAAAAGTGCAAGTATATATACCGCTAGCAGGCGTGTAATGGCTCCTGCTTCAATAGTTGATAATAGATATGAATTGGATGGCTGAAATGATCTAAGCACCAGTTGAAGGGTCAATACACAAGTGCAGTAAGATTCAGGTAAGTAAATCACTGTCTGAAGTTAGATAATTAATCAATCAAATTTCATCACTGTGAAGTCAATCATGCAATAAATTCATTAGAAAGGAAAGAGAAATCTTATCACAAAACACAGATGCAATGAAGTGTATAGCAAATGTAAGGTAATATACTGTGTTGGTAATTTTCAATAAATAACTAATCAATTCTCGCCCTTACCCTTTTAAAGTATGGTGATAAACAAGCAGACTGTCAGGTGGTAATACTGATAGTTGTGATGAGCTTGCAGTCTGCTATGTTACCTCCCCTCTCCGATTATGGATGTACCAAACAGCAATTAATTCCAAGTATATAATAAGCCAATCCAATGAGTACTAATTAATTATGATTTCTTTTTATTACCTTATGTAGGAGTAGATCAAATCAATAGATGTACCTCTTAACACTAAATCCCTAACTAGCCTTAACTACCTTAACAAAGTACTGGATATCAGTTAATCCTGGGTTTTCAATAAGTTATGTGGTTGATCAGAAATTAATTAAGCTTCTCCCTGTTATCAATTCAATTAGGAGTGAACTGACCCAGTGGATTTGTCTCTAATTCCCAGCCCCTAACTTGCCTTAACCGTCTATATCAACTATATACAACAAGCACCTAGCACTTTACTAAACTATTTATATTTCTAAAGGGTTGTAAAGAGAAAATTTATATATATATATCTATATACAAGTATAACAAGCTTGCCTGACAAGAGATGCACTGGGTTTCAAGAAATCTTGGGTATTCAATAGATTATTCAATTGATTAGAAATTAATCAAGAATCTCTGTTATATTAGCCTGAGTAGGAGCGAACCGACCTAATGAATTTATTTCTAATATCTAACCACTAACTTGCCTTAGCCGTGTATATTAACTATATATAACAAGCACCTAGCACTTTACTATTGTATTTGTTTTCCTAAAGGATTTTGAGAAAGAAGAAAATTGTATATATATACAAGTATAACAAGTTTGCACTAATCAAGTAGGTAGTTCTTCAACGTATTGAGAACAAATAAGAGCTAAACAGTCCTCAGCAGCCTCGCAGATGGATTCTGTAACGAGGCTGCTGCAATAACACAGTAAGGAGGACTGTCTGTGGAAAGGGCAAATGGGGAAGCAGCCCTTTCAATCCCACCTCAACCACCCCCATCTGTTTGGAGAACAATAAGATAGGGACGTTCTAACACAGTAAACTAAGCCACCTATCTCATATGTGGAGTCAGATGTCCCGAACGGGTATTTTGCTGTTTTTCTGAGGAGACATCGGAGGGCTCCGCTTTCTCTTTTGAGAGCCGGTATCTGTCTCCATGACAACCTCTATGCCCAGATCATGAAGGAGGCGAAGGCCGTCCTCAGGAGAGGAGATCAACTGTTGCTTGTCATTCACCTTGAGTCGCAGCATCGAATATCGGGTCCAACCGTACTCTATACGGGCATTTCTAAGTTCTTCAGTTACGCGCTTGAACTGCCTTCTCCGTTCTAGGATCTCCGTCGGCAGATCTGTGTAAACGCTTATCCGCCCTCCCCTGTAAGATAGGAATTTTCGCGCCCTTGCCGTCTCAAGCGTCGTCTTCCTTAGCCTCCAGTCTGCAAAGACAGCCACAACGTCCCTGGGACCTTTTCTTTTTTCCGGATTTCTGGGGCCCACTCTATAGGCTTTGGTTAGAGATATTGCAGGGAATTCCTTCAGTTGCAGCTCTGCCGCCAGCCAGCCCGCCAAAAAGTTAGGGAGGTCCGTATCTATGGCGGCATTCTCCTCTATCCCCCTAAATTTCAAGTTAGAACCCCGCATTTGGATTTCCATGTCTAGGATCTTGTTTTGGATACAGTCATTTTCTGATTGCAGGGAGCGGACCTCCTCCCTCAAGGCAGCATTTTGGTTAAGAGCCTGGTCTGATTTTAAGACGGCAGAGTCCATAACTATCTTAAGGTCACTTATCTGCTGAGATAATGGCTCCATCAGATGAGAAATTTTGTCAGAAAAGCTCAGTTCAAGCTCTTGCAGTAGGGCTTTCAACGCTGGGTCGTATGAGATTATTTGTGTTTTTCGCGCCTCAGCGTTAGTCACCGCGGCCGCCATGTTATTGCTTGCTCCTTCCCCCTCTCCCTCCGCGCCTTCAGACTGCGATGTTGGAAAGTAGCTCTGCAAACTTTTCACTGCCTTATTACTCTGCTTCTTTGAGGATAAGTCGTGCTTACCCTTCATGCTAAGGTGTGTAGAACGTTTTTTGAAGCGGTTAATGGGGTTTTGAGGCGGGAGTGAAGCGGAGCGCCGGCTTCAGGCGTCCATTCCTCTCGGTGCCGACGCCACCTTGAATTGTTGACTAGTAAAGGAACTTGCTTTATCCATCACAAGCATTTCAGGTAGTCCATACATCCCTAACTGGTCAGTGGTAGCTTTGCTAGTTGACATAGACATAGGATAAATCTTCACCCATTTAGAATATGCATTCACCAATATAAGGAAAACCTTACCATGAATGGTAGCAGCATAGTCTATATGTAATCACCTCCAGGGTTGATCTGGCAGCTCCCAAGGATGGAGGGGAGCCACAGTAGGAATTTTATGGCTTTCTGTACCCTATGCCCAATTTCTTGATCCATTCCTGGCCACCACTGGTAACTTCTAGCTAAACTTTTCATTTTCATGATTCCAGGGTGAGCTTGGTGCAGACCTTGTAATATGGTCTCCCTTGCCTGTTTTGGAATTACTACACAGGCACCCCACAATACACATCCACCATAGACACTCAATTCACACCAATCTTGATAGAATAATACAAGTTTTTTGTCTTTCGAAATATATGGCCATCCCCTCTAAATAAAT
The DNA here is from genome assembly GCF_028583425.1 of Eublepharis macularius. Lineage (NCBI taxonomy): Eukaryota > Metazoa > Chordata > Lepidosauria > Squamata > Eublepharidae > Eublepharis > Eublepharis macularius. The sequence continues at coordinate 104,634,628 of NC_072793.1, read as the reverse complement.
TCCACAACTTTGTCTAATATGGGATCTGTATCAGTCCATGCCCTTATCTGTCTGTGTCACTGGCAAAGAGGCAAGGCAATCTATAAGTAAGACATGATTGTCATTGTTTACAGTTGTAGGCACTTCAGGTAATGGTAGGCAGCTCAAAGCATCTGCATGACCGAGTTCTTTTTCAGCTCTATACACAATGTTATAGGCTTGCAAAATGAGACCCCATCTCTGGATCTTTGGTAAAGCCATCTGTGGTACTGCTTTCATCTCATTAAATAAGGAAATCAGAGGTTTATGGTCTGGCAAATTGTAAAATTTTGTCCATAAATATATTTGTGGAACTTTTGAACTCCAAATGTAACAGCTAATCCTTTCCGATCCAGCTGTAAATAATTGTGCTCAGCAGAGGACCAAGTTTGTGACATAAATCTTGTCGGTTTCTCAGACCCATCCTCCATCTGATAAGCCAGAAATGCCCCAATTCCATAAGGTGAAGCATCACATGTTAAAAATAAGACTTTATCTGGTTGATAATGGGCCAGTACATCTGAAATTTGCAGGAGGTATCTTGATTTCTCAAATGCCTGTTCTTGAGATGCTCCCCAATGCCACGTGACCCTTTTCTTAAGCAATGTGTAAAGAGGCCAGAAAAGTGTTGATAAGTTAGGTAAAAATTAACTATAATAATTAAGCAATCCTAAGTAAGCTTTTAGCTCAGAAACATTCTTTGGTCTGTAAGCATTTTGAATTGTTTAGATTTTGTCCATCACATGGTGTAGCCCATGAGCATCTACTTTATATCCTAAATAGATAATCTCTGGCTTTAAAAAGAAACATTTGCTTCTCTTAAGGTGCAATCCTGTCCCCTTCGTTCTGTTTAAAACTTCTGCCAAATTTTGTTAATATTCACATGTGGTGGTCCCTGTAATTAATATGTCGTCCAAGTAAATGACTATAGGAGGAATCCCTTGAAGTAATCCTTCCATGGTCCTTTGAAAGATCACTGGGGCAGAAGAGACTCCAAAAGGTAAGTGACGATACCTGAAGAGACCTTTGTGCATATTGATCTCAACATATTCTTTCGAGTCTTCATCTAGAACTAGTTGTTGAAAGGCATTTATATTTAATTTTGTAAACAACAAACCTCCTGTTAATGTGTAAAAAGATCTTCTCTTTTTGGAATACGGTATTGTTCCAGATGTGCTACCCTGTTAACAGTAAATTTGTAATCTCCACATTTACACACTGAGCCATTCAGTTTTAGCATGGGTACTATTGGAGCTGCCCATTCTGAAAACTTTACCTGCTCTATAACACCAGCTTTTAATAATCTTTCCAATTCCATTTCTACTTTTTGTTTCATTGCAAAAGGAACTGATGTAGATTTAAATTAACAAGGTGCTGTTTGGTTTTATATATATTCTTGCCATCAAACCTTTCATAGCATCTTCCTGGAAAACCTCTTGGTGCATAGATAAAACATCTTCCAGGAAAAACCCCTTCTCCAGGTTGGAAACCTGAAACAGTTCAACAAAGCTTAAACCCAAATCAGTTAATCACCCCCCCCCCTAAAAATTTGGGCCACTGCATGAAACCACTACCAGTGGTAACATTTTTCTTTACCTTTGTAGGACACAGTGACATCAACATCTAGTAACTTAAGTGTTTCTTCTGTATATGTTATTGATTTAATTGTGCAAGGCTACAATAAGGATGCCTACACAAATCAATGACACTGGCAGTTGGAAGCCATGTATTATTGTCCGCATTCATAAAAAAGGGGACAGATCAGTTCCACAAAATTACAGACCAATAAGTTTGCTTGTTATTGTGGCCAAACTATATAGCAATCACTTGCTTTCTAGACTAGAGGACTGGGTGGATGAGAAACAAATTATTTACCCAGTCCAAGCAGATTTTAGAAAGGACCTAGGAACTATTGACTAGAGATGGGCATGAACTGGAATGCAAACCAAAGTTCATCATGAACTGGGCTGGTTCCTAGTTCGGGAACTAGCAGTTCATCAGAGCCCATTTCTGATGAACCGGGATGAACTTTTGGCTGGTTTGTTTGGTTCATTTTCGGTTCATCACTGCAGACAGCCTGGCACCCATAAATCAGTTTTCTAGGCAACCGGAGATGGGCTTGGATCAGCTGCTTGTCAGGGAGATCCTCCACAAGCAGCTGATGGGGGTTGAAATGCCCCTTTCCCTGCCTCTTCACAGTGGCACAGAAAGCTGCATTTCACCCCTGCAGGCTTGGATCAGCTGATTGTCAGGGAGATCCCCAACAAGCAGCTGATTCGGGGTATAAATGCCCCTTTCCCTGTTGCTGCCTGCCAGCTGTTCTGCTTCCCATGTTTGCTGGAGTTTGCTTATTCCCTACTGGCTTTAAAAGCCAGGAAAGGGCTAAAAGCCAGGAAACGGCTGGTTTTCTTTCCTCCTTTGGGGTATGCACACACTCTTTAAAAAAAAAACAAGGCAAGAAAGTGTTGCAATGTTGTAACATTGTAACATGGCAACATCACAACATTGTAACATTACTGCACTTTCCTCCTGGCTTTAAAAGCCAGGAAAGGATTAAATAGCTGCTTTTTCCTCCCTCCCAGGCATGTTTCAGGCTTTGCCAAAGGGAATAAAAACCAAGCAGTTTGCACAGCCCTTTGGAAACAAAGTGGCAGGGAAGCTAGCAGCGGGTGTGGGGCTAAGTTAGTCTTACTTCTCTTCTCACATTCCAGTACTTTTCCATCTCCTACCTACCCAGGCAGCTTGTCTGTGTTTTAAACACATGAGCAGAGGGGCTTATGATATTGCCATATTCTTAAGCCTTAATATCATGAGGGCAAGTATGACCACTTACAACTACAGCAAAGAAAGAGGGTGTTACTTGAACTCGCAGTTAACTTTGATTAATAGTTTTAATCAACATTTGCTTTAATGGAATTTTGGTAAATCTGTATTGTATATAGTTGTATTTTACCTCATTTTTATCTTATTTAATGGGGTCTTTGTAACTTTGTGACAGTCTATGGCTATACACAATAAACTCGGAACAACAAGGGTGCCTCCCCCTCCTGCCATAATGCCTCAATTGAGGTTGGCTCCTAGGAGTCACATTGCAACCTGTGTCCAGTTCAAAGGATACCTTCTTGTTGTTTACATCTAATGTTGTATCTTGAACACCATGACACACCAGCTTTCTATACAATAAACAGATTTTTATTCAGCTCTCATTCTGTCTCAGCCTGCATTTTTTAGTCAGCCTCTCAGTCAAGCCTCAGCAGGCCAAGATTGAAAAATATGCAAAGCAGAAAGCTGTCCCCTGATGGCTGCTTGTACACATTACAACACTCCCCTTCAAGATTAAAGATCTTTGAAAGATTTGAAGAATATGATAATATCTGCTTTCAGGAAGTGAAGGATAGTAGAGGGAGGATGGCCCTCTTTCCCCTCTATTTTTTAACTCGTAAAAGTAGGAGACTGGATAAGTTGCTGGTGACAGTCTCCCTTTCCGACTAAAACCATTAACCACCCAAAGTTGAATGAAAAGGAAGAAGAAACAATGGCGAGAACAGCTGAAAGAGAGAGTCCCATTGCTATGCCAGAAAATAAAAAATCTGACCAGATTGGTCCTTCCATGTGGAATACTAATCTGGAAAGATTTTGGAGTATGTGCCTGCTTCCTCTCCATCATTTAACACTGGGTTAACTGTTTTAATCAGAAAAGTCCAAAAAAAAATCAGATTTTTTGTGCTGATAAAATTCTTCCTGGTGCCTTTTGACTCATTATCTTTGTAGGACATTTTCAGTCACAGTGAATGGCCCTGGCACCCTGGCACCTAAGTGAAGGATGGCTGCAGGAGAAGGGCACTGAATGGGTATGAACCAGCTCCACATGCCAAGGACCTCCACAGTGCAGCTCTCCTTTAATAATTGTTTATCCTTCTCAATTTTCACCCTGATCTGCGTAACATGAGCCTTGGCAGCAGCTGGAGGCTTGAACACTGAAGGAGATCCCTCCCTCCTCATGTCCATGTGGATGTTGCCAGCCTTTTCTTGTATTGTGTATAAAAACACACAGAAAGGGATGGTGCCAGTGGCACTAGCACTGGCGGCACTAGCGCTGGCAACACTGTGTTGTCTGCTCCTCCACTCCCTGGTGCAAAGCATACCTTTTGCAATTTGATTCCTATGAGTCACTCAATGCCATTGCCCATGAAGCGCTGAAGAAAAAATTCACATGTGCATAACACACATCCCCTTCCTGCCAACAGACTTAACACTAAGGGCTTAATATCTCTCCTTTGGATCTAATTGGTTACATCACTGATGAGTGCAGACAAACCTACTGTTAAGGAAAACAAGTTGCTGCCAAACATCCCCCCTGTGCCTGGCCTGGCCTGCCTGTGAGACCTTTGCATGGTAAGAGCAAAAATGAAACAAGCAAAATTTGGCGGCCGGGGGGGGGGGGGGGCGTTACCGCACCATTTCCCAAATTTGTTCAGCCACTCCAGATGTCGCTTTAAAGAGCCAAACCAGCTATTTCTATGTGTATTTTCGGCTCAGTTTTTTTTTTGCCATTATGCATACCCCTAGTGGCTTACCCAAGGCCACCTGCAGACTTCAAGGCAGTAGTGGGAATCAAACTAGCAGAGCGCTGATTTGCAGCCCAGCCACCTAACCACTATGCTACAGCATGGTCATGGAGCAAACAATTGAACTTTATAATGTGCAGTGTTCATTACAAGATGCTGAAATATTGCTTGCCATTTGGAATCAGAACTGAGTTTAGATTCAAACCTAGTCTCTGAGCAACAGGGTCCAAATTCTGCAAAATGACTGATGCTGTGAAAATTTGACCTATACAGTATCTTTCAACTCATTGGTGGTCCTTACACATTTTTCATCCTCTTGAATTAGTGGGTCTTATAGTTACTTTGCCCTAAATAATTCAGGCTAGCCCAATCTCAGAAGTTAAGCAGGGTCAGCCCTAGTTAGTACTTGGATATGAACCACCAAAGAAGTCTAGGGTTGCTGTGCATCAACGGCAAACCACCTCTGAATGTTGCTTGCCTACAAAACCCTATGGAGGTGCCATAAGACAGCTGCAAATTAATGACAAAAAATTAATTTGGATGCAGAATAATAACAAAAACAACAAAATCTATCATTTTTGTTGCTTTTAAAATGAACATTCAAATTGCATCACCGAAATGTATGTTACTAATATATATGTTCCATATGTAACATATATATTAGTAACATATATATTAACCCATGAAATTGTGAGTACATGATTTCAGAACTCCAATCTAAATAGCCATTCCACAATGATAGAGAATAAGAGACCACAGTGTTTTTTTTAATTGTAACAAAACTACACCATGAATAATGCATATAGCATGATTAGAGACAGCGTTTAGGGACCTATTCCCAAACATATGATATTACATGACTTTCCTAACTTAAAAACTAAACAAAGACAAATACTACCCCCAAGGGATTGCAAAGGACATACAGCCTAGGAAGCCTCATAGCAACTGAAGCAATTTGAGACTTGGAGATGGCCCCTCAAGGCAACAAGTCTCACAGCTATCTGAGTAAATTTCATAGCTTGGTTTATGAGCACTCTGCCAGCATAGACAATGGCCATTTCCACACGACTTATCAGCCTCCGGAGTGTTGCACAAAACACGCAGAAGATAGCGTCTTCTCACATGAAATCGCGCCAGGAAGATGCTATCATCTGGGAGTTTTGCATGACATCGTGTCTTCCTGGTGCAATTTCACACAAGAAGACGCTATCTTCCATGTGTTTTGCACAACGCTCCAGAGGCCAGCAAGTCATGTGGAAACGGCCAATGAATACTGTTCCCAGGTCAGGGGGGGATCACAGTGAATCCCCCACAGGGCAGGGGGGGATCAGTCTTACTATTTTGCTGTTCTATCTACCCTTGTACTGCAAATGTTCATTGAATTCCACTGACCTGGTTGGTGTTGAGGTTGCAGTCTGGTGAATGTAGAGGAAGATTGCCTAATTTGCTGATAATGACATGAAGTTTGCTGATTTAGAAAAATTAACTTTAAAGACACTGGTCCCAGTCCAGTTGTGCACATATGAAACAACCATGGCTTATATAAAAAAAACATGTTAGAAAGACACCAGTTACAGCCATCAGCTTAAGAAGCTTGATTGGGAGAATCAGATTGCACACAATAAACCCAGTTAAGGGTATTAAACCATTGTTTCCATATGTGCTGTTCCCACCACCACCAGCAGCAGCAGCAGCAAGTCCAACCTCTCACCTTTTGTGTTGACTATAAAGTTGCACAATGACCCACCATCACCACAATAATCCACCCCTCATTCCCAAGAAAGTGAAAATGAAGCAACCATGGCTTATATCAAAAAAGCATGTTAGAAAGACACCAGTTACAGCCATCAGCTTAAGAAGCTTGATTGGGAGAATCAGATTGCACACAATAAACCCAGTTAAGGGTATTAAACCATTGTTTCCATATGTGCAGTTCCCACCACCACCAACACCACCACCACCAAGTCCAACCTCTCACCTTTTGTGTTGACTATAAAGTTGCACAATGACCCACCATCACCACAATAATCCACCCCTCACTCCCAAGAAAGTGAAAATTTGAAATTTATGAATGGGTTTAGATTATGAATGGATGACTTCATTGGATAACTAGTCCTAGTTTCAAGCTTGGTAATAAAAACAAAGGGTAAACAACCAACATTTAAAACATTTAATTTGTTTCTCTCTGTCTCCTTTCTTCAGTTCTCACATTTTTTTCTCATTTCTACTGAGAGAAGAAGTCTGAGGTAAACAACTCAAAAAGATGAAGTAACATTTCCTAGCCTGGGCTGATATCTGGGAAGGATTTAATATAACAACAGTTAATCCTTCAGTGTCATAATTAGCCTTTCTCCTTTATCTATATATATATAAAGACAAGTGTCCTGACTGACTCATCAATGCCCAGCGCAAACTCCTGGACCTAGAAACATGAAATTTGGGGAGAATGTTCCTTTTGTGATATAGAGGCTCACTAAGAAGGGATTTTAAGAAATTCCCCCCCTAAGGGGGTAAAAAGGGATAAAATGTGTTTTCCCATAGAGATACAGCTTCCTTGTGTGGCTGGCAGGTGGTTGCCTGCTCTCCCCTACAACCGCCAACTTGGCCACTCTTCCCTGATTGGGCTAGCTTTCAAGGTTATTTGCATATGTGGCCTGACTGGGGCTCAGCCGAACATTCTAAACAGTATGCAGTTGCTAAGAGAGTCATGGGGAGCAGCTGGGTGAAGATGGGGAGCAGGCATTGCCACCTGCTATGCTCCTGATCCCAGCTGGGTAAACATGGGGGTGGGCATTGCCACCTGCTCCGCTCTGGATCCTAGATCACCTGTACTAGTGAGTTGTCTTGAATACGCTTAGCCTTTTATATAGTAGGATGTATGGGGCAGAGAGAGTGGACAGAGAAAACTTCCCTAAAATACAAGAACTTGGGGGAGTCCAATGAAATTGATGGGCAATAGAGTCAGGATATACAAAAGGAAATACTTCTTACACAACCAATGATTAAAGTGTGGAATTCTCTGCCAGAGGATGTAATGATGGCCACAGGCATAGACAGCTTTAAAAGGGATTAGACTGATTTGTGGAGAATATATCTATCAGTGACTACTAGCCATGGTGACTAACGGGAACCTTCACATTTAGAGACAATATACCAGTGCTAGAAGGCAACATCAGAAAAAGGCCTCAGCATCTGTGCCTTGTTGTGGCCCTCCATAGTAAATGGTTGTGCACTGGATGTTAGACTAGATGAGTCACTGGTCTGATCCATCAGGGCTCTTATGTTCTTAAAGTGGTCTAAGTGATGAAAGCCATTAAGCTGGAAGTGGTGCTCGTGACATGTTTCCCCATTCCCTAATTTCCCATTCCAGGTTACTATGTTAGACACAGATCCATTTCCCCCTCCATCTGTCTCTTCCATTTCCCTCTTTCCCTCCATTCATCTGCCTTCAATATTCCATGTCTCTTAAAAGGCAATAGGTAAGCTCAGTCTTTATCAGACTGTTTCATGGTGAGATGGTCTTCCTTTTTAATTTGGAAAAAAATTGAATACCTGGGAATTCTTTGACTATGTAGAAACCCTTACCATGTCTGTGGATGTCACTAATTCACTTCCACTGTGATAGGAAGTCAACCATCAATTAGAGGAAGTCATATAAATTTGAGATTATAAACAACCCAGTCCAATCTTGGGCACATAAATCAGGATGCCATCCTATCAAATATTCACTCCTGTCTCAATTCTTTGGAGGCTATTTTATATACATCCTTGTTTTACATATTGTTTCTTGCCCCAAGCCTTTGGGATGGAGCAAGCCAGAAATTTAGGTTTATCCAATGTACCTCCTCCCAAAAGTTTTTAATTACAAGAATGTAACTCCATATGATAGGCACATGGATTGGACTGAATCTTGAAATATACTTAACCTAATATAATAAGATCCACCATTTTCCAGTTAGTCTGCCACTAATAATACCTTGATTGCAGACAGAAATAAACCAGTTAGCACCTGGGAAAAACATGAGGGAAAAATAAACAATGAAGTATATCATCTAGCTATACACACCTCAAGATGATGCCTCTATGGAGCTTCTCTGGGACCACTCTTTAGAGTAAACTCTGTCACTGGATAAGCCATGCTATTATTTGCAGTCAAATCCCAGTTGTTGTAAACTCTCCATGGAACAATCTGACTGTTCTTCAGGTTTCAAGAGGCTACAGAACATATTATTTCTCTCCAGAGTGTGACTTTTTTTTTTATCTCAGTTAGCTACCTCTTCCTCAAACCACCATCTGGAAATAATTAGTTGGTTTATTTTTCTTTCAGTTAGTCTAGATAAACAAATGGCTTACTCTTACTCAAGAACATAGGGTAAACTGGGGCAGAACTAATATTTCGTTTTTGCAAAAGATCTCAGACTTTGACAGAGTGAGCTTTCTATAATATGATGAAAAATTCTATTAATTATTTAAGTACTAAAGCAAAGGACTAAAACAAAGATAGGTGGTTTAGCAGACACGCAGTCTCATTCCTAGTCCAAAGTCAAGCATACCAAAAAGAAGATATGGATTGGGATCATGTGTTCAAAATGATCCCTGGAAGAAGACTAAAGACAAATGCTGGAGAGTGTGTGGGTGTCGCCTGCTGGGGCATCAGGGCCAGAGGGTGGCGCTGTCGCCAGTTTTGCCCCTACAGTTGGCCGTCTCGTTGGAGGGGTTCAGAAGGGGGTGTGGGGGAAGTGGCAGGAAGGGGTTGTTACGTACAAAATTTGCACCTTTGTGGGTCATTTTCCCTTTTCTGACCAACCACAATAAAAGTTAAAATAAAATCCAGGAGTCCTTCTTGAAATGAAGCAAAACAGATGGTTTTTATTTACCCAGTGGATGAGCCCTTTTTCTTACACAGAAGTAGACAGTCTCCTTGTGTGTAAAGGCTACAACCCCTTACAATAGAGGCGTCAAACAATTAATACTTTCAGATAATCATAACAATATTACAATATTCTAATATCTGTTATCTTATTGGCTCGTAAAGTATCTAGGGTTAGTTCTGATTTGAAGATGCAATTCTGGGTTGGCGCTTCTACTTAGGAGAATTCCAAATCCTGCAATCCCCTTATCTTGTCCTCAATTTAGAAGGACATCCTCTAACCTCTCACCTACTTTCTTCTGGGCATAATAGCGCCAATGCGTCTCAATCTGGCAACCTTGGTACCCTGTGATAACTGAGGTCTGTTGGTAAGAAGGGATGTTTTCTTTTTTTCTCTCTCTGTGCCCTTTCCTCCAGTTCCTTCTCGGCCTTAAGGAAAATAGGCCACAGGAAGCCAAAACCAGTTTGCTGCATCAAATCAGTTTTCTACAAAAGGCTCTCTGGAACTGGTTCCTTTTGGAATCTTATAGATTCTTTTTATAGATTCTTCAAATCTATATCCATCAGAGTTATACAGCACTCTGTTCTCTCTCTGCTGCCACTGTTGGGAGGCAAGGGGGTTTACAGCACCCTGTTCCCTCTCCCTCCCTGCCTAGCCAATGCCTTCTGAACCTTTCCCTTGCCCTGCTGCTTTCAAATCCTCTCCCTCCCTCTCGCTCACTCTCCCTCTCCTTTCTCTCACCCTACTGCTTTCAATTCCTCTCTCTCCCTCTCGCTCGCTCTCCTTCTCCTTTCTCAACTACGCCACCCCACCCTCCTCATCTCACCTGCTTTTATGGGGCAGCCCTTCTCATTCTCCCCGCCTTCCCTTTTGCTTTCCCCTATGCCCATCTTCCCCACCCCCACCCCTCCATGATGGACAGCCCTCCCAGCCAGTCTGGGGACTGTCCGCCCTGTCCTGGCATTCAGGGCTCCTCGCTGGCCCCGCCCTGCCCTGACGCAGTGCGGGGCTGGCTGGCCCAGCCCAATGCAGGCATTCCCATTGTCAGGCCTGAGCCTCATTGCCCAGCTTGGGCACAGCACCACCCCACATCCCACTGGCATGCACCAGGCCCCTCCATCACTGCGGCTCAGACCCAGCACCCAGCATCAGCCCAGTCCCACTGGTGGCGGAGGCAGCCACCGCCGGAGGGTTGCGCCTCACTCCGCTGCCTCTGTTGCGCTGTGTCCTCCTTTGTCCTGGGCCCCGCCATTGCTCACCATCATGAAGGCGACTGGGGTCTTTCCCAGCCTGGCACCGCTCGCCTCCTCTGGCTTGGCCCTTGGCACGGCTCCCTTGCTGGGTTGCCCAGGTAAGTCGGGGCTGGGGAAGGCCTCCACACCCTGACAGAATGATAAAAACTGATTTCAGTGCTAGGAGTAGGGAGTAATGAACACTCAGAACACAGTTCTGGAAAATTACCAGAAATTGGCCTTCTGATTGGTCAACATTCTTTGGAAACCTATGACTTGCCTAGAGCCTTAGTCTCTGGTTATCACATCTATGTAGTAACACATTATCTTCGGACCTCATGCTGTGCTGCTTGATGTTTGTATCTTGCATGCTTATTGTCCGGCTGCTACTCAAACTTTCTGTACATGGGAGCTAAAGTTCCAGCTCAGTTCCAGGTAACTATTGTTACATCTAGCTAAGATAGCTTTATTATTTTGCAATATTCAGAAGACTACTGAGACCTGAACTAGATTGATTTTAATTGAATTCTTAAATTGATTGATTAATAAAAGTCTTATTTTTCTAAATGTAGTTATTTACTTGTAAGTATCCCATCCTTGGAACCCAGGAGAGGGTATCTGGTGATTTAGCTAAGGTTTACTAAAATTTAAAGGCTTCCAGGCACAGGGAGTCAGAAGGAGTGACAATGAATGAGCCTCCCTTCTTCGCCCTCCTCAAAGTTTAGGCCCTGTTTGGGGCAGGGGGGGGAGACATAGAGAGAGAGCTTGGCAAGGGGAGCTCAAGCATTTTGGCACTGAAAACATTTCCATTTCCATTTCAGATCCAGGGGTTCTCAACCAACTATGCATGGTTACTATATTTTTCTGGTTGGGGCATTCTCAGCTTCGATATAATCTGTTTGAGTTTTTTCTAGTATCATGAGTTTTGGCCCTGTTCTTTGCAATGCAGACTTCCAGGCTTTTGAGGGCAGCTGTTTTTGCACTAAACAGCACCAAAATCGAACAGGTCCTCCCTCTAAACCATAACTGGCCGAGTTGTTTCTAAATTACATTTACACACATACCCACACAACAACAACAACAGAAGGCAAGTGTCAGCAGCTGCACATGATGAGAAACTGTTTGGCTAAAGGAAAGAGAGGGTGGCATTAAAACAATCCTGCTTTCTATTCACTTCTTTCTTTTTCTATAGTGCCAAAAATTATTACCATTGGTACCATGCTTCCTTGTGCTTTATCCCATGGAAGTGTCTTTGGAATTGCAGCCTATGATTGAAATTTCCCTTCCAAACATTTCCAAAGCTGATAGGGGGGAGGGGGGGGTCTCTCCTTGCATGGACTTGATTGGGGGAAGTCCTCAGCACATTGTATTCAATACCCCCTTCCCATCAACAGAGTTATTTAATAACATAAGGGCTCTCTCCCCTTGGGATCTGATTGGTGAATGCTGTTCAGAAAAGCAAGATGCTGACCTAAGAGAGGAGCCCAGTGCCTGCCTGTCTGCTTGTTGCTGCTGCAAAGGTATAAACCAAAACAAAACATGAAAACTTTTTGGTGGGAGGGACTTGTTACAGTCTAGTTTCCTGAATTTGGTTCAGTGTTCTGGAAACTGCTTTAACAAAACAAATATTTCTGGGTGTAGTTTTGACTCATTTTTCTATTATGCACACCCCTAATACAATACACCCATAAATGCTGCGCCTGATGATGGTCACTAACACACATATATATTGGTAGCTGGATTAGAAGTTAGTAACAGGAATGTTTTGCTTTTAACTCTGAAAAAGCTGTTTCATATTCTTTCAGTTTTCTCTGAATCTGACTGTGAAGTAGGGGGAAGAGGAGCATTATAATACATTATGGTGAAAGTGCTGTGCTAGAACTCAAGAGACCTAGGCTTATCTCCAAAGGAAAAATTCTGTGAATGAAACAATTTCTAACTGTAGAATACAACTTTCTCATCTACCCCCCTCTCCCCAAAGCCCCAGGTATTTAAGAAGAGGCTAAATGGTCACCTGGTAGGTATGATGTTTCTCTGACTTCATATAAATGTACAAAGATCAGGAGAGGGAGTACATGAAGGGATGAGCCAGTGCTTGGCTTTCCTGGCTTTCTTATATGGCCAGGGTAATGTCGATCACCACTATGGGGTCAGGAAGATTTTTGCCTTCCACTGGGCATAGAGCAGGGGTCACTGAAGGAAGGGGGTGGGATTGCTGTGAACTTCCTGCATTGTGCTGGGGCTGGACTAGATGATCCTTCCAGCTCTATGTTTCTATGTTTCTAAATACCCCCCATGCTGTTCCTGGAGGTCCCCTGTCCCCAAGGAGCAGGACAGGGAGGCATTTGGGTTGCAGCAGGAGTAGGTAGGTGACACAGCCATATCACACAGGCAGACATCATTCCATAAATGGAAGCACTCAGTTGGATGCAATACCTGGGTTCTAATCACCACACAGCCATAAGTGTGAGCTTGGGCTATTCATACTCTTTGCCACCAGCCATGCAGTTACCAATGATGCTTCCAAACTGGAAGCAAATGCCTTTTGGACCCTTCAGCAACTGGCTATTAACTTCATATTTGTGTTTATGTTTCTGCTTTATGTGTCTTCCTCGGAAAAATTACTCACAAGATGCTTTTTAGTACATAAGCATTTTTGGAACATAGCTCATTTATTTTTTACAGTCCACATTTGTGACAATTTTAAGGTCACTTGGGTGATTGAAATGGTCATCTGTTAACCATTGTTGGCATTTTATAAATCTGCTTTGTGTCTATTTATTCTTGTACATAGAGATTGACTTGGTTGGCCCAAGTAAATGGCAAAGGGGCATTTGCAGGTGATGATACAGATCACATTAAAAGGAACAAGACTGAATATACCCTTGATAAATGTTGTAGGAACAGGTATAGGGAAAGAGATGGGGTATGCAGCAGGAGCTAGTTCCTGGGTTTGATCTCTGTTAGATAGATGGTCACATTGTGGCTGATCAGTAGAAACCTGAGACTGAGGCAGAGAGAGGTCCTCACTCAGCCCAAACCCTATAATATGGAAGCTTTGTTCTATACAACATGTTCTGTTCAAATACATGAATAAATAAATAAATAAATAATGTAAAAGGAGGAGAAAAGAAATAAAAGAGAAAGGTATGGAAATCAGTCATTAATACACAAATTAGTCTGATGTGGAGACAGATCAGGAAAATAGTAATATTAAGCCTTTATCTTGATTTCCTCTTACAATACCATTACTTTTTCTCCAAATCTTGCAAGTTGCTGCATTCTGCTTTTTATTGTATCAGCTTGTTTGATAAGGGCCACAGATCTGTCTTGGCTTTGCAGCAATAAAACATGTTCCTGTCATGGTCTTTGTGTGTACTTAATAACTGTAATGAAAACAAAACTTTTAACATCTGAATTGTAACAGTAAAACTGTGGAAGTTTTCCAAATGGCCTTCAATCATCATGTGCACAAAAAGTAAATCTTTTCCAGTCACTGATGGTACTAAGAGCAAAAATTATCTTCACCTTCTGAAGATGGGTCTTGATAATCTCTTCTGTTTTTTTCTCATAACTTAACCCCTTTTTCTGTACCAAGAATCTTTTTTTTTAAGTCTGTAGGTTGCTCCCTCTTTGGAAACAATAAATCAGTATATGGGTCTGCTCTGTGTCTATGCCATTCAGCTGCAAAGAGGTGACCATTTTCCCACTCTGCCCAGAAAAAAAAATCGGTCATATTTCTGCCTTTAGCCATGTCTCAAGGCCTTTCCATGTCTTTTTGGCATACATGAATGATCTTAAGAAGAATGTCAGTAGCCTTAGGAGGTAAGATTCTGCTTAGGATGACACTGCTGTTCCCCAGATCATCATGCCTTCATTTCAGATCTTTGTTCGTTCATGCCACGGTCACCTTCGAATCAGGATGACCGTGAGGTGATTCTAGGAAGAGTGATCCTTTTCTTGGCTCCTCCTCTTCCACAGCCGTTATCCTTCGCCTTGGCACAGCCTGTTCTCGTCAGCAACAAAGCCCGCAGGGAGTCTGAAAGCTTCTTTTCCGTCAATTTTAAGCAGATAGACATGTAATTGAAAATTTGAAATGTCACATCAACCACTTTGTTAATTTTGGTATACACTTTGTCTCAGTGATGTTTGAGTAAGGACAGCACAGTCACAGAATCTGTTATAATTTCTTAAAGGAGTATAACTGCTCTCAAATACTACTATCATTTCTTTAGCAAGGGTTCTAGAGAAATGTCTCTCAGTAGCCTCCTCCACACCATTTTTTAAGGCTAGTCAGCTAGGACCACATCTTCATCCTTCCTTAGCATTTCAATACATCTCAAATTCTCTGGTTTTGACAGAAGAAGCTTCAGGCTGCAATGAAGTCTGCTCTGAGACGTTCCAAGCACACAGTGATCTTAATTGCCTTTTCCACTGAGGTTACAAGCAGAATTTAGGAATTAAGCTGCCATCTTTGCCAGGTGAAGTGATGCCTCCCCCCCCCATTATATTTTCCAGTATGTATATTTTAAATGCTCTAATACTTTTTAAAAGGAATGGAATCCCCATCTAGATAAGGAGTTCTGATGAATTTCAATACTGTCACAGGAATGTAAAAATAAAATGAATGCTGAACCTTGAAACAAGAAGACTGATTAAATACAGCAGTCAGTTTGCAAATGCTTAGTTGGATGTCTGTTTAGTTTGACAGTACAATTAATAGGAACAGGTTTTTGCTCCATGAATATTTAGAGAGTAGCTGGTCTTTTGTGAATATCCAGATTGGTATATAAAATGAGTGTGTGTGGATTGGTAATGATGGGAAATCCATTACATGCTTGTAGTTGGAAAGAGCCAAGAAGCCAGAATAACATCAGGCATAGATGGCCAGTTATATACCACGAAAATTAAGCACGAAAACCTAAATTGGTGAGACTCCATGGCTAACATTAAGATTTAACAGAAACTGGAATCACTATATCATTAGTAAAATAAGCATTTGGATTTTCCTGTAGCCCTGTACTCAGGGTCAACATGCTTAGTGGTGTCAGACCTGTGGCTAAATAATAATTGTAATCCAGACTACCTTCTGCAATCAGACAAGAGTCCGTTGTTTTCAAAAGATTTACTGAAAAAAGCAATCATTATAGTCCACTGGCCCAGATGCAATATCTGGGCTGGTACACGTGTATTGTTACGAATGATAGGCAAAGAACAAGGTACAGAGTATCAAACCCCAGCAGGCCCAACCTCCCCCCATAGTTCTCAAAACAAGCCGCTTGAAGCTGAGAAAGTGAAAGTTTCCCAAGGCTGGCAAAGCTGTAGTCAAAACATTCCTCTTCTGTGAGATAGCTGCTAGGGAACGTCTTGGCACCTGTGAAAAAAGCACTCAGAGTACTGAAAGAATTAAAATGGAGTCTCTTTGGTTATAACATAAAGGAAAGCATTCTGAACCTGACAAGTGGAAGGGAAAGAGGCAAATGCATTGGCCCTGGCCCTCACTCTATAGACCTCACCCCATACCATCTATGTGTGAATACAATAAAGCCTGAATTTCTACTTCTGCAATTCTTTATTTTGTATCTTGGCACAGACAATTGGAAGAGATCAGCCAATTTCATAGATTATTTTTAATGACAATATAAGGTGAAGGAAAATGTATCTTTAAAAGCTTACTATTCTACAACATAATGAAATTAAAGAGCCAAACATATATTGATGATTTCATTAAATAATGGGCAAAACAATTTCATCATCTACAGCTACCCAGAGGGTCATGCCCAGTCTTCAGACATTTCAGTTATATATGTTTCAGTTATATAATGGGTTTATATACAGATATGGGTCAGCAGGTGTCCCTTAGGGATCATTCAAGGCCCAGTGCATGATTAAAAAATAAAATTGTGGAAAATAACTAGTAACTGTCGCGCACAGGGCTGGGCACAGCAGGCAGGAGGCTCACTGGTACTGCAGGGCTGAACACAGCAGGCAGGAGTTCAGGATTACCAGACAGCAAACCGGGGTCCAGGAGTCAGGCCAGGTGTCAGGATCAGGCTATCAGTCAGAGAGAGAGAGGGGCAGGCAGAAGAGTAGTCAATAGGCAGGCCAAGGTCAAAGTCCAAGCAAGCAGCAGAGCAGGGTACACGAACGTCCAGGTAGCAGGGAGTGGCGAGCTGAGTTGCTTCCACGCTTCGGTCTTCCCAGCGTCTTCCTTTATTGCTGTCCTAATGAGGGGCAGCTGTTGCCTCTCCCTCGAACAGCCCAGCCCGGTGTTGTGCTAGTAGCCGGCCACTCCTCCGCCTTTCCAGGAACGCTGCCTTATCTCTAAGTTTCCTCCTTTCAGCTGGCCCCAGAGGCTCGGATTTCGCTCTTGCCCTGGGGGAGTCTTTGTCTCTTACAGCCTCTGTGGAGGTTTCTGGCTGTTCCTCGTCCCTGACAGTCTCTGCAGAAGCTCCAGGCTGTTCCTGCTGAATTCCCTCTGGAGCAGCAGCAGTAGTTTCTGGCTGCTCCTCCTCTCCCATAGCTTCTGCAGGGGCTTCCAACTCCAGAAGAGATCCTGCTGGCCCTTCCTGCTCATCTTCTGAGGAGGACTCTGAGGGGGACTCTGAGGCACTAGGTAAGGTGGCCAGTTGGGGCTGGGGCTGACTCATGACACCATCCCCCCTCCCAAGGCCCCCTCCACCCGAGGGTCCGGGCTTGCTGGGGTAGGTCCGATGGAACTGGCGGATGAAGCGGGGTGCATGGAGGTTCTCGGCCGGTTCCCATGATCTATCCTCGGGTCCATAGCCCTTCCATTCCACCAGGTACTGCAGACGGCCCCGGTGCCAGCGAGAGTCCACGAGCCATTCTACTTCGTACTCCTCCTGTCCGTCCACCAGGACCGGGGGAGGCGGTGGTACAGGTTCACGGAGGGGGTGTGGAGGTACTACCGGGGTGAGCAGGGAGCGATGGAACATGGGGTGGATCCGGAGTGTTGGTGGGAGCTCCAATCGGTAGGCCACAGGATTGATCTGGGCGGTAATTCGGTAGGGCCCGATGAACCGGTGGTCCAATTTCTGGGAGGGCCGCTGTGACCGAATGTGCTGAGTGGAAAGCCACACTGAGTCCCCCACCTTCAAAGGGTCCCCTTCCCGCCATCGCCGGTCTGCGGTTGCTTTGTAGGCCCATTTGGCTCGGTCCAACTGTTCTCGCAGAACCAGGTGTAGGGCCTGCAGCTCCTGGATGAAGTCATCTGCTGATGGTACTGATGAGTTTGGCGTTGCTCTGGGAAAGTAACGTGGGTGGCGTCCGTAGGTGGCCAGGAACGGGGTCTGGCGTGTGGAGGCGTGCACTGAATTGTTATACGCGAACTCGGCCATGGCTAGAAGGTCTGCCCAGTCATCCTGCTGGTAGTTTATGTAGCAGCGCAGGTATTGCTCCAACGTGGCATTGGTCCGCTCCGTCTGCCCATCGGACTGTGGATGATGGGCCGAGGACAGATGAACCTGGGTTCCGAGCAGTGTCTGGAGGGCCTTCCAGAAACGCGAAGTAAATTGCACCCCCCGATCTGAAACCAGGTGCCGGGGAATCCCATGGTGCCGGAACACGTTTTGGACGTACTGGTATGCCAAATCTTTGGCTGAAGGCAGCGATGGGCAAGGTACGAAGTGGGCCAGCTTGGTGAACAGGTCAACAAACACCGCACTGCATGTATGCCCTTTAGAGGGTGGCAGGTCCGTGACAAAATCCATGGAAACGGTTTCCCAGGGCCCCTCGGGTGTGGGCAGCGGTTGTAACAGTCCTGTTGGCTTCCGTGGAAGGTCGGGATGTAGTGAGATCCCACTTGCAAAATCACCAGGCTAACAAATGCGCTGATCAAGAATTCCTCACTACATCCCGACACGCACAGAAAACTATGCAAGACCGAAGCACAGCCACCTAGACTATATGGACTCCCCAAAATACATAAGGATTCAGTCCCACTCTGACCCATTGTGAGTGCCATTGGTTCACCGACATATGAATTAGCTAGACATCTGGCAGATCTCCTGCAGGAGCACATCGGGAAAACCTCGTCTTACATCAAAGATTCTGTCATGAGTCAGCCCCAGCCCCGGCTGGCCACCTTACCTATTGCTTCAGAGTCCTCCTCAGAAGATGAGCAGGAAGGGCCAGAAGGGTCTTCTCTAGAGCCAGAAGCCCCTGCAGAAGCTATTGGAGAGGAAGAGCAGTCAGAAACCACTGCTGCTGCTCCAGGAGGAATTCAGCAAGAACAGCCTGGAGCTTCTGCAGAGACTGTCAGGGAGGAGGAACAGCCAGAAACCTCCACAGAGGCTGTAAGAGACAAAGACTCCCACAGGGCAAAAGCGAAACCTGAGCACCTGGGGCCAGCTGAAAGGAGGAAACATAGAGATAAGTCAGCTCTGTTGGATAGGCGAAGGAGCACCCGTTTACAGGCGCAACACCAAACTGAATTGTTAGAGAGAGAGGCAACAGCTGTTCCTCATTAGGACAGCATAAAAGGAAGACGCCGAGGAAACCAAGCGTGGAAGCAACTCAGCTCGCCACTCCCTGCTACCAGAGCTCTACGCCTGGACGCTCTTGCCCTGCCTTGTGCCCTGCCCTGCTGTTGGATTGGATTTTGACCCCGGCCTGCTTTCTGACTACTCTTCTGCCTGCTCCTCTCTCTGACTGACATATTGGCTCTGACACCTGACCTGACTCCTGGACTACTGACTTCCTGCCTGTTGTGTTCTGCCCTGCAGTACCAGTGGGCCTCCTGCCTGCTGAGCCCAGCCCTGTGCGCGACAGATTCAGCAGATTTCATCAACAAAATCAGTTCTCTGAAACTCAATCCACAAGACATACTTGTCAGTTTTGATGTAGTATCCCTGTTTACCAAGGTTCCAGTAAAAGACACTATTGCACTTATTAATCAGATTTTCCCAGAGGATGTAACAGCCTTATTCCACCATTGTCTGACAACCAGTTACTTCCAATGGGACAACGAATTCTATGAACAGATGGATGGGGTGGCCATGGGGAGCCCACTCAGCCCAGTTATAGCAAACTTCTACATGGAACATTTTGAAAAAACAGCTCTAGAATCAGCACCCCACAAACCTAGTGTATGGTTCCGGTTTGTGGATGATACATTTATCATTTGGAGCCATGGGGATGAAGAATTGATGGGGTTTTTGAATCATCTCAACAACATCCACCTGAACATACAATTCACAATGGAGAAAGAAATCGAGGGAAAACTCCCATTCCTGGATACCTTGGTCATCCGCAAAGCAAACTTTCAGTTAGGTCACAAGGTCTACAGGAAACCAACTCACACTGATCGGTACTTACACAAAAACTCCAATCACCACCCCCGACAGAAAAGAGGCATAATGAAAACATTAGTGGATCGTGCAAGACGGATATGTGAGCCACACTTTCTCAATGAGGAAATTAACCATCTAAACCACGCACTTCAGGCAAATGGCTACTCCAGAAATGAAATCCGAAGAGCAATCAAACCCAGGATGAATCAAACAACCAAGGAAAAACAGTCTCCTACAGGAAAAGTGTTTTTGCCATATATCAAAGGAATTACTGATCAGATGGGAAAGCTTATGAAAAAGCATAACCTTCAAGCAGTATTCAGACCCACCCGAAAAATACAACAGATGCTACGATCAGCAAAAGACAGTAGAGACCCCCTCACCTCTGCAGGAGTATACCGTATACCCTGCAGCTGTGGACAAGTTTACATCGGGACCACAAAGCATAGCATCCAGACAAGAATAAAAGAACATGAAAGACACTGCAGACTTGGACAACCTGAAAAATCAGCAGTGGCTGAACATAGCCTAACTCAAACAGGGCACAGTATCTTATTCCAGGACACCAAAATACTGGACAACACTTCCAACTACTTTGTCAGACTGCACAGGGAAGCCATTGAAATTCACAAGCATAAGCAAAACTTCAACAGGAAAGAAGAAACCTTAAGAATGAACAGAGCATGGTTTCCAGTTCTGAAAAACACCAGGCTAACAAAACATTCTATCCCCGACAATAGCCCTGCAGAGAAGATTAGCACATCAAGTACCAATCCATATGCAAAAGAACCTCCTCAGGATACAGTGAAGCCTCCCGCCATTAGCATTCCATACCCTGGGAAACTCTCACAGGATGACTCAGCTCAACCCCACCCCTCCTGAGTAGATACAAATGACCTACATCTTTTCCACACTGTGACACTGAGAGATCTCTGTCATTTGGTGCTACACCTCTGAAGATGCCAGCCACAGCTGCTGGCGAAACGTCAGGAACTACAATGCCAAGACCACAGCAATACAGCCCGGAAAACCCACAACAACCAACTAGTAACTAGTTATTTTCCACAATTTTATTTTTTTTCTTTTGTTCCAACCTCTTTGGTTACCTTTGGTTTGCAGAGTTGTTGTTTTTCTCCCCTTTTTGTTGTCCTTACCAGCCCAAGACAAAGCATTCCATGGCTACAGTGAATAGAGTGGCTCAGGAGGACCCAAAGTTGGCAGTCCCACTACTTCACTGAGCCACAGGATCTTCTCATCCCTGTAAACTCCCTGATGAGAAGAATGACATATTTACTGCATTTATACCCTGTCCCTCTGCAAAGTACTTATAAATTATACTAACAATTATAAACTCTCCTGCCCCCTCCCCTGCCCCCAACATTCTATCAGTACAGTATGGGAGTAAAAAAAGCCAAAGGGATGTACAACGACTCCCCTGACAGTTTCATCTGACTTTTAAATTGTCTGTCTCTAATGATGTGTTCTGATTGTTTGCTGTCTATGCTAATTTCGAACAAAAAGTGTGCTTCACATTTTTGAGACATTAAGCTAGAGAAAAAGAGGTGCTTAACCTTCCCTCCACCAGTTCTCCCCTGCATCTGACCCTGAAGCCATTTCAATTAATTTTCTTTACCATGCAGGCTCTAACACTAGGACTAAGGAGTAAATGGTGGCAGATGGATGAGGGTTAGGTTTTTGGCCACAAGGTGGGTTGAAGTGCCCACAATCCAATTTTCTTAGCAAACATGGATGAAAGAACATATCTTGTTCTTCTGCCCTAAAAAATCTGACCAAATTCAAACTATTCTCAGGGCTAGCCAATGTATACTTTCATCAGGGTCACACTCTTTTTTAAGTTCAACTGATGTTCTCAAATATTAAGCATGTTCAGTAAATTGGAGAATTCTGTCCCCTGAGGTTTTCCTGTCACTAGGATTCTGCCATACGAATTTTACTGCTGAAAAAATGTTTGCAATAAGATACAGCAAGAAGACATAACTTTGAGTCTCACATAAAAAATGTAACACTAGCCAAAGGCTTTCTGTAGTCTGGCAGCATAGTAAATTTGTATCTTCTTTGGCCCTTGGTTGCAGCCTTCAGCCAAGTTTCTTCAACAGCAGAGGAGCAAAGATCTCACAAATACATTAGCCATTGAACTTCATGATGCACTCTTTCTAAGCCTGTTTCTACACGGCAAGAAAATCTAAGAACCACATGTCTGTATTGTTCATTAACAAAAGCTTCTGCAGGTATTTCCAGCAACAGTAGGATCCAAAAGTTTCTTTGTGCAAAGAAGGCACATTTGTGCAAGGAGGAGCATTGAACTGCCGTCCTACATACTGCATCCTAAACTGTTTAATGAGTGTTCCATGATGACCCTTCCTAACTACACATTTATGTTTTTCCTGCAGATTTCCTTGTGTCAGAGGGAGAGGCATATTGTGGGCCTGATTTGGATTGGGACTGTGAGGGAGAGGGAGAGGGGGTTTAGACTTTCATCTGCACTACATTTACAACCTGAAACAATGCAAAGGGAGGTTATTTGCCCCATTAGAGGCAACATGTGTACTTATGAGCTACATACTACAGTTTACAACAGGGCAAATCACACTCCCCACGCAATTTCAGATTGGCACAAGTGAGAGGCCTAAGCCCGGTCTTTCCACACACCAGTTTTGATCCAACTGAGAAGCACAGAACATTAAAACATATCTCTTGAGCTTGTGGAAAATGTAATGAATAGTTAGACCCTTAGGATTAGCTTTTCAGGTAGCATGGAAGCTCTGCAGAAGACAGCTCATCTTTGAGCTAAATTCTGCTCACTGTTCTTTGACTCAAACCCAAAAATTTGTATTGAAGAACTAACATTTTTTTTAAAAAAAATACAAAGTCCAGTATACAAAATACAAAAACATAATACAATATAATTCACAAAGTACAAAACGCAGTGTTTTCTAGTGGTTAGAGTGCTGAACTAGGCTCTAAGAGACCCAGGTTTGAATCCCTGCTCTGCCATGGAAGCTTTATTGGTGATCTTGGGCCAGTCACACAGCATACTTCATTTAGAGCCTGCCTGATTACAAAATATAGAAAACAAAATACAGAAAACAATTCAAACATCACCTTTGTCAGAACTGTGGCTAGATAAAATCCTTATCCCAGTCTGCCTTCTGCAATTAGACAAAAGTCCATTGTTTCCAAAAAGCATTTAATGAAGAAAAAGATTATTATAGTCCACTGGCCTGAATGCAATATCCAGGTTGGTACATATGCATTGTTACCAATGCCAGGCAAAGCAAGAGATACATAGTAAATACCATAGCTGACCCATCCTCCCCCCATAGTTCTCAAAACATTCCCTTTGAAGCTGCGAGAGCGAAAGCTTCCCCAAGGCCGGTTCTTGGTGGGACGTCGGTAGCCAAAACAATGCAGGTCTGTGAGATAGCTGCCTGGGAACCTCTGCACCTGGGGAAGAAAGCACTAAACACTGAAAGGATTAAATATGGAGTCGGTTAAGCAAAAGTACACAAGAGAGCACTCGGATCCTGACATTCTGCCCCCCCTAAGAAGCCCCCCCCCCCGGTTTGTGTGGGTAGCGAGAGTGGAACACTTTTACCAGTCTAGGGGCATGGACGTGCACTGCACTGACCCACTCATCAAACCCAGAATCAAAGTCCTTCCATCTAATTAGGTAAAACAGCTGATTACGTTTAACTTTCGAATCCAGTATTTGTTGTACTTCATAATGGGTCTGGTCATCGATTAATGTAGGAATTGGGGGGCCTTTGATATGCCATTGGTTGTCTTTTGGAGCCTTTTTTAGGAGGCTGACATGGAAAGTATCATGCACATAACGTAGGTTTTTTGGCAAATTTAAAGCAACAGTCACTTTGTTGACTACTTTGCGCACTGGGAAAGGTCCCCAAAATTTTAAGGCTAGTTTCCGGCTAGTTTGGGATATTTTCAGATTTTTTGTAGACAGATAGACAAGATCGCCAGGCTGTAAATCCCATTCTGCCGCACGGTGGCGGTCGGCGTACTTCTTGTAATCTTGTTTGGCTTTGTCGAGATGCTTTTTGATTTGAGTCCATTGGTGAGCTGCTTCCCCCCACCACTCAGTGACGTCTTGAGAAGCTGTCGTTGGAGGGGGGATCGCTTCAAACGGGAACGGCTTGAAGTGGAAGCCATAAACTATTTTGAAAGGGGTTTCTCCTGTCGACGCATGTACACTGTTATTATAGGAGAACTCTGCTAACGGAAGCAAGTCAACCCAATTGTCCTGTTGGAAGTTGATGTAACAGCGTAGAAATTGTTCTAATATCTGGTTAGTTTTTTCAGACTGTCCATCTGTTTCGGGGTGGTGGCTTGAACTGAGCCCTTGTTCAATCCCCAGTAGGTGTAAAAGCTCCCGCCAGAAGTTGGCAACGAATTGCCCGCCGCGATCCGAAATCACCTTGGATGGAAAAGAATGTATTTTCACAGTGTTTTTCATAAAAATATCAGCTAGCTTTCTAGCGGAGGGGATAGTGGTGCACGGTATGAAGTGCGCTTGTTTGGAAAACAGATCAACCACAACCAAAATACAGTTATGTCCCTTAGAGAGGGGTAAGTCGGTAATAAAGTCCATAGAAATAATCTCCCACGGTCGACTTGGCATTTCTAATGGTTGCAAGAGCCCTGGAGGTTTGCCCTTTCTGGATTTGGCGCTGAGACAGATGGGGCAAGAAGCTACGTATTGGGAGATGTCCTTGCGCATGCCTGGCCACCAAAATTGGCGTTGCACTAGGTGGAGCGTTTTTAAGTAGCCGTAGTGTCCCGCTGTGGGGGCATCATGACAACGTTGTAAAACTTCCTTCCGCATACACTTAGGCACATAAAACCGGTCTCCCCAAAGCCATTCCCCGTTGGCGGATTGTTGCAGTTTGTCTTTGGGCGCCGCCGCCCCTTCCTTCTCCACTTCGGCTTTCAGTTTTTCCCTCCACCCCTGATCGGGTGAAGGGGAGGGCTTAACGCGGCTGCGCGTAGTCATCACACCCCCTAATTGCGTAGGCGAAAACACTGTGTCGATGGTCTCCTCCCGTTTGCTCTTATGTTGAGGCATGCGTGATAGAGCGTCAGCGAGGAAATTAGTTTTGCCTGGGAGGAAGTTTAAGGTAAAATCGAATTTCGAGAAGAACTCCGCCCACCGCAATTGCTTGGCGTTTAGTCTGCGAGGGCTGCGGAGGGCCTCCACATTTTTGTGATCCGTCCATACTTCGAACGGATGTCTGGCTCCTTCTAGCCAATGCCTCCAATTTGTGAGCGCCGCCTTAACAGCGAAAGCCTCCTTTTCCCACACATTCCAATTCCTCTCTGCCTCCGAAAACTTTCTGGAAAGGAAGGCGCAAGGTTTGAGATTTCCGTCCTCCCCCCGCTGCAATAACACACCCCCAATTGCCGTATCGCTGGCATCGACCTGTACTATGAATGGGCGGTTTTCATCGGGGTGTTGTAGCACGGGTTCTGAGACAAACTGCTCTTTTAGCTGGTTGAATGCTGCCTCGCATTCGGGTGTCCATGATAGCTTCGCACCAGGTTTCTTTGCTTGCTCCCCCTTGTCTTTTGTTTTTAACAATTCAGTCAAGGGGAGCGTGGTCTGGGCGAAATTAGCAATGAATTCTCTATAGAAATTGGCAAATCCTAGAAACGATTGCAATTCTTTACGAGTTGAGGGGACCTGCCAATTTAACACTGCTTGTATTTTTTCTGGGTCCATTTTTAAACCCTCTGACGATATACAATAGCCCAGATAGGTGAGTTTAGGTTTGTGGAACTCACATTTCGAAAGTTTAATAGGTAGTTTGTTATTCATGAGTGTGGTTAGGACCTTTTGTACAAGTTCCACATGTTCTTCCTCTGTTTCTGAGTAAATTAACACATCATCAAGATACACCACTACCCCCTGGTACAGAAATTCATGCAGGACTTCATTGATCATGGACATAAAAACCGAGGGGGCGCCAGTCAAGCCGAAAGGCATTACTAAATATTCATACTGTCCGAGTGGGGTATTGAACACGGTTTTCCATTCATCCCCTTCTCGAATACGAACATGGAAGTAAGCATCTTTTAAATCCAATTTTGTAAAGATCTTACCTTGGGCCACGACGTTGAGTAGATCTTTGATGAGTGGAATGGGGTAGGCATTGCTAGCGGACACCACGTTTAGTCCCCGAAAATCGGTACACAGTCTTAAGCCCCCATCCTTCTTTTTCACAAATAGTACTGGGGCTGCATGGGGACTATTAGCTGGGCGGATGAACCCCCTTTGCAAATTGAGATCGATGAACTTCCGAAGTTCGTCTCTTTCGTTGGGGCTCATAGGGTATAACCGACCCTTGGGCAGTGTGGCCCCGGGTAAAATCTCCACAGCACAGTCCGTCCTCCTATGCGGAGGGAGGGTATTGGCCTCCTCTTCTGTGAAGGCTTGAGTGAATGCCCTGTATTGTTTCGGTATTTGGTTAATTTCTTCTTGGGTGAGTAGAGCTGACTCCGACATAGTGGGATTTCTTCCCCAGTTCTGATCCCAACGATGATTTTTGCAGGATTCATGGGTGAAAGTAATACTGCCTTCTGCCCAGTCAATGTGGGGGTTGTGATCGCACAACCATCGGCTTCCCAGTATCAGGGGATATTTGGCCGTGGCACTAATGACGAAGGATCTGGTTTCCCAATGTGACCCCATGCCGGTTATGATCGGAGCAGTTTCTGTGGTAACCGGATTCATATTAGTGCCATCCATTTGTTCAAAAATGACAGGTATATCCAAATCTTTAACTGGAAGCACTAGCCCATTGACTAAGGCAGGTGCAATAATGTCTCTAGAGCAGCCCGAATCAATCAGGGCTTGCACACGGATGTGCATCTTCTTGTCAGGGTTTACTAACGTTACAGGAATGAACAGTATGGACCCCGGGGGTCGGTTTAACACCGGACCAGACTGACGTGCGATCTGCCATTTGGGTCCTTTTACGACAGATCCATTTCGTTTCCCGATTCCGGGCTCTCGGGATTCCCTCCCCCAATCAGGGCTGTTTGATCGTCTTCAGTGATCTCCTCCAACTCCAGTCCTCTCTCTGGGAAGCTTCTTCTTGGCGCCCCCCTACTTCTCGGGGCAGCTCTGGGTACAGGAGTAGGGCGCGGCAGCGCTGGGCTGGTTAGGGGAGCTGGGCGTCGTAATTGGAGCGGAGGTCTTTGCACAGGCCGATATGGGCATTGCGCTGCGAAATGGCCACCCTGGCCACACTGTAAGCACAATCCCTGTTGCCATCTAGCATCTCTCGCTCCATGGGTGGCATACCCAGTTCCCCTGCTCCCTCTCAAAGACAAAGGTGTGGAGGAGCGTCTTTGGCTCGGGGGTTGTTGATGTTGTTCCGCTAGGCGAACTTCTAGGAGTCGATTTTCGACTTCGCAAGTCAATTGTATCCATCCTAGCAGTGTAGGCGGGTTGTCTTGCATGAGCGCTCGGTCTAGTAATTTCGGGTTCAACCCTTGTTTATACAAAATGATCTTGGTGGACTCCTCGCACCGCGGGCATTTGGCAGCAAGCTGTCGGAATTGTGTAGCATAGTCTCTAGCCGACATACTGCCTTGTCTAATCGCTTGCAACTCTGTTCTAGCCCTGGTTTCCTCCAAGGGATCCTCATATTGCGCCCGGATAGCATCCATTAACCCCTGAAGAGTTTCCAGCTCGGGGGCCCCCACATTATAAAGTCCCACATACCAGTCAGCCGCTTTACCTTGGAGATGCGATCCCAGATGCTCTATCTGGCTGGCTTCGCTTCCAAACAGGTGTCCCCAACGATTAAAAAATTGCACCACTTGTACCAGGAAAAATCCCAACTTGGACGGGTCTCCATCAAAAGTCGCGTCCAGTTTGACCCATCCCATGGGTAGATCCTGTCTGGGGGTCTGGACTGGCATGGGATAGGCGTCCAGGGGCCCCAGTTGAAGCGGTGGCTGAAGCGGATGGGAATGCGGTTGAGGTTGGGGGACAGGTCGTCTCGGCGTCGGCTGCGGGTGTAGAGGTTGCAGGGGTGGAGGGGCCGCCGGCCCCATTGACGGTATCGACCCAGGAATCGGCAGGGGTCCCCTCGGCGTCGGCTGTCTCGGTGTCGGCCGGGTTGGCGCTGGTTGGGTGGGGCGAGGTTCCCTCGGCGAGGTCTGAGTCCCTTGAACCACCCGCGGCGTAATTGGATGGGTCACTTGAGTTGTCGGCGGTTGAATTATAGGGGAGGGCGGCCCTGGTGGTTGTGCCGGCAAAGTTCCTGGAACCACCCTCGGTGTGGTTGGCTGGCTCGCTTGGGTGGTTGGTGGAGGAATCATAGGGGAAGCTGGTCCGCGTGGTTGGGCCGGCGGTTCTTCCTCCTCCTCCTCCGTTTCCTCGCTGCTGCTGGTATCTGTGGTTGCGGGCTGGTCTGGGTACAGGTCCCCCGGACATGGTCCTCCTCCTTCTCCCGCCATGAGGGACCCCCCTCCAGTGGCCCCAATCTCCTCACCCATTTCCGACGGTTGCTGCGGCCATATCTGGTCCTGCAAGTTAGCCAGACTCTGGCTGATGCCAGGCAGGCCCGTTGGCGGGGCCCTGTCTTTGTCCCCCGCCACTAAAACTGAAAGCAGATGTACTGCGTTGGCTAGACTCTCTTCCATACTCTGTAGTCTATTCTCCAACCTCTGTACTGTGTCTGTAGACTGCTGCTGATCCCCCGTATCCCCGGTAGTTGGAGGGGTTGGCGGGTGGTCCGTGCTCAGCGTCTGTTGCCACGGCAGGGGTGCTTCCATCCCTTGTTCTTCCTGCGACCGCGCAGCAAGTACTCCTTTGGTTAATCCAGTGATTGCTGAAATTCCAGAATCAATGGCAATTGTCCTGCTCTGGAGCTGTGTCCAATGATGCTCTCCAACATCGGGTTCCCCCACCCTCGGGGTGACTTCGGCATAGTCCCAGCTCAGAGCCCCTCGCTGGGAAATGTCCCCTTCCGTCTGTTCGGCCATCCGATTCCAGAACAGCCACGGACGGCCCTCAGCTTGCTCCGGTATAGACCCCAGACTACGCTGGCTATCCAACTGTATTTGGGTAAACATTGCGCTGATCCTCCGCTCCCTCGTCTCTCTGGGCCGGGCCCCCCACTGCGTCGGGATCGGCAAGCTGAATAGTGGAACGGTTGACGCGCTGGGCCTCGTTCTCTCAGAACTGGGAGCGAGGGTAAAAATGGTTGTCACCGTGGATCCTTGTCCCCTTGGTACAACTTGAGAAGATTCCGAGCCTCGAGGACCGGGAGAGGCATACGGGTCGAACAAAGGGTCCCGAGGTGGGACAGCTTTGGAGTCCGTTTGATCCGGTTGAGGCATTGGAGAAGTGATTGGTAACAAAATGTCAGAACTGTGGCTAGATAAAATCCTTATCCCAGTCTGCCTTCTGCAATTAGACAAAAGTCCATTGTTTCCAAAAAGCATTTAATGAAGAAAAAGATTATTATAGTCCACTGGCCTGAATGCAATATCCAGGTTGGTACATATGCATTGTTACCAATGCCAGGCAAAGCAAGAGATACATAGTAAATACCATAGCTGACCCATCCTCCCCCCATAGTTCTCAAAACATTCCCTTTGAAGCTGCGAGAGTGAAAGCTTCCCCAAGGCCGGTTCTTGGTGGGACGTCGGTAGCCAAAACAATGCAGGTCTGTGAGATAGCTGCCTGGGAACCTCTGCACCTGGGGAAGAAAGCACTAAACACTGAAAGGATTAAATATGGAGTCGGTTAAGCAAAAGTACACAAGAGAGCACTCGGATCCTGACAACCTTAGCTTTATCTTGGTTATTTTTTTTAACTTATTCTGCTATTTTCTTGCTACATCACACAGTTTTGTTTCGTTAAACTGACTTAGTTTCGTTAAACTGTTAAACTGACTCATTAGTCATACCTGTTTCACAAATGGTCTGTTTTTTGTTCCCTTCCCTTCCAGTGCTATCCTAAACAGATTGAAGTCAATAGGTTTAGAAGGGTAGGACTGCACTGGCAATTCTGTACAAGCATCTAGAACTCTGGCTTGTAGCTCATTTTCATAGAGGGCTATATTTTGTTCTGAGCAAATTCTACTGGGCCATTGAGATCAATGACTCATGCACAGGAAATGAGACACAAACCAGCGGCTTTTTCACCTCCTCCTTCAATGTGAAAAACAACAGATTCTGTCAGTGTTTTCTCCTTATGCCTCACTTGCTCACCCCCTTCTTGGCATGGATCTTGGCTCACATACAGGAATGATTAGGTAATAAAAGGAGGTCTCTGTTGCAGCTTTTCATTTTGTGTACATTCGTGTTAAAAGAGCTGGTTGCTCTATGTCATACATTTCACAGAATAACAAAAGGATGCTCTTGGGACTGTGACCAGATTGAATCACAGAACTCTGGCTTCTTAACTCTTCTCTGTAATCTCTATAGGTAAAGTTCCTTGTTAGGGTCAATAAACTGGTTTGTATGAAACTATGATCCAACTGTTGCTTGAATGAAGCTTAGAACTAGAACCAAAAAAAAAACCGCCAAGGCTTTCATGAAGTGGCTGCTGTTGAACTGTAGCAAACAATCAGTCTTGGGTGAGTGAAGCAAGTCTTGTGGTATCAAGACACCTGGTGACTGCTGTCAAGCTTCTCCTCAGGCCAAAAAAAGCGCTGAAATGGGCCCTTTTACAGACAGAAACTGAGGCTTCAACTGGCAATACTGTTGTGGTTGCCTAGCAATGGCCACTGAGGGTATTAGTTTCTTAAAGCCACAGGTACTGCTTTTATTATTGGGTGATTAACACCCCTGGTTTGTTTTTTTTAAAGATTTGAGATTTTTATGCAAACCTTTTCTCAAGTGTGTAGGGAGTCTGTTCACTGGTCCAGTCTTCAGATTTAAATAACCATTGATATAGCCACATTGAGAATTAGATATATTGATTTTACAGCAATGTTTTTGCCAGCACAAGCAGGAGAACATCTTATGATATGCACCTTATGCGTTATAAAGGGCCCATAGCAGATGGATCAGAATAATGTTAGTTTGCATGAGTTGGAGCCAACATTCTTCCAATGGAGCAGAGCTCATTTCACCAGAGCAAGGCTTCTTCCACTGGAGGAAGATTCCTTGCTTAGCAGGAGGGAGCCATGAGATCCAAAAGAAAAGCAGTCATTCCTCAGAGGTCTAGTGCAACCTGGCTTTTAAAAACTTGCATTGTTTAACAATTAAGACTGACTAATTGTTATAAATGTTATGATTTAATTTCCCTTTTCTTGTGAAGTGCCCTGGTGCAAGATGGTCTAAAATGGCCCTTCCCCCCTCTAAGTACGGGAAGTTTATTGACAACATTCTACATTACATTTTATATTTTTCTTTATTAATGAATAACAGATCACAACCAAATATTTCAACATAGACATATAAACCCTGTCGATGAAATAAACCAGTACACATAGAACTGGTCCTATTTTTTTTACCATACCTGGACTTCTTACCTGACTAAAACATAACAAATTAGTTCAGTAAGATAAGTAGTCTGCAAATGAAAAGATTCAGCAAGACAAGCAGACTATGAAGCAAGATTGCAGTGATAGGGAGGAAAGGGAACTGAATGGCTCCTAAGGAAAAGACCGGGTGCTGCTGTTTCAGGCACCTGTAGTAGTTGCACTAATCTACAAAGTTACAGCATGCAATTAAGAGACATGGTTTTTAAAAAGGAATAAAGAATGAAAAGTCACTGATCTGGTTTACACAGCATGGAGGGTGTAGGAGAAAAGATAGCACTGCTTTCTGAGCAGAGCAAAGGCATCTTTAAATCTATCAAAGAAGCACATTGTGTGGTCTCAAACTGGTTTCCACATAACTTTCTATCATCAGCTCTTCTCCCTCCCACCAAATCCTGCCTTTCCTAAGGGCTACAGAGCCAGGCCTCATCAAGAGTCTGCTCTATCTCCTTTGTAAAGCAGCAGCCTCATCAGGTGGGCTGCAAGCTTGCACACATTTTCTTGCAAGCAAGTTCCATTGGACTTGACAGGGTTTACTTCTGAGTAAACATGCATAGGCTTGGGCAGGTAAAAAGCAGCATGTTATTTCTTATTTCTTATTCCTTCCTCAGCTAGAGAACTGATCAGCAAAGCAAGAAAAGCAAAGGAGGGGGCGTGTTTTTCCCCATGGGGTATTTGGCACAGCATGCATGCATACACTCTCTTGGGCTGCTTTTGCACCTGGTGGATTAAGGATGCTCATTGAGAGACAATCACATTGATCTCTTCTGTGATTCATGGTTCAGCACTCGATTGAGAGCTGCAACAAGAGCTGACCGATACAAAAAAACAGAGGATCCATGTAGATCCAGTTTTTTCCCCTCTCCAAAAGAAGCACCCATTTCTGAGTGCCAGATCAAAATGCCCTAAAGGGGAGCAATGGAGATGGTTGCCAAAGCCTGGCTATGGTGGGTGCTCCGTCCTGTGCTCTTCATTGCTGTGTGACAATTCAGGCCGTTTTCAAACACACCCCGGGAGATCGCGCAAACTCATGGCATGAAGCGTCTTCCTAGCACGATCTCCCGGCACGATCCCCTTTAATGGCCTGGTGACGTCAGAAAAAGTGCCATTAAGTGGGATCGTGCCGGGAAATTGCACTAGGAAGTTGCCTTTATGCCATGAGTTTCACGCCATCTTGCAGGTGCGTGGCCGTGTGAAAACGGCCTCAGTTTGTTTTTAAATCACTGCAGCCTTTGGATCAAGAAAAAACACATTTCTTATACAGTTGCAAAAAACACTCCACGAGTTCTAATTTATTCAGTTTTTCCCTGCCGTGAAGCCCAATCTGCTTCAAGAATTCACCTTTCACATGCATTGGCCTCATGCGTGTTTTGTGAGCGTTTGTTGTGAAAAAAAGGTTCTAAAACAGAAAATGCATTCTTTATTGTCACAAATGACATTGGCGAATTCCCACCCAACTTTCCCTTTTTTTTTTTTAATGCATGCGGGATACCATTGTCGGGTCATTTATCTTCAGTAGAACCTGTGCATGCATAGTAATCCATTCTCTACTGTTGATTTCCCGCTCAAAGTTTCAAAGTCAAAACTGTTTAATAAATATGCAAACAGCAGATTAGCGCTATTGCATGGTTCCATACTTAAAATCAGAAATGGTGTTCTGTTCTCAATGTTGTTCCTGGACATATTCCGATTACTGTGTGATCCAATGTTGCAAGCACTTCATTATGATTGCCTTTGTATACATAGAATCATAATAGTGCAACGACTGTTAAAAAATAAAAAAGAGGGGAATTAGTCATGCATGTGAGCCAGATGCATGTGTGATGGTTAAAGGAGGGGCAATGTCGAGAGAAGGGGTTGGAGATTTGTGGGAGGGCTCTTCTGAAGTACAAAAAAGCCTCTGCATACATTGATATGGTAGGATAATCACGTGAAAACCCTGCATTAAAAATAAACATGGACCAAGAGCAGTCTCAGAAAAAAATGCTTAAAAACTGGTATCATCACAACCTGCTCATTCATGGAAAATGAAAATGTGTGTAATGAGTGAAATAATCCGCCAGAGTTCTCTTGGTAGGCCGTCCCATTAAGGACGTGTGGAAGCGGCCAAAGACTCTCAGTGCTTTTGGCGGGGGGGGGGAGTACTCACCCCTCATGAAGGTTTTGCATGAGAAAACTCCTGGGGGAGAGGCAGGACCCTTCCTCTCCCAGTTCCTACCCAGTTTGCCCGCCAAGCACTCCCAGGCACTCAGCAGCTGGCTTTTTTACAAACTGTCCCCCCTGCTGGCTGTGGGGAACATGTGAAAATGTGTGAAAAGCAGATGCTGCTACTTACTGTTGCAGCCAGGAACAACAGGGCTCAGGAAAGAGGGCAGTCAGGAGATATAACTGAAGCTATCACCAGCCACCTGCCTAGACAACCTAAGGAGATTGTGTGGGGTACGTTCATGCGCTTCCAAGCACACAGCAGCAAGTGCAGTCTGGCTCCTCTTCACTTGTAAGTCACAACTTGCAAGCTGAGTGGAAAGGTGGAGTCCCACGCTTCTCTATTGACTGCTTTTGCAGGCCCAGTCATTGGTCCCCAGCACATTTGCTGCTTTTTGCATCTGATACCACTAAAATGCTGAACGTTTAAATGTACACTATTTTGTAAATGTTTTCCCAGACAATCCATGGAAATAACTGCCTGGTACAATACTAGACAACTGGCAACCCTAATTATGAATTATATTTTTATTACATTTCTAGGATCCCTGGTGTCAAAAAACTCACTTTCTTAGCTCATTTCTTGTTCAATTCAAAGATTTTGGTTCAGGCTTTTGGCCTAGTTAAGATACAGATGGATTTATTAACCTGGGACCTGACAAAGATGAACGTGGATTGATTAGCCCTGGGGAAGGAGAAGTTTTTCTTTTGGGAGACTGAGGCTGGATGGTACTGTCATTTCCCAGCCAGATAAGGAGAGGCCTTGGTGCCAGAGATGCTAAATCTTAATAATTCCCAAGGACAAAGCTTTAGGGAGGCTTGCACTGGTATTCCATCTCATTATTGTGTGACATTATGGGAATAAGGTGATTAGTTCTTCCCCCACCTGTGAAGGCAAACAACTGCAGAGCCTGTCATATCAGAGGTTAAACCCTTTCTGATTGGCTAGGTTGTTTAGGCCATACTGCTGTCAGTTGGCCTTAAAAAGCTGTCTATTAGTCTACCTTAGGGCTACCAGTCCCCCTGTGGAGGCAGGGGATTCCCCACTCCCGGCACCCACCCCCTGCCACCTTTCTCCTGGCTGGTGGAGGAAAAGGCACAGGTGAATGGGCCCAGGAGCATCACAACATATCATTCCCAGTGTGACAAGGAAGTGAAGACCCCCCCATGTGAGGCTGATTTGATGTGTGTGCCCCACCCTCCATCCACGGTTTGGGCTCTGGGGGACCTGGCAACCCTAGCTGACCTTTTGTCCTTCTTGAGAACACTTCTGTCTGAAGGATCAAACTCTTGCTTCTGAAAGCCATGCCATGGGTAGAGTCTTGTAGCTAGCATCCAACTTGTCTTTGTTCT
This sequence comes from Eublepharis macularius, assembly GCF_028583425.1. Lineage (NCBI taxonomy): Eukaryota > Metazoa > Chordata > Lepidosauria > Squamata > Eublepharidae > Eublepharis > Eublepharis macularius. The sequence continues at coordinate 104,599,530 of NC_072793.1, read as the reverse complement.
TTGGACTTCTCAACTTAAGAGCCTAAAGCTCCCATTTTGAGACCTGCGTGAAGGTAACATCTGGAATAAAATTACAAGTTCTATGCCATTTATTTGCATTTTGCCCTTTCTTTAATAAATTTCATTTAAATATATTTGTGTGGAGTTATTGTGCTGTTACAGCTTCAATCTGAATCAGTACCTTGGCCTATTTGCCATAAGTTACCCAATTAATTGTTTTCTAAATTCAGCTTGCAAGAGCCTACCTTGTAAGGTTGGTTTTGTTTGTCAATACCCAGAGGGCTTGAGGCTTGCCTCTTGGTCTTGAGATGTAGGTTAGAGACAGTCTGGTGGTGGCATGCTATCCTGGCTGGTGAGGATTTATGTACCAGTTCTTTTGAATTTTGCTTCTTTAACACCTAAGGGAAAATGACAGTCCCTGCTGGGATCCAGGGAGGAGCTGCTGCCTTTCCCCCTACAACTGGGTTGGATACTACAAACTGCTAGTAGAGTGCAATTGTAACCAAAACTGTTCTGTAACTCCCACCAAGATGCTAGTGAAAGACTTAATGCAAATCTCGTTTAAATACTGGACATGAATTGGCAATATCTTGTACAACATGATGAACTTTTCCAAACACAGCACTCTTCTGCAAAGTAAAACAGTCCTTCTACTGTAAGAACACTGTTTCTGTCAACAAAAGGGCAAGGTAGGACTCAGTCTTTTAAGTGTGAGTGAAGTCTGCCAAATACAACACAGGAAAATTGTGATTGACATTAGAGGGGAGGAAGTAATTGGTATTAAGTAGAAATGGGCACGAATCACAATACGAAACAAAAAAACGTGTGAACCAGGCCGATTCATGGTTCATGAAAACGCAGTTCGTGGGACCACATTTTCCACAAATTCCATGACTTTTTTTACCTGGTTCATGAGAGTTGTCAGCAGTTTGTAAAGCTAGACACGCTGACACCAGTGATCGTGTGTGAATCTGACAGCCCCATTCTCCTGCCGCTTGGGTGGCGGGAGAAGGGGGCTGTCAGTTTCACAGACCCCGCGCTGGGTTCAGCCGATGGGCTGAAGCTGGTGCAGGGTGAGTGAAGCTGACAGCCCCTGCTGAAGCCCTGGGTGGCAGGAGATCGGGGACTGTCAGTTTGACAGACCCCATGCTGGGTTCAGCCCATGGGCTGAGGCCGGCACAGGGTGAAGGAAGCTGACAGCTCCTGTTCTCCTTCTGCCCTGGGTGGCAGGGCAACAGAGGCTGTCAGTTTGACAGACCCCATGCCAGCCTCAGCCCATGAATGAAGCTCACAGCCCATGAGTGAAGCCAGCACAGGGTCTGTCAAACTCTCAGATTCCGTTCTTCTGCTGCCCAGTGCAGCAGAAAAATGAGAGCTGTCAACTTCACTCACCCCGCGCTGGCTTCAGCCCATGGACTGAACCTGGCATGGGGTGAGTGAAGTAATCAGCCCCCTTCTCCTACCTCCCCAGCGGCAGGAAAATGGGCTGTCAGTTTCATACACCCCATGCCATGTTCAGCCCATGGGCTGAAGCCTGTGTGGGTGAGTGAAGCTGACAGCCCCATTCTCCTACTGCCCGGGTGGCAGAAGAACGGGGCTGTCAGTTTCACAGACCCCTTGCTGGGTTCAGCCGATGAGCTGAAGTGAGTGAAGCTGATAGCCCGGTTTTCATGCTGACAGGGCTGTCAGCTTCACACACTTGGCACCAGCTTCAGCCGATGGGCTGAAGCTGGCTTGGGGGGTGTGATAGTGACAGTCCCATTTTCCCAGCAGGACAGTCCCAGCAGCAGGAGAAGGGGGCTGTCTGTTTCAAATGCTCAGCGTTTGAAATTCCATGAACCATGAACCAATTCATGAACTGGGAAAAGGTCGTAGAAGTTTGTGGTTTCTGGTTTGTGGAATGCGATGAATCACAAATCGGTTCATGCCCATGTCTACTATTAAGTACTTTCAGTCTTTGTGTACATCACATTTTTTAAACTGGTGCCAATTAGAACAGTTCAATTCATTTTTTCACTTAGAAAGCCAGAACATAGCCATTTACCAGAGGGTATTAGATTTCTTGAGTGCATGAACGTGTTTGTGTTTTGTTTCATTTCCATTCACTTAAGTGAAATGATAGAAATCTGTAGATGAGAAACTGTGATTTATCAGTGCATGAAATACCTGTTCCAGCAGGTGCCACACTGGGTGAAGTCAGCATCAGTAATTGATCTGCTTCTTTGAGTTTATAAAAGTGTGCTATGAAAATTAAGAGATCTGGCTGGCAACCAGCCGCGCTGTCTTAAAAGCGTAACAGCAGCACTCAGTATATAAAAGCATGAGTCAGAACTCATTAGCGCTGTCACATCATATATCACGGAAGCCAGTTTTACTAACAGTAAAATGTGCAGGAGATGTATATAAATGGCTGGTTGTTTCGCTCAAGGCTGGTTAGAGCGTATGTATATTTCACTTATTAAGTGATACGCAGTCTAGTATATTACCCATGATCGCATCTATTTTATCACAGTTTAAATTTGGTTCTGGAATCATACACACACTTACTTGGGAGTTTAGAGAGTCCCACTGAATTTAGTGAGCATTACTTCCAAATTAACATGTATACAATTGGGGCTGCACATCTTAGTGTCTTCCAGTTCATTAATATTGTTAGACCACAGCTGTCTAGTAGAGGATGCAACAACAAAATCAGCAACTTCTCTGTGCCAGTCTGTCTAACTACCCTATGCCTGTTCTAGCCCTTTAAACTCATGACATGTTTCTATTTAAAAGCATGGCCTTTTAAAATACATCACTTGATCTTTTCCCTGATTATCTCGATGAAGCCTAAGCAAAAAAAAATATGCAGAAAGTGCATTGCATACAAATTGGGGAAGCTGTAAAATAGACCATTGTTATTATTATAAATTCCTTTGTCTGGCTCATTGCTTCCCAACAGTTCCTACAACAAATCAGAGTAATTTGAATCCAGTTAAACTACAAAATTATCTCAATTCAGCAGTTCTTTATACATGTGCAAGATTGCAATTCCTATACAAAAGTGAAATGGAACTTGAGTTAGCATGATCTTGAGAATTAATTTTTCTTCTCTGCAGGAAGCATTTTCCTTCTCTGACTGTGCAAGAAAACATTTGTGAACTATCATTCTGCAAAACACTTCTAATAAGTAAAAGTAGTGGGTTAATAAAGTAAACCAGAAAGACTTGAGTTCAGATCTCCATTTAGCCATGGATCTCATTGAGATCCTTAGGCCAACAACTATCAGCTCAACCTTTTTCAAAGAGTTGTCATGAGGTTAAAATGGGATGACTGCATGCACACATCATGAGTGCCTTTGAAGAAGAATAGGTGTGATGATAAATAGTATTCCTAGGAATATATACCAGGGGTCTCCAACCTTTTTGAGCCTACATGAACCTTTGGAATTCTGAAACAGGGCAATGGGCGAAACTATAAAATAGCAACCACAAAATGGCTGCTGCAGGCAGGGCCGGCGCCACCATTGAGGCGGTGAGGCGGGTGCCACAGGCGCCGCAGGGCTGAAGGGGACAGCAGAGTGGGTGCCGGGGTGGAGGCGTGCACCACAGAGCTGGCGTGGCTGGCCCGGAGCTTCTGCAGCCACCCTGCCCCACGCCGGCACCGCCACATGCTCCTGGCCAGGCGCAGCCACCGCAGGCCAGGCATGGCAGGCGGCCAGGGCAGCGTGAGGAGTGCGGGCAGCCTCCCTGTGCCGCCCCAGCCACCCGCCGGCCAATTGGCCCTGCTTTGCTGCATGATGATGTCATCACATGGTGAGCGCACAGAGGAGTTGGCCACAGGCACCAGAAACCCTGGCGCCGGCGGTGGCTGCAGGAGGTGAAGCCAACCACGAAATGTAAGGGAGTGAGGTTAAGCAATAAGCATTACTCTAATAATAACTCTTCAACATTTCAGGCAAAAGCTCTGTTTATCACAACATTCAATGAACATATTCTTTAAAAATATTTTCTTGCATACATACAGCTTATCTTCAGTCATGCAGTGGAGATCCTTGCGCTGTGGTGGTAGTTGCTGCCAAAGCAATGCTCTTTTGATTCTGCACTGTGTCCTATAAAAGACAAATTATAAATAACATAAATAAAAATAAAATAAATAAATGTGCAGATCTGACTTGCAAAATCTATACAAAGGGCTGAATCTCATGAAAGATTTGCACTTGTACAAAAGCTTTTAAGTAGACTGAAACACAAAAAAGTAATCACAAACAGCACTAAGTCAACTAGACTTAGTATCCCATCTTGCATTCCTACTTGCACAAGACTGTGCATGGTATATCACAGTAAAAACTCCTCAACTGAACTGTAATGACTGCCTCAAATAGCTTTCTGATTATTGTACAAAGCAACACTGATCAAAAATGAAAAATCAGCTCTTCTGCAAATGGAACTGCACTGAGTAAAACTTCTTTTCTGCTATCATGTGCTGGGATCAAACCCAGAGTTTGCATTCTGCTATATGTTAATCCCTGGAAAGAAAGATGTCATTAAAGAATAGCATGTGAGCATCATGAAGACTAAAGTTAGCTATCCCCTTCTAATGAGGGAAACTTGTAAAGCATGCAACTACCCTTGACCTTTTACATAAGCAAAGATACACAGCTACACCTTGTTATAAACAAAAGTTAGTGCCATGAGCTCTATAAAGAAACTGAGGAACAGCAATAATGACATAGAATGTGAATACTAAGGAGAAGCAGACTGAGGGCCAGGGCTCATTTCAAGGGGGAACGCGCAGGAACGTAGTTCCGGCTGTTCTCCAAAGAGATCACATGTCAGGTGGCCCCGCTCACCTGACTCTCAGCCATTTTGGGCCCGTTTCAGCCTGGACTGGGACCGAAACAGCCTGGATTGGACCTCTGATGGGTGGTGGATCACTCTCCTACTCAGCAGTGGCCTGATCCTGACCATTTTGGGCCCCTTTTTGGCCATTTTCAGCCCCTTTTTGCCATTTTGGGCCCAATTTCGGCCCTGAATGGCCAGGATTCGGTCCAAAACAGCCACGATAGGTGATGTCAGGGGGTGTGGCATGTGCAAATCAGTTATGCTAATGACACACTTCCAGTGATATCAAGGGGCATGGCATATGCTAATGAGTTATGCTAATGAGTTCCTCCAGCTCTTTTTCTACGAAATGACCCCTGCTGAGGGCAGTAACAAAAGTCAGCTTATCAAATAACAGAAATGAACTATAGATGTGATATTGGTTTTTTCTCCAATTCTACCTATATATTCAATGGGGTAATTTTTGCAGGACATAAATATTTGAGTATGCCTTAGTATAAGATTTTTTTTAAAAAAATATTTTGTTGTTTAAAAAAAATGTGTGACCACCTTCTCAGAGTGACAAATAAGCTCTCTTGAAAAGGGGCTTCATATTTGAAAAACACTGGAATTTTCTAAGAAATATATTAGGCATTTTTCCTCTTTATTTTTTTATTTTTAAGCTCGCCCTCCAACAACAGGTCTTGCTTCCAAAAGGAGACCCCATTGAAGGCGCCCAAGAACTGGTGCCAGACCTCAAGGTCCTCCCTAATACCTGCCATAATCTGCATCCTATGCAACTGAGACACTGTGAGGGCGGAGCAACCTTATAAGACTGCCGGCTCCGCCCCCCAGCGAAGACCCAGATGCCTGGTCACGCACCCTCTGCCCTCCTCCTTCAAAGAGGCAAACTGCGGCCCCCCAGCTGAAGTGGCTGTTGCCACTGGCCAGGAGAGCTGGATAGTTGGCCTCTGTGATCTTTCATAGCTTCCTTTAATCTGGAAATTGCCTCAAGATATACCAGCCATTGTATCTTCTTGCTTTCTTCAATAACTGATTGCCACGTTTTTATTTTTCCTTGAGAATTTATCATATCTTTATAAATTATATAATCATTAGTTTTCCTTGTATGTTTATCACAGAAGGCATCTCTTGGTGACATTACTGGTGATATCGAATCCTCATTCTCACAGAATCCCAGATTTTGAGCAAACTGTCTCTGATTACATAACTTGTGCGTTGTGTTCTCAGCCTTTTCTTTAGCCTGAGGTAATTATGTAGCCCTTCTGTCATATCTACTGCTTCTAACCTTATTAATCTATCATTTGGATTTCAAATCCAGTCTGTAATCCAGACCAGACCAGTGGCTTGATAATATAACTTGATATTCTGTACGGCTAGGCCTCCTTTTTTTATCTTGTAACACCTTGAATCTGCTTTTTCGTTTTTTGCCATTCCAAATGAATACATTTATTTGTTTTTGCCAGTTTCTCAGTGTCTTTTCTGGTATATTTATTGGTATCATTTGAAATAAAAAATAATTTTTGGCAAAATATTCATTTTTATTGTAGAAATTCTTCCTAGCCAGGATAATTTTTAGACCATCTTTCTAGTATTCTTTGAATTTTCTTTCAGTATACATCATATTTGTCCCTGAATAATGTGTCTTTTTGTCCTGTCAAATTAATACCCAAATATTTCACTTGATTTATTGCTATCTCGCATCCTGTCATTTTCTCAATTTTTTCCCTCTTCCTGTTTCATCAAAACTTTAGAAATTATTTAATTTTTTTTCTTATTATTTTTAAATCTCAAAAAGGAATCAAATGTTGTACAAAATTCGGAATTCTTCTCTTTTATTTATCATAATAGCTTCTCCCCCCCACCCTTTCTTATATAAAGAAGCCGAACCAACTACACTTTGTATCAGGAATCTAGTTGTATTTATATGAGCAGGCATATTCTTGTCTCAGGAAACTGTGCCCCCCCCACCAGGTGGGGAGGCAGTGGGGAGGGCATGAACGGACATTGCTGCCAGAAACAAGACCAGACCAGAATTCCGCTTGTGCACAAAAATATTTCTATTATTATGTGGTAGCCCCTAAGAAAGCCTGGGTGGCGAAACACTCTATTGCTAGCTGTGTGTTGGGCTTGGTAACTCTCCAGCTACCTCCAACTAAGTAGAGACCCATGTCTGAACTGCAGACTACTCTACATCGGTCTTCTGCAGAGGGAACGTTTGGCTGCGACCCAGCTCTCATTATTCGGCTGGATTATTTGGACTGTGTGACGTTGAAAAATTGTATTGGTTTCTGATACATTGTACATGCTTACTGAGAGATCGCTTACTTAGATACTGGATTCTGGTGTTATTTCTTTATTTTGTATAAAACAGATTGGTTGGTTATTGATAGGAATTAGATTCTTTAGAAGTTGTTAATCTCTTGTATTTGTACTTGATTAAATTGTTTACTATTTTTGCTAACCATTGCATTGCTTAGTGATTAGAGAGAGGGGAACTGTTGCTGTGGTGGTTTTACCTTGGTTCCCCCCAGAGTGCTTCTTGTTTGGTAGATATATCTCCACCATATGAGCCAGGTGGGAGGCCAGGGAAGAGAGAAGCAGTGGAAGCACTGTGGGCAGGTGGGCTGATGACTGGCTGGTCTGGTGCTCAATTGTGTGGGGGGGGGATTGGATTTTCCTCCCTGTAAGTTGATAGGTTTCTCACTTGTCTCTTTATATGTCCCTTCTGGCTTTGGTGATACTGATTTCAATCTTGAAGTTTTGAGCTGTGGGGAAAATATAAGGTGTATTAGCTTAAAAAATTAATATACAACAAGGTACAATACAACAGCAAGACTATATAATATGTTAGAAGAAGGACTGAGGAACAGACATTGTCAGTAACCATCTAATTACCAGTATTTTCAGATCTACTTCTTTCTATTGTAGAGATTTAAAAGGCAGATTTTGTTTTCTGACTTTGACAGAAGTTGAAAAATTAATTGAAGGAGTTAATACATCTAAAGGATTACTATCTAAAAGTATGTAACATCTTGTTAGAGGAGTTCTGTGAGGTAGATCAATATAAGGCTAAATGGGAACAGAATCTAGGATTCACTAGTACTTCAACTAAAGGGAAAACAGTTTTTTGTTCAATACAAACTGACCTCTCTGTTTAAACTTGAGGGAAGCTCAATACAAAAAACTATATTGTGAATTCTTGAAAGGCTGGATAAGATACATATATCTAAACCCTTTAGTTTTTGGAAATGTCATCTATCAAATGCAAATTTTATTCATGTTTTGTGGACATGTAAATGTTCTTGGCACCATTACTGAATGGAATTGACTGATCTATATCATTGGTTCCCTAAACTTAAGCTAGTTTTGGAGCACCTTGAGAATTCTGTTCAATAATGGGGTTGTGCTCAAGGATAAATCCCTCTTAAAGAATTTGCCACTAGCTGCCAAAGGTGTTTTAGCAAGACACTGTAAATTTAGAAACCCACCATCAGTTACTGAATAACTAAAGAGAGCTTTGGATATAGCAGAGACAGTAAAAACTAACAACTTTGGTGTATCTCCATGAACGGATAGGTTATACCAATGATTTTAATGATAAATAGTCTTCATTTGTTAGACTTTGGACTATTTATTATAGAGACAATGCTATTGATCATCATCTTTCTACTGCTCTTTAATTCTCTAAGAGCAGTACATTGATAAAGTAGCCTTTGTATATATTCTGAATTATAAATGTGTTTTATGTGGCTTGATTTGTTTTGTAAGTTTTAGTGAAAGGGAACTCTGCTCTTTTTAGATGGTATTAAACTATTTTTAAAGCCTGATGTTGGTTTTCCATTGTCTTGTCTGTGATGCAAATGCAAAATTATTGATTAGACTAAACATCCTGCTTGCTATCCCTTGTGTATACATAAATCTGAAAAGGCTCAAAGCGCTTAAGTGTCGTGTGTGAGAATGCTCTAAAGACTGAGAAATAACAAGGGGGGATCAGATGTATGCTGAGGCCACCATTCAGCAGTCAAGAATGTTCGTGCCCCCTGAAATCAAAAGTGCTTTCAACTTTGTGATGAATTGTTAACAAAATGTGAGTTTTCCAGTACATTCATTGATGTATAAGAAAAACTGGATTGTGGAAAGGTTAAGTGTTTGAAACTTACTGTGATTTACAGTGCAGTCCTAAAGAGGATTATGCCCTGCTAAGCCCAGAGTGCAATCCATTCCTCTTAAAACAATTAATAATTGATTTCAGTGGATGTTGACGTGGCCCTCGTCCTATACCCAGTTCTGAACCTGGGTGCTGTGCAGATTGATAGATGCACAGAACAAGGCCAGATAAAGATAAGGGTAAGTTTTCTACAATCCTGGGAGACTCTCCACTTTTACAGAAAAATGTGAAAACACAAAAGTAGGCTGGGGAGCATTAAATTCCTCCCAAAGTGAGGAAAGTTGTCTGAACTTGTGCAGATAAGGTATATAACTTTAGTGAGACAAGGGTGAGGAGGAGGAGCCAGCTGAGTCTGCAAGCCTGGTCAGACTCATAAAGGGTGCCTGCTCAGAATTAGGCTCCACCACCACCTGCCCATTGCAGGTTGGTGGGTGGGGAAGAGAAGCAGCAGCTGTTGGATCTGCCACCCCTGCATTCTGCTATGTGACTCAGGCAGGCAGATGGGCAGGTGGGGAAGGAGGAACAAAAGCTGCCACTGCCCCCCTCTACCACTGAATCAGTGGCCCTGCAGGCAGGGAAGAAGAGCAGGATTTGCTGCAGCCCTCCACACATCAGCCAGGCAGGTGGAGGTGGTGGCAACAGTGCAGCTGAGCAGGCTGGCCAGCCCACTGAGAGGGAAAGGAAGGAATTTCCCTCCGTGAGTCTCTTTAGAATGGCTGCAGGAAAGAGAGAAGAGCCACTGCCATAGTGTCATTTGCCAGGCAGACGGTAGCTCTGCAGGGGAGGAACAAGTGTATGGCCCAGTAAGTGGGGCCACAAACAAGATACCTCCCCCCAAGCGAGTTTTATGGGTTCCTGCTTGTATAAAACTAAAATTAATAAATAAGGAAAAGGTATATTTTCCTTTCACTTTCTTATAATTGTACTTTACAGAAAGATATTTATTTTAATGCTTGAGTAGAAAAAGCACCACTATCAAAATAATTTTTCCTGTTCTTTCATCTTCTGTTTTCCTACAGAAACTGAGGACAGACAAGTGGAATGACATACTGTGCTAATACAGAAGCCACCAGTGTTGCTTTAATAGTTTTCTAGCCTTCCATTCAAACATATTCCAGGTAAACTCAGTGCACAAAACATTATCGAATGAGATCCACGCTGGCAGGTGATCAGCCTGCAGCTGTAAATGAGGGGGGGAGCCCCACTCTGTTAATTAACTGTAGGAGGACTGTATTTCTGATCTTGCATGTAATGAAGTCTGCACAACACCTTGGCATATTGCCAGACAATCTCAAAAGTGTAGTTATAATTTAAAAACTAAAATATAAAAGGGAATGGCAGCAACAGAAGTTTGCCACTCATGATTTCATGACATTTTGGATTCCATTTTCCCCTAAGTTGTTAAGTGTGTTTGTCCCAGAGAGCTTTGCTCTCATGTACAATTTTTCCAATATTTAATTGTCCTCAGAAGGAATCTCATTCAAATCCTAGCTTTTGCCATGTTAGATATTCAGTAAGAAAATCAACATTCCTCATATTCAGGATATACCAAAACGTCCATCAAGTTTTTGGTGAAAATGATAGTTTGCAGCTATTTTTCTGGCTTTTAGGAAAGGATTAAACGTCTATGGCAGCTCACTGGATGCTACAGATCGATTAGTATTTTAATTTGCTTTTATTATTATTTATTGTTTTATTAATTGTTTTCCATTAGCAGCTGCCTCAGACTTCATAAAGCAGTGTAGAAGCGTGTTAGATAATTAAATCATAAAAATAAACAATGGATGGGGTCTCATCAAATTTACACATTTTTTAATTTCACTGAATTTGGGAGAAGATATACAGAGAGAGAGAGAGAGAGTTACACCTTGATTTCTAACAGTGCAACCCTGAGGGAGGTTAAGTGCTCAGGGAGCCAACTAGGCACCACATAGGAATTATGCTGCCGTATCGCTCTGCCACTGGCATAAGTTGCTGCGCCAGCATGAGAAGGGGTGGGCTAGAGGGCATGGCTAGTGTTAGTTGGCTCCCTAAGAGCAGGAATGCCGGCCAAAAACAGTGGAAATTTAAGCCATCAACAACCATAGTGTAGTCCATAGGCACCCAGTCAATGGAAAAGACCAAGTGCCCCCCTCCCACAAATAGCCCTGCTCACATGTCCCAGCAGAGCTCAGGATGCCAACTACAGCCCCAACCGATCAATTCCTCCCCAGCAGCAGCCAAACACTTCCAGTCTCCCAATCATAGCCTCCCATCAACATTAGATAAACCCCAGCCTGGACATGCCATAGTTTAGTACATAGGGTGCATAGCACAGGACTCTTGTTTCAGAGGTCCCAGCCATATACACTTAGAGCACACAAAATTGCACTTCAGCAGTGACAGAGGCACAGAGTGGTCAGTTAGCACCACTGAGGAAGCACTCAGCACTAACACTGAAATGGGGGACCAAGGTCTATGGCATGGGGTGAACTTGTCTCATTTCAGAACCTCAACAGGAACCCCATCTCCAAAGTCTCAACCCAAAGGACTGACCACACTCTAGCAGGTGAACAAGGGCAGGATTCGAGCTGCTTCAGCCCAAGAGTCTAACCTGCCTCCTCAATTTTTCGCACATGAACCCGGGTGCCACCTTGACACTGTTGGCTCCCACAGCCAAAGCTAGCAGTGTGCCTGCATAGAGACAGCCCCTCCCAGCACCATACCCCATGTCATGCAATGGGTCATACTCCCAGGGACATGTACTGAGGAGATCCACCAATGGGGCAGGGAAGCTCACCAACCTATTAGCAGGCTATTAGCACACTCCCTTGCTAGAGCACCCCCTCACTTAAGGTGGGGGACAGGACAGCACTGAGGTTGGGGGTGCCTGTTTCAACCCAGCTCCTGAAGGATCCTGCCTCGGGCAGTTTCTGACTTGCAAATCCACCTCACTCAGATGCATGTCATGTTAGGGATAGCTCAGCCTCCATCCTCATAGTTCCTAAAAGCAGTTCACAAAGGCCATACTGGATGGAGGCGGTTGGCAACCCTATTCACAGAATCACAGAATCACAGAGTTGGAAGGGGCCATACAGACCTCCTAGTCCAACCCCCTGCCCTATGCAGGATGAGCCTAAAGCATCCCTGACAAATATTCATCCAGCCTCTTCTTGAAAATTGCCCATTAAGGGGAGCTCACCACCTCCATAGGTGGTGAGCGCCAGCCCCCACAGCTGCTTCACAATGGGCCAGGTGTGCCTGCTCACTCGCCTGGCTGGCCTCCGTTGGTGTAATCGAGAAAAGGGGAGGCCAGCTGGCACGAATCGCGGGGTGTGTTCCAGGAGAGGCCGCACATGTGCACGATGACATCACTTCCCAGAAGTGATGTCATTGCATGGTCCTGGGAGTGCGCGCACACAAAGCTCACATGCGAGTAGTGGGAGGGGTGCCACCTCCAGCCAGGAGTTACCCGGAAGATAGTTCCCCCACCTATTTATATAGAAAAAAAGCCCTATAGAGGACTATATTATCTTTTAGTATAGCAGAAGGTAATGTAGTTGAAATTGGGGCAATCCATAATTCATTATAAGAGTTATAATTAGGGCATTCCAGTATCATATGGGACAAGGAGTCAACCTTTTTCAAAACACATTGGTAGAGTCTATTCGAATAAGGCAAATTGCAATATCTCCCATTTAGGACTGCAGAGGGAGGGCAGCGTTAAGACGTGCAAGTATAAATGCTGTACAATAATGAGGAACTGTTAGGTATGTAATGTAGCTTGGAATGGTTGGAGGTAGAAGGATGGTAAAGAACTGGGTGGAGCATACTTCTCGAGCTTGTAAAACTGAGCTAGAGTAATCTAGTTTTTTTGCGAATTTCTTGATAGTTAGAAAAGATTTGCTTTTTCCAAGTCTCAGTATATTACCATTTGCTGGCCAAGACTAGATAGTTTCTTGTCTATTTCTTACATCCAGTGAGAATAGAATTGATCTTGATTTAGCTCATAGAACAGATCATCATTCTTAATGGAGAAAAATACCTTTATTCTGGTTTTATATACTTGCAAGTAGCAACCATGCTTTGGCTTCAGTAGAGCCCTGGCTCAATTCTAATCTTAAAGCTATCCCAGCTATATATTTTGGGGGTCCTGTAATACATCGCAGAAAATGGCAGAGTAGGAAATCTAGGTTGTCATTTACTCAGAGAATCCATATTCAGACTCCATAAAGGAGCTGCAGAATGATTTTCATGTTGAACACATGCAAACCCCATGGATATATTTGCCTCCCTCAGAGAAGAAGAAGTACTCGATTGCTGACACAGGTTTGATTTTATTTATTGCAAATGTAAAGTGGGATTGCCAGTTGAGATGTGGATCAAAAACCACACCCAGGTATAGAAACTTAGAGACTTGTTCTAATTGAACACATCAATTATCCAGACTGAGGGGGTTATTCTCTTGTCTGTAGAGAAGACCATAAACTTTGATTTTGAATAGTTGATCCAGAGTTCTTCATGTTAACAATATTTTGAGAATCGACTTCGGAGTCTTCTCAGTCCAACCTGAGTGTAGGACATAAGAATGGCATCATCCACATAGAGGAGTAAAGTTAGACCTTTGAAGATAAATACAGAGGATGAAATTCTTCTGAAGAGGGGTCAATAGTAAGGTCATTCAGATACAAATTGAAGAGTTGGGGTGCTAAGAGGTAGTCCTTGCTTCACTCCTCTGTCAAGGCAAAAACACTTCACGAGTTCTCCCTTTTCTCCACAGTGGACTTCAGCCACATAAAAATAATAGATTTTTTTTTGCCAGAGCAATCTTTTATCGATTGAGGTATGCTCCAATTTTTCCTACAGTCTGCTCCTGTATATGGTGTCAAAAGCTCTCTTGAGGTCCATAAATGCAACATACAGTTTACCTGTAGGTGGGGAGATAACTAGATGGGCTAAGATCAAACAGTGATTTTAAGGTGCAAAGTTCTTCCTGAAGGTAATTTGCTCCTACACAAGAATATTGTTTGAGGTTATCAATTCTTTTAATTTGTGGTATAAATATGAGGTATACAGCTTTTCCCCTGATGAGAAGAGACCAATAGGGTGGTAGTTTGCTGAATCCAACTTGAAGCCTGAGAGATTAATCCATCAAGTGCCTAGCACTATAGTGGAATGTGCAAAAGTTAGGCAAATGTCCAAACGACATAGTGTTAATTACTGAACTGGAAGGCCAGAATTCTCTCTTGTACAGGTTTTATGACAGACAGTTCTTATACTATCTCTTTCTTTCTCTCTCACACACACACATGCATATACACTCATCATATTATGCAAATTAATGGCTATTGGATATGTCCAGAAAAAAACTACTAGAAAAGTAGCTTATCAAGTTTCAGGGCCAAGCTACAAGTGACGAATGACACTTGAATGGCAAGTGGATTGAGTGGAGTGCAAGTGAACAGGGAGAAATACACTTGCCGTTCAAGTGTCATTCGTCACTTGTAGCTTGGCCCTCAGTCAGGAATGATTGACTAGGATTTTAATGGATGACTTCCAAGTTGCAGGCATGCTTATGTCCCTTGTAGAGAGACATTTCCTGAGGAGACAGGATGAAGTACTATTGCTTTCTCAATATGACTGAATTCCCTCAATGATGCCATAGGGTTCTCTTGAGCTTGTCTGTCTATATATACTTCCAGGTCAGGCTTGGATGTTGGTGGAGGAGGCAGATATTTGGGGGTTGTTGTTGTTGTTATTGTTTTGGTTGGCTGGCTGGCTGGTTTTTGTGGAGCTACAAAACTCCTACTTTGCTACTTTAAATATTTTCATTTTTTATTCTTCATAATCCTTCTTACTACTACAGGAGCAGAGCACCATCTGTGGCGCAGAGCACCATCTGTCTGATACAACAAACTGGTGCTGCCTAATCTAGACTTGACAAGAATGCACAAACTGGTAAAAATGTTAAATGCCTGAACAGAAAAAAACAGTTATAAAGTGCAATGCAGAAGGGCATGTCCGTGTGAATTAAGTGCTAATTGTCTCTGGACTGATCACACAATGTGTTGGTTATTAGAGAACTGGGAAGCCCTGCGTGCTATGTCAGCAGCATTACTTCTGCAATAATAAATGGTGAATAGTAGTTTTTGCACACAAAAAAAGTTTCTGAAGACTGCATTTCTTTTCAGTCCTCATCAAATGCATTAAAATATTGAATTCTCAACATGGCCTCATCTGTGGATACTTAAATATGGAGACTGCAGCCATGAACAAAATAGACAGATGTGTCTACAAACCTGAGAAAATCTCCAGGTTTTCCAAAAAAACTGAAATCTGAAGAAGAAGAAGAAGAAGAAGAAGAAGAAGAAATTCCTGTACTTCTAAGAAAAAAATGTCTCCTGCAGTAGCCACTATAGTGCACAGCCAATTCCAGAGAGGCGCCGACACAGACACATTAGATATTTCATGTGTTTGAGAGGATGAGAGGTAGACTGTTTGTATGACCCCTGAGGAAGTTGGTATATGAAACAAGCTGATACACACAAGCTGATACATAGCTGGCCTCTTGTCGGGTCGTTGGGGTCCTCCCTGCTATGTATTGTCTTCTATCTGAAAAAATATAACACAAGAGATTAATAAATCATCACTTACCAGTTGCTTCTGCTGACCTACTGCGCACCTGCAAAAGAAAAAAGGTTGCTATGAAGGACCTTGTATGTTTGAGCATTTCATAAGTGCCTTTGGACTTACCATCAGCATTTAAAAATTGGACTTTTTGGCTGCACCATACCTCTCTATACTGTATATTTATTACTTGTTACTTTTTATGGATTGAGGATGAATTGCATATGGATTATGAGATATATTTAAAGATGTATTTACAGAATCAGAATCACAGAGTTGGAAGGGGCCATACAGACCTTCTAGTCCAACCCCCTGCCCTATGCAGGATGAGCCTAAAGCATCCCTGACAAATACTCATCCAGTCTCTTCTTGAAAACTGCCAGTGAAGGGGAGCTCACCACCTCTCTAGGCAGTTTATTCCACCTTTGAACTACTCTGACCGTGCAAGTTTTTTCCTAATATGCAGCCAATACCTTTCGGCATGTAATTTAAGCCCATTGCTTCGGGTCCTATCCTCCGCTGCCAACTGGAACAGCTCTTTGCCCTCCTCCAAATGACAGCCTTTCAAATATTTAAAGAGAGAAATCATGTTCCCCCTCAATCTCCTTTTTTTCCAAACTAAACATTCCCAAGGCCCTCAGCCTTACCTCATAGGGCTCAGTCTCCAGACCCCTGATCATTCTCATCGCTCTCCTCTGCACTCGCTCGATTTTGGCCACATCCTTTTTGAAGTGAGGCCTCCAAAACTGCACGCAGTACTCCACCAGGGCAGTATAGAGAGGGACTATGACCTCCTGTGATTTCGATGCAATGGCCTTTTGATGCAACCCAAGACTGAGTTTGCCTTCTTTGCCACCACATCACACTGACTGCTCATATTTAGTTTACAGTCCACACTTACTTCAAGATCTCTTTTGCATACACTACTACCCAGAAGTGTATCCCCCATCCTGTATTTGTGCTTCACATTTTTGTGGCCCAGATGTAATACTGTGCACTTACCTATGTTGAATTGCATCCTGTTCACAACCGCCCACTTCTCCAGAGTATTCAGGTCTTGTTGAATTTTAACTCTATCTTCTCAGGTGTTTGCCACTCCTCCTCCAGGATGCCTTGAAGATGATGGGCAGAGGCTCTGCAAGTTCTCTAGAAAGTTCTTTGAGCACTCTTGGGTGCACACCATCCAGCCCAGGGGATTTGTATTCATCCAGTGCAGCCAGGTGTGTCTCCACAACCTCTCTGTCAATGTCAAGTAGCCACCCAGGTGTCCTGTCATGTCTTCTACCATCTCTAGATGGGCTCGAGTTCTTCCATCCTCCACTCTACTGTGAAAGCTTTATTAGGTCAGTGGCTAGGGTTTCCAACCTCCATGTGGGTCCTGGAGCTCTCACAGCATTTCAACTGATCTCTATACTACACAGATCAGTTGCCCTGGAGAACATGAGTGCTTTGGAGGCTGGACTCTATGCTGTTATACCCCACTGAGGTCCTTCCTTCAAACCTGACCCTTCCTTGGCTCTACTCCCAATCTCCAGGAATTTCCCAGCCTGAAGTTGGCAACCCTAGGCCAGGTATACATTCCCGGCCTAACATACATGGTTGTTGTGGGGATAAAATGGACTCTCCCAATGGCGACCCCACAAAAGCCAATGTGGTGTAGTGGTTAGAGATTCATACTAGGATCTGGGATGCTCAGGTTTGAATCCCTTCTCTGTTGTGGAATCTCTCCGGATGACTTTGGATCAATCACACATTTTCAGCCTAACATACCTCACAGGTTGTTATGAGGATAAAGCAGAGGATAAGAAAATGGTGTAAGTCCTTTGGATCCTGATTCTGGAGAAAGGTGGTCTATAAAGGAAGTAAATAAAATAGAATATAGCAGAAAATGAGGGACAGATAAAAGGGAGGTTGGTTGGTGGGAAGGAGAGAAGGAAACAGAGAAAGATGAGGATCTGGGAGTTGTCATGAGGGAAATAGTGTAAGAAGGTGGATACAGGAGTAAGTGAGATGCTTCCCTCAAGTCCTTGCAGTAGGGTTGCCAGGTTCCTGTCCACTAGTAACAACAACAACAACAACAACAACATTCGATTTATATACCGCCCTTCAGGACAACTTAATGCCCACTCAGAGCGGTTTACAAAGTATGTCATGATTATCCCCACAACAAAACACCCTGTGAGGTGGGTGGGGCTGAGAGAGCTCCAGAGAGCTGTGACTAGCTCAAGGTCATCCAGCTGTCTTCAAGTGGAGGAGTGGGGAATCAAACCTGGCCCTCCAGATTAGAGTCCCGCACTCTTAACCACTACACCAAACTGGCTCTGGTGGCAGGCAGTCTGGGCAGTTTGCCCCTTTACCTGATGATTGCTGGAGATCATCAGGAGGAGACAAGTTGCCCAGCAATCATCTGCCACTGGCAGGCATTCCAGGTAAATGGAAGTGATGTCGTCATGTCGGGGCAGGAGCATGTGCATGCTTCATGCTGGGGCAATTCTTTAAGAATCAGCCTCAAATTCTAAATTTGTGGCTAAGGCATGCACAGTGGTTAAGGCAGTAAGTAATGCTAACCCCCGCCTCCCCATCCTCCCAATCTCTAACTTGGGGGTTCCCCACCATACCACTTGGCCTGCCCTGGTGGCAGGCATCACACAACTGGGCCATAGTTTTCCCAGGCAGAGGCTGCCAGAAGGAAAGAAGGAAGTAAAGCTGAAGGATGGAACAGATAAAGTAGGTTGACTAGTATGTGGGAAGAACAAAAGAAACCAGGAAAAGAGAAAGACTACAAAGGCTTTTGGGGAAGAAGAAATAGTGGGGAAGGCAAAATAGATGTCCTCACAACTCCTGTTGGGTTCCCTGCTCTTTTTGTTATTTTATTGGAAGGTAACAACCCCTACAGAGAGGAGATATACAGAGTGACACCCTTCGAAGGCCATTGAAGTTAATGGTCTTAGAAGGGTGTAACTCCACTTAGAATGGCACTGTTAGTGATCTAGCATGTGTAATAAAAAAACAATGCCATGGTGAAAAGCGCTGACAGAATTCTATGAGGCTCTCTGTGATTATAATCAGCAAGAAAAATAGAACCACTGTCAATGTCAAGCCAGAGTCAAATGGGGGCTCTGACACCAGTTCTGCAACCACCAGAAAGGTAGGATTGGAAGGTGAGGCTGCAAGCCCTCAGTGGAAATAAGAGGAGAAAACAGAGCTCACCTATGGCTCCATAGCTGGTCAATATAGCTGTGGGGCCAGACTTCCTCTGGGCAGCAGAAGGAGGTAGTGAACTGGCAATGTTTTGCCTTTAAACCCTGGCATGTCAGAAACCAAAGCCACACTCCCATAGCCCCAGGGTGGTCTGATGTGGTCAGGCAAGGGAACAGGCCAGAACACAGTTGGCCACAAAGGGGCACAGACCATTCCCAAATCTTTTCCAGGGATGGGAGGAAACACCTGAAATTGGCTGGTTCCCCACAAACCGTAGTAATGAGAAGGGACTTGCAGGGACAGTTGGAGGAGCTATTTAAGCTTCTCCAACTCAAAGAGGACATGGTTAAGGTTACTACTGTTTCTACAGAGCCAGCTGATGAAGAACAGCAGGAGAGTCCAGACTGGAAGAGCTGGATCAGAGTAAAAATCCAGTATCTTCCCTGTCCCACTCTGAACCCTCTGCAGAGATGGAGAGTGAACTCAGTATGCTTTCTGGTGGCTTCATCTTTAAGGAGACAGATGTGCAACACATTTGCTCAATGACTTGCCAGCCACTGATTGTTGCCCAGCCTTCTCTTCATTCCTCTAGAGCTGGCCCACCTCCTCACAGTCAAGTTCTCTCAAGCAGATGGCATTCAGCCTCCTCCCATGTTCATGTAACCATCTGCACATTACTTTGTGTCATGAACTGAAGGGTATTTGGTGCTGGAGGCTTTGACAGACTTGTAGATTTGGAGCTCAGATGGAAAAGTCAGGAAAATGTGAGTTCTAAGGAACTAGAGGCAATATTTGGTTGCCATTTTCATACAGGCTGCTTCTCTCAAAGAAGATGGCCATTTCCATACGACTTACCTGCCTGCGGAACATCACATGAAAGACCTGGAAGACAGCGTCTTCTCACGTGAAATTGCGCCAGTTCCATCGGCCTTCCATTGGGGGTTGCGTGAACACAGTACTCGCTCTCCTTTCCCTCGCGTCTGTAGGTCTCGATCCCCACTGTGTCGGCATTGGTAAGGATATCAGTGGGTCAGCTGCTGCTGTGGGCCGAGTATCCGTTCTGCTAGGAGCGAGGGTATATATCGTAGTAACAGAAGACCCTGTTCCCTTTTGAACGGGTCCTTGAGGTTCCAGTCCTTCCAAACTGGGGGAAGCATAGGGATCGAACAAAGGGTCCCTGTCGGGAACGGCTTTGGTATCCGGCTGCCCCAGCTTAGGCATTGGAACAGATATGATTCGTAACAAAATGTCAGAAAATGTCAGATCTGTGGCTAAATAATAGTTGTATCCAGACTACCTTCTGCAATCAGACATGCTTAGATAGTGAAGAGGAGAGGTAGTCAGTGTCTAGCTATCTGGTGACTAAGAGAGAGAGAGAAGAAGCAGGATATCTCTCTGAGATTGTCTTCTCCCGCTTGCTCTTATGTTGAGGCATGCGCGATAGGGCGTCGGCAAGGAAGTTAGTTTTGCCGGGCAAAAAGTTCAAAGTGAAGTTGAATTTAGAAAAGTATTCCGCCCATCGCAATTGTTTGGCATTCAGCCTTCTGGGACTGCGTAGGGCTTCTAAATTTTTGTGATCCGTCCATACCTCAAACGGATGGCGGGCTCCCTCTAGCCAATGTCTCCAGGTGGAGAGTGCCGCTTTTACAGCAAAAGCTTCCTTTTCCCAAACATTCCAATTTCTTTCAGGTTCAGAAAATTTGCGGGATAGGAAGGCACAGGGTTTAAGCACATCGTCCTCCCCTCGCTGCAAAAGGACGCCTCCAATAGCAGTATCGCTGGCGTCTACTTGTACTACAAATGGGCGATTTTCGTCAGGGTGTTGCAGAACTGGTTTGGAAATAAATTGGGTTTTGAGCTGATCGAATGCTGCTTGGCACTGGGGCGTCCATGACAATTTAGCGCTTGGTTTCTTAGCTTGTTCCCCTTTGTCTTTGGTTTTTAACAGTTCAGTCAGGGGAAGTGTTATTTGAGCAAAGTTTGCTATAAATTCTCTCTAAAAGTTGGCAAACCCTAGAAAGGATTGTAGTTCTTTGCGAGTAGTGGGCGTTTGCCATTCCTGGACAGCTTGCACTTTGCTCGGGTCCATTTTTAGACCATCTTTGGAGATGCAATATCCCAGTTCCGTCTTATGAAACTCACATTTGGACAGTTTAATGGACAATTTGTTACATATCAGAGTAGTTAAGACTTTTTTCACAAGATCTACGTGTTCTTCTTCAGATTCTGAATAAATTAAAACGTCATCTAGATACACCACTACTCCTTTGTACAAAAAGTCATGCAATACTTCATTGATCATGGACATGAAAACTGAAGGTGCCCCGGCCAGGCCAAAAGGCATAACTAAGTATTCGTATTGGCCGAGGGGCGTATTGAATGCGGTTTTCCATTCATCGCCTTCCCTTATACGAACGTGGAAATAAGCATCTTTTAAATCCAATTTCGTAAAGATCTTACCTTGTGCCACGACGTTGAGTAGATCCCGGATGAGTGGGATGGGGTAGGCGTTGCTGGAGGAGACTGCATTAAGTCCTCTAAAGTCTGTGCAAAGTCTCAATCCCCCATCCTTTTTTTTGACAAATAGCATTGGAGCAGCATGCGGGCTATTTGCGGGTCAGATGAATCCTCTTTGAAGATTAGTGTCAATGAATTTGCGGAGCTCCTCCCGCTCATTTGGGCTCATGGGATACAGTCTGTCTTTGGGTAAAGATGCACCTGGTAAAATTTCTACAGCACAGTCTGTCCTCCGGTGGGGAGGTAAGGAGTTGGCTTCTTCTTCGGTGAAGGCTTGGACATAGGCTCTGTACTGTTTAGGTATTTGGTTAAGTTCCTCTTGAGTTAACAGGGCTTGTTCAATGAGGGTAGGGTTGTTACCCCAGTTTTGATTCCAATGATGATTTTCACATTTATCATGGGAAAAGGTAATTCTTCCTACTGTCCAGTCTATATAGGGGTTGTGATCCCACAACCATCTGCTTCCCAAGATTAAAGGGTACTTTGCTGTAGTACTAATTACGAATGATCTCGTCTCCCAATGTTGTCCCATACCTGTAATGACAGGTATAGTTTCGGTAGTGACAGGATTCATATTAGTGCCATCCATTTGTTCAAAAATGACTGGAGTATCCAGTTCTTTTACAGGGAGTACTAATCCATTTACTAAGGCTGGTGCAATAATGTCTCTAGAGCAGCCCGAGTCTATCGTGTGCAAGCCCTCCCCCCTCCAAGGGCCACACTTGCATTGTGGTTGTAGTGGATTTGTTCTCCAAGCAAGCTCATTTCATACCTTGCACCACTATACCTTCGGCCCGAAAACTAACAGATATCTTCCTAAAACACATTGTTAAACTGCATTCTTTTCCGTCAAAGGTAATTTCGGATCGCGGCGGACAGTTTGTTGCCAACTTCTGGCGGGAGCTTCTACAAATTATGGGAATTGAGCAAGGTTTAATTTCCAGCCATCATCCTCAAACCGACGGGCAGTCCGAAAAAACTAATCAAATATTGGAACAGTTCCTCCGCTGTTATATGAATTTTCAACAAGACAACTGGATCGATTTGCTTCCCTTAGCGGAATTTTCGTACAATAACAGCGTACACGCCTCCACTGGAGAAACTCCCTTCAAAGTAGTATATGGCTTCCACTTCAAACCCTTCCCGTTTGAAGTGCTCCCCCCTCCTACTTCAGCGTCCAGAGATGTTTCAGAATGGTGGGGGGAAGCAGCTCAGCAATGGACTCTAATTAAAAAGCATCTCGACAAAGCCAAACAGGACTACAAAAAATATGCTGATCGCCATCGTGTGGCCGAATGGGACTTACAACCTGGAGACCTTGTTTATCTATCTACAAAAAATTTGAAAGTTACTCAAACCAGCCGAAAACTAGCATTGAAATGTCTGGGACCTTTTCCTATTCGTAAAGTAATCAATAAAGTGACTGTAGCCCTGGATTTACGCCACGTACATGATACATTCCATGTCAGCCTCTTAAAAAAGGTTCCCCCAGCAAATCAATGGCACACCCGTGCCCCTCCTATCCCAACTTTGATTGATGTTCAGACCCATTATGAAGTGCAACAAATTTTGGACTCTAAACTTAAAGGAAATCAACTGTTTTATCTTATCAGATGGAAAGACTTTGACTCTGGGTTTGATGAATGGGTGAACTCTGTGCATGTTCATGCTCCTAGATTAGTGAAAGCATTCCATACCCGCTATCCGCATAAACCAGGGGGAGGAGCGTTTTAAGGGGGGCAGAAATATCAGGTTCAGAATGCTTCCCTGTATGTTGTAACCAAAGAGACTCCATTTTAATTCTTTTAGTGTTCTGAGGGCTTTCTTCACAGGTGCCAAGATGTTCCCTAGCAGCTATCTCTCAGAAGAGGAATGTTTTGACTACAGCTTTTCCAGCCCTGGGAAACTTTCACTTTCTCAGCTTCAAAGGGATTGTTTTGAGAACTATGGGGGGAGGCTGGGCCTACTGGGTCTTGATACTTTGTACTTTATTCTTTGCCTCTCATTCGTAACAATGCACGTGTACCAGCCAAATATTGCATCTGGGCCAGTGGACTATAATGGTTGCTTTTTTCAGTAAATCTTTTGAAAACAACGGACTCTTGTCTGATTGCAGAAGGTAGTCTGGATACAACTATTATTTAGCCACAGTTCTGACAAGCCCCACACCCCACAGTTTGTGCATAAACATAGAACAATAGAGGTCTCCAGAAGTACTTAAATGAATCCATTCACACACCCTGCCAATTCTACACTTTACCCACTCTCCTATTATAGCCTCTCCCGTCCAGCATTGGAAGCACCCAGTTGTATGCTGTTGATTGTATATTGTTGAGAAGACCCTCCAGGAGGCAGCAAGGAGGAGTGTTAGGACAGCACCTCTTTTTCTTTTAGTGTCATGTGACGTCCTTGTCTTGTCTCCTGAATTGGTACTCTCAGAGAGATATCCTGCTTCTTCTCTCTCTCTCTCTTAGTCACCAGATAGCTAGACACTGACTATCTCTCCTCTTCACTATCTAAGCATGTAAGTTCCTAAATAAACTTTTCTTTACACTTAAGCAGTAACGCCTGGCTATTGCTGTGTAAGGACTCTGACAACATTGGGATCAAGCAGCAGGGGTAAGCATGGGGAAGGAGTGCAGAGCTGCTCTCTAACTATTCCTAACAGCTTCAAAGTAGGCTGTAAAGACTTAGTTGGAGCTGTGTGTCAACCGCAGAAGGAGCAAGGGCATGCCTGCCTCTTCCTCCCATGTGGCACTCCCTCCTGATTTTTTGCCATC
Source organism: Eublepharis macularius (assembly GCF_028583425.1). Taxonomy (NCBI): domain Eukaryota; kingdom Metazoa; phylum Chordata; class Lepidosauria; order Squamata; family Eublepharidae; genus Eublepharis; species Eublepharis macularius. Next base: position 104,575,432 of record NC_072793.1, on the reverse strand, counting down.
TTCTGGGCCCAGAGCAGAGGTTACTGGGGGTGTGGGGAGGGGAGTTGTGAATTTCCTGCATTTTTCTTTTGATTCATTTGTAAAGTCATTTTTCTCCAGATCTTTTCAGTAATGCAAAGCTGACAGAAAGATGGCCTAGCACTTTCTCTCCTATTCTGAAGAAATTTGATTCAACGTTAAATTTGTTTTAAAAAATGCATATTTTGGTAGCTTACTTTCTTTATCCAATACCAATGCATATCTGCTTCTAAGAAACCTACTTTTGAAACCTTTAAAAGGAAAGAATGTTGAATAAGATAAAATTCTAGCTTTCACCAATTTCCATCTAACATCAAATAGCATCATAAAAAAGGCAGCTATTGACACCTGCAGTAAATTCTGAATTTGGGATGTGTATCTGGTTTTTCTAAAGGCTCATTGCTTATTCTGCTTCGAAAGAAGTTTTCAAAGATTATAAAGGCAAGGACTAGTGACTCAAGTGGAGGAAAAATAGTTGACCAAAAATTCATCCACTGACTTTTAGAAAGATAAATAAAGCTGTTTCTACTAATAAATCACACTTTTCAAGATGTATCCCTTTAGAATAATGTATAATTAAACATTAATTTTACTTATTTACATACTTCATTCATAGTCTACCTTTCTCACGGAGATACAAAGCAGATCACATGGATTAAATACAATGCCATAAGAACAGTATAATATGTAAAATCAACAGTGTAATGAAACTACATTACAAACTTAGATAATGGCACACCAAAAATTGTATAATACCTAAAATAAAACAGTGAGGAACAATGCCATAAACTGGATTTCAAAATTTGAGAAACAGGACAACAGTACAATATATACAACGAGAAAAACAGTGAAAGCTAGCTAAAATAATGATGACTCTAATTCCCCTTTATAAAAATTCCCTTTCTGAAATATTTCCTGTAAGTTGTTTGAATTACAATAAAAAATATGTTTCAGTCTTCTTTGGCCCTACCCTTTCCCTAAATCTGGCTGTTATAAGAATTTAAAAAACAGAATGTAATGGTTCATTGTTTAATTACTTTCATTTGGTTATTTAATTTTATTTATTTATGTCATTTATAGCCCGCCTTTCTCACTGAGACTCAAGGCTGATTACATACTGCATGTTAATTCTGTGGTTTCTATGAGCTATTAATGATGATGATGATAACATTTGATTTATATACCGCCCTTCAAGACAACTTAACATTGACTCAAGAGCTGTTTACAAAGTATCAGCATCCCCATAACAATCATTCTGTGAGGTGGGTGGGACTGAGCAAACTCTGGAAGAGCTGTCACCCAGCTGGCTTCAAGCAGAGGAGTGGGGAATCAAACCTGGTTCTCCAGATTAGAGTCCCGCTGCTCTTAACCACTACACCAAACTGACTCTCTTGTATGGCACATCCTTCCTGATATCTTAGCAATCTGCATATTTTGTTTCAGAGGACAGCTGTGCTTTTGATGGCACACTTCATCTGCATTGAAATAGCGGTTCAATACACCACATGGGTTAAATGCATTGCATGTCACTGTTAACCAACAGACACTCAGATGGGCAAACCATGTTAAACTGTTTCTGAGGCCACCCCAGTTTGTGTCAAACCAAACACCTGTGGTTTTGGATCTCCCAGTGATTTTTTGAAATTGAATTCTAAAAATTTGATTTTTATGATTTGGAATGCAATATATGAAGAGAAGAACCTTAAGGCTTCCCCAACTCCATTTCCTGACCAGAAATAATGTGGTTAAAAAGCAGCTGCTCAAGCCATTTCATGTTGGGAAAACAGTAAATGGAAGGCCTTAAGCTCCCTGCGTCTGCATGTCCCTGTCCTCCTTGTAGGCTCTGGTATATCTTAGGAATGAGCTCGAGTCTGATTAAGGAGTGAATGAAGAGAGTTTATTCAGAAACTACAACTTTGACAGACAGTAGAGAAACAGAATGGATACTAACTACCTCACTAAACAGAGAGGAGGGACTTCCGGGAAGAAACAGGAAGTCACCTAAGAATACCAATCTGGAGACATGCAAGAAGGACAGGAGGAAAGAAGGATCCCATCCTGCTATGTATCCAACTGTCAGACTTGGTGCCCACCCCCGCCCTTGCAGGTATTCTGTGTCTTCTGCCTTCTTCGTACACAAAACGTTGTATTTCCAACACTCCTGATCCAAATCAGACCCTTGCACACCAAACAATTTTTAAAAATTATTGGGAGCTCTAGAATTGAAATTCCCACATCATTCCCACATGACAAAGACCTGGCCAAGACTAAGAAGCTGTGTAATGTTTGATACAAGAAAAATACATAATATTGGAGGAAAGCCCACAGAAACCATGAGATGAATTGTGAGGAGCTGTGCTGCTCCAGACATGTACTGAAAACAGGTCAGGTAATTACCCCAACACAAAGGGAAAATACTGATAGGGGTGTGCAATCCGAATCCAGGATTTGGGGGAAAGACAGATTTTTTGGACATCCATCTAAATCCTGCTTTCCTGAACCAAATAAGAATCTGGGATCTGATCCAGGAATCTGGATCCAGACCCCTGGGTAAATCCAGGTAAATCTGGAAAACATGGTTTCAGCCTCTCACTTGCTCCTTTTTATCCAAGAGGGGAGGAGGGAGGAGGAGGGAGGCAGGGAGGGGTGTGTGAATGCAGGAGCTCTCAGTGTCTGCCTGGCTTCTGGTGAATGACACTGGTACAGTTGGGCTAAGTTGCAACAGTTTGGTTTGGGCGGAATTCTCTTTTTTAACATGATTTTCTGGTTTGATGTTGGTCCCCTTGATTCACTTTGGTTCTTCTTGCTTCAGTTTGGTTTGGGTAGAATTCTCTGTTTTGACATGTCTCATGCCCCTCTTGCACCAGGGCTGCCTGCAGGCCCTCCATCGTTCTGGCATCTCATTTCTTCCCTTTTCAAAGGGGCTCTCTGGACCTCGGAATTAGAGGTAGGAAAAGCCTGGTTACTTCACCAGTCTGCATCACCCCTCCCAGAGAGGGTTGCCTTTTGCACCTCAGATCAACTCCTCTCCAGCCTCTCCTCCCCAGCCCAGGTTCTGGATCCTGTTTTTATTCCCTATTTCCTTCACCATCACCTCCAGGGTCCCACCTGTAGGATGCCACCCAACCTCTAGACCATTGGCTGCCAGCCTGCCAGGCTCCTCCCCTTTGCCTGTCATTGGCCAGGGGATGGTTACTGCCCTCCTCTTGAATCATTCCTGCTGCCCTGTGGCTCCGGTCAGGGGTTGTCCATCATGATGGAGCTCCACCCAGCAGTGGGGCAGTGAGTACCTGCTGCTCCTTGGTCACTGGATGCTGTCATTCCCAGGGTTTGGGGGTGGTGGGACTTTGCTGATGCCAGCTCCCGGGTGGGAGGCAGTCCTAGGCCCAGGACAAAATAATTCTCAGGTTTGATGTTGGTCCCTTTGACCCTTTGGTCCCTTTGGTTTTGAAAATTATTTAAGAAAATTTAATGTCATCTTCCTCCAGGAAACATGGTGTCTGAACTCTTTGTCACCTTCTTTACAGGGCTTTCATTCTTTTGCCTTACCATCTATTAAATCTGGCCCATTTGGGAGGGCCAGCTGGGGTCTGGTGGCCTTTATATCTTCTGATATAGAGGAAGAATATAGCCACTGCTTTGGTCTGATTGTAAGTACCTCGAAGTAATCCACATTTCTAGTAAACACTGGGATATATTCTCTGCATCAATGTTTATATATATCCATGTAAGAACTCTATCTTATGGGACCAAGTTTGGCCCTCTCTACAACAGACATTGGAGAAAGCAGAGGAATTATTCTCTAGTGCTGATGTCCTGCTAGTGGGAGACTTTAATGCCAGAGTGGGCCAGGATATTAACAGCTTTATCAGAAAGGAACAAATCAACCTGGAGGACATGGTATTTCCTGTGGTCTTCCTTGGATGGGGTTTTGAACAAGTGTGTGTTTATCTTTTGAACCTGGCTTTAGAGTTGGTTTATATAGCCTTCCTGCTGCTGACTATGATAACTCTAATGGGTTTTAAACCTTTTAAAGCTCTAATGGCACTAGCACCATTGATTATACCCTAGTTTCCTCATCTCTTTTACCTAGGATTCAGCATTTTGACATTCACAATAGACTAGAGTGATCATATGCCCCAGTTTATACTTTTCCTGCACTCATTAAACTTTCACCCATGCTATAACATGCTATGTTATAATATTGTGGGTCCTAATTTAGACAAGGTATATCTTAAATGAAGTGTTAATTTAAACAATAAAATTAAAGTTCTTCTCAAATCTCAGTAATTAATGGAGTTGAGAAATCATATGAACTCACTTGACCTAGATATTTTTGAGATCTGCAAATGTTATTTCCTTGTTGAATCCTTATTTAACCACAATTAGACAAACTAAACAGGACCATATAAGAAAGACTTGGTTCAACCAGGAATGTAATCTCATGATGCAAATTTTACATACACTCCAAAATAGAGTCAGAATAGCCAGATCTGATAATTCAGTTCAACTTTTGTCTCAATTTTGTTCTCAATATAAGCAGGTCCTGAAAAGGAAAATAAACCCTCTCCTATTGCAAATCACAGTGGGAAGATTGAAACATCAGGAACTACAATGCCAAGACCACGGCTATACAGCCCGGAAAATCCACAACAACCATCATTCTTCGTCTGTGAAAGCCTTCGACAATACACAGTGGGAAGAGTTGGGTCTTTCCATCACACAAAAATATGATAAGAGATTTTGGGAACTGATAGCTTTAGGCACCCAAATCTTAATGCCAATTTATCAACTGTCCACTGTACATTGGGAGTCATCCTAAAATTCTTCTTTTTAAAGGGTGGTCAGCTAATAGCCCCAGCCCTTTAAGTATTCCAGGGCAAAGTTATTATGCAGCTTTTGTATGAAGCTGAAATACGGGGGGTAGAATGAGAAAATGCTTGACCAGCTTGAAATTATCCAGAACAACTTCTTAAGGAAACTTGAAAGTATTTCCAAAGACCATCTAATAAAATATTGTTGTTGATACTATAAGGTAGAGGATCAGTTGTCTAATTTACTGTCCCCTATTCCTCCCTAAGGCTCTGGCAGTTTCACCTCCTTTTGGGGAAGCGGAGATGAAATTAGCAAACCTTTTGAGGAGCAATCTCCACCAGCTCCTGTAGAGAAATGAAATTGACAGGGCCTTTGGCTTTGGCTTTTTAAACTATGCTTCCTGGCTAACATTATGTCTCTCTACACTTGAGCATCCTTGTGTAAATACTGGAGTATGTTAAAGTCTTCAGCTCATCAGTCAACATGGTTATGAGTAACTGTGTAGCTGCACTCTCATTATTGCTCTCTTGCCTTTCCCCCCTGCAAATCGGACAATTATGAATGTTTTCAATGTATGTATTTTTACCTGGAAATGATCATTTCATCAGAGGCCTTCCTATATCAGCTGAATTTGTTTTTAATCTGGAAGTCCCATTTTAGTTAAGCTTTTCCTGGCGTTTTAAATATTTTAGATGCTACTAATTGTTTTTAGTTATGTTTTAAATTGAGTTTTATGTGGTGTGTTAAAATATTTTTAGTAGCTGCCTGAAGTATTTATTTTCAGTAGAATGGTGGGACATAAATATTCTAAAAATAAAAATAAAAATGAAATATTCTGAAAATATATATACAATTCTGTTGTCCTATAATATTAACTTGAATATAGAATTACTCTCATATTCAATTGACTTAAGACTGGAGTAAATTGCACAGGATTGCACTGATCATATCTGCTATATTGTGGCATCAAATTTCAAAAATGCAAAATATGTGAGCCAAGCCAATCAATGCTAAATTTCACCAGGCCAAGAAGAACTTGAAAAAATGGATGAATATGCATTTGAATGTATATCTAAGTACTTCCTAATGTACAATTCAGTACCAAATGTGCAGTATTAAACCAGATTCGTGGAGGTCTAATGGGAATTTTCTGCAGTTCTGAATCAATAAAGAAAGAAAATAAAGACAAACCAGTTTTTTATTCAGCCAGCTTGTTGCAACACACATCATTATGTTTTTGTTCCTGTAGTACTAGAAATTCTCAAATGTCTTGTCTTTCAGCTTGGGTTTGGGGTTCCCTCTAGCCTAATTTTCAGAAGTCTCAAGTTCAGCTTCTGAGAATTGACTTTTAGTATAAGGGAAGACACCACTGAAACATATTGCTTCTCGCTGTTCACTCTGTCAGTTACTCATTTACTTGACCTATGATCACATCAAGAGACCCTATCTCAGATTCCATCAGCAAATGAGTCTCATTTTGTATCAGTTCAGAGCAGGGCTTTACATGGGTGACCATAAAGGGGAAGAGGTAGTATCCAACATCCCTGGGACTAGAATTCAACAACAAATTGTACTGATCCTACCTGCTGTTGTCCGTCCCTCTCAAAAAAGGGAGTCAAGATCATTATTTAGCTGGGGGTGAGGGAACCAAGGATGCTTATGCAAACTTATTTATTAGTACAAAGAAGAGAGTATGAAAATTTGCTGGAGCCAATCAGGAACCCCCTCAAAAGATGCAGAACAAGCAACATTCCAGATTTAGTGCATGTGTATTCTTAAGGTTGTTGACCTCCAAGTGGGGCATGGAGATCTCCTGGGATTACAACTGATCTCCAGACAACAGAGATCAGTTTCCCTGGAGAAAATGGAGAGTGGACTTTATGGCATTATACCATGCTGAGATAATTCCCTTTGTCATCCTCACCAAGCTCCATCTTCAAATCTCCAGGAATTTCCCAACCTGAAGCTGGCAACCCTAGTTTACTCTGCCTTTCCTACTTGGAGCTCTGGGTGACACGCATGATTCTATCCTATTTTATTTTATCTTCATAACAACTCTGTAAGGCAGGCTAATCTGAGAGCAAATGAATGGCCCAAGGCCACCCAGCCAATTCTATGGCAACTGGGAATCTGAACCTTACTCTCTCTGCTTTTAGGCCAACATTCTAACCCCTATGCCACACAAGCAACCCTATTTACTAGGGGCAGTACCTATTTACTGTTGCCCATCTCTATTGAATCACTGTCCCCTGTTTTGGCTCTTAGAGATTATCTTATTAAAATGCTGTTAGTACAGTTTACCAGTTGAGGATTAAACAGCTCCTTCCCCAGAGAATGTAAAAATTTAATCTCTCAGCAAAGTATGAATGTAAAAGGCGGCATATAGTACATAGTCTATTGGTAAAGTTCATTTTGAATCTGTAAGAATAAGGGTGTCACAAATCTTTTAACACCTTTATAAGCCAAGTAGACCCTTATTTTAATCAGTGAAATGAAATAAGCCCTTTCCAGAACAGAGATTCTGGGCTAGCCTGGGCCTGCAGTTTCTATTTTCTAACTAGAAATATTCTCAGAGATCTTTTTCTAGGCCACTGGCTGAGGTTACTGGGGGGTGCTAGGAACTCCATAATTTCTGTAAATCAAATATTTCCTTAAATTATGTTATTGAAAGTCTCCCTTTCCACAGCAGCTCTGTTTTTTTGTTTTTGTTTTTGTAGTGGCCTCTGTGACCAACATGAGAGACCCCCATCCCTTTTCACCTTTAAAAAGTTTGAGGGCAGTGTAAAAAATGGCAATAAAAGTGACAATAAAAATAAAAATACATAAGTTCTGAGATTTTCTGGCTGTCAGAGTCCCTAAGCATCAGCAGAGTTCTTTTCTAATAATCCAAATTCTATTCCCTTCAAGGTCTTATTCACCGTAACAGCAGCTACATTGACAGTACCTAGTATTTTTCTGACAGCAATGAGAATATCTTTTCTTAACTTCCTAGCAAAGCTAAATTCCCACATATTATTCTCCCTCTCCAACCCCAATCAATAGGCAATCATGGTTATACAACTAACAATGCACTCCTTGGCACTGCACACTCTTCTAAATCCATTGAAATTAAAAGGTTTGACTCTGCTTAGAATGACACTGCCAAGTTCCCAGAAGGGATCTTCTATCATAGAAGAATGTTCTGTGGGCCAAACTAGACGAAGTGGCATCCCCAAGTTTGCCCAGGGGATGCACCACCAGTTTGTAGTTCCCACTGGGGAACTCCTTTAAACAGTGCTGTGGGGGCCCAAATCTGGCCAGGACCACTGTGGTGTAGGGGAAGGAGAAGCTTGTACCTTCCCTCCTGTGCCATTTTTCCAATCCAGCACACGGCATCATTATTTGCTGACATGACTCCCAACAGGTTGGTAAAAAGGCACAGGAGGGGAAGCAAGGAGCCCCTTCTACTGCTGACCAGAATTGGCCTCCATGTGGCATTGTTCAAAGGAGTTTGGCCCTGTGTCTCTTTGGAGAAGGATCCCTTTTCCCTTCTGAATGAAACATTTTAGCTGTCTGCCCCAATTGCATGACTTCTCCAGTCCAGTGAATTGTAGGGGTGCTTGAATACCTGGTAGTTTGGCTCAAGTTCTATTCACAGGTCATGAGCAGATAACTTATTTTCATCGATTAGATCAGCTGTTTAGGAGCAACTGCAGCCTGTTCAGGTTATTTTTTGCATATTCAGACATTACAGTGCATTCAGCAGTGTTTTTACACAGAGATTTTCTCACACAGCCCCATGAGAATTCTAGTTTTCACCCTACCCCACAGACCTGCTACATTACTCAGCAACCAATTGTATGCATAAATAGCAAATAAATCAGTCAGATAGTGATTATAAATATACACTTTTTTAAAAAAGGAAGTCTCGTCATTTGGTGTTGAAATCTGTGTTACTGAGGATATTTCATGCGTTTTTTCACAATCTTATGGGAGATGTAGTCCCTCCCAATGTCATTCAGTTAAGTGACCTAACCATACATGACCCTGGGAAAAAACCAACATTTTCACCTATTTTGCAGGTGCAAATGTGCCTGCAAGACAAGGGGAAAAAACTCCACCATCATAGCTATCATGCAGCTGCAAAGCTGGTTGGTAGGTGTTCAGTTTGGCAGCGAGGTGAACAGATCTGAGGCTTGGCTCATGAATAATTGCAGCTGTCAAACATGGTATATTCACCTACTGAACATAATTGCTAGAAGTCTGCATCATCCCTAGTTTCATGTACCCTACCAGAAGCAGGAGGGGACAGGTGAGATGAAGGGTGCTTTCACGCATCATTGGATAATGCACTCTCAATGCACTATAGCAATCATTTGCAACTGAATTTTCCTGTGTCCATAATTCCTATTTCTGAGGATTTTCTCCAACTCTGTCCATGCAGGCCACTGCTTCTAGATTTCATGTACTATGACTCTAAGCAATAAAGCATGTGCGAGTCTGTTGTAGAGGCATACATTACTGGAACAAATGAGGGTCACATACAATTGTGCAGTTAGACATTTTCTTAAGAAATTCCCTAGTATATAGGATGAATTAATTAAACCATAAAGTATATCAAAGGACAAATTGACTGTTGCAAACCCACTGGGAAAGTTTAATTCTCAATACAGAAATTAATGTAAATATCACACTTATTTGACTAAGCATGGACATGTGTTAGGTAATTAATGAGAGGCTACAATGCTCAGCTTGACTGCGTGGTACATCTTTCCATATAATTATTTATATTGAACTAACTCAGACTTCCCTGAATTATCCACTAGAATGATGAATGTAGCCTTATTATTTTAAAGAATTATTCCTAGCCTTTACTCATAGTTATGGAGCTGCTCACTAGAAATGTTGACATGTTGACATTTCATGCATCTTAATTCTTACCCTAAGACTATCTGCATGTGCCTATTTGTTGTATGTAGGCATATGTGCGTATGTGTATTTATATGTATATGCACAGAAGCACACAAGAGCACCTGTGAGGAACACAGGTAGGGGAAAGCCCTTCTGCCTTATCCTTGTAACCTCTGGCTTTCCTCCCATCTCCACCTCTGGCTTATCTCTCTCATCCACTTCTTTGCCACACTGGCTCCAGCTTGCCTCTCACTACCCACCAGCCTGCCCACCCCAACTTCCCTCCCCAGAGCAGCGCGGGTTGTGGAGAGAAGTGGGCACAACCACATTTTCATATGCCTAGACACTCACAGGTTTTTGGTTTTTTTAAACTTTTTTCTTACTTTGGAGAGGGGTTATACCCTCAAATGAGCTTTTTTGAAACAAAATTAAGATTTTTCTGTAACTCTCTGGTTCCATAGCTCAGATGGCTAACAACCATTTAGTAACAGATTGTATGAACTCAGAATGAAAGACTGGAGAAAATAAGGGAAGGAGGAAACACATTTTGAAATACAGAAAACAATTTTTAAAAATGTTTGCATACTTGACCCAGATATATAGAGAGAAATATTAATCAGCCTTCCCTGCTGATGGACTTCTCCCACATCTGCTTAGCAGGGTGGTGTGCTAAAAAAAATAGTATTATTATTCAAATATCTGGAATACCATATATAGTTGGTATTCCCAACATTCAGATCCAAAAATACTGGTATAGTATTTGCGTTCAGGTTTTATTCAGAATTTTGAATACATTCTACTCCATTATTCTCTATGGGAAAATCTTTCCAAAGGGCTGAAGGGGTTATTTTTCAAGCAAAGATGCAGAGAACCTAGTCCTGCTTGTCCATTAAATACACCCAAATTGTTAGTGAATTCGACCAAAGGATCCAATTCTACAGGCCCCTAAACAAGCTGCCGCCAGCCATTCTCCATGGTTTCCTAAGGGTGGGGGGATCCAAGGCTTTCTCCAGTACACAGGAAGCCTTAACAAAACACACAACAGCAACCAATGACCAAAAGTTTCCCAATGCAAACGGAACCCATGAAGACCAACAGAACCAACATCAAACCAGAGAATCCCACCAGAACCAATGTCAAACCAGAGAATCCCACCAGAACCAACATCAAACCAGACAATCCCACCAGAACCAATGTCAAACCAGAGAATCCCACCAGAACAAAACTGAAACAAAGGACAGTGTTGCAAGACCAAAAGAACCAGTGTTACTCAAAGATGTCATCCTTGCACAGGGGCCATGCTAATCTTCTCTGTATCATTCCAGTTTTAGTATATGTGCTCCTGTCAGGCAGAACTGAGAGCCCATGCAAACCCAACATCAGACCAGAGAATCTCAGCACCCAACCTAGCAAGCCAATAAGATCAAGGCAGCTGCAAGACCTGGCAATGGTATATGGCAAGCTAGCAACACTGACAAAGACAGTGGTTGTAGGAACATAGTAATGGTTCCTCCCTCCCCCTTCCTCCTGTTGCCTGGGAAGTCCAAGGAGCCTGCATGGGGGAAATCAAGCTGCTGCAATCTTTAAAATAAGATTACCAGATATTCCTGAATGATATTAAATCATGATATTAAATCGTGGATTGTGGATTGTGGATCGTGGAGGCAAAAGCGGAGGGGCGTAACCTGCCCCCAGCCTGTTCACGGGGAGGGCAGGCTAGAATTTGAATAAATTGAATTGAATTGAATTTGCCCTAGACCCCTTTCAGTCCAGTGTTAAGCCACGCTATGGGATGAAGATGGTGCTGGTGACCCTCGTAGATGACCTCTGTTTAAATGTAGACAGCTTTTACTAGACTTATCAGCAGACTTATCTGATACAGTGGACCATGCCATCCTGTTGACACATTAAGAAGTAGCAGTAGGGATTAAAGGATATGCTTTAGATTGGTTTAAATGGTCTGTTATGGGCAGAACTCAGAAAGTTGCTGTGGGATACCAGATATATCAGTGTGGGATTTGTCGTGTACAGTTCCACAAGGCTTGGGCTTATCTCCCAAGTTATTAATCTATATGTAAAGCCCTTTGGAGAAATCATTTGTGGTTTTGGAGTAAGGTGTCATCAATATGCTGTTAATATGTAACTTTACATTTCTTTTTCCAAATTGCCTGGTAATGCTATAGAGTTTCTGAACCAATGCCTGACTGCTGTAGTTGAATGACTAAGGGAAAACAAGCTAAAACTGAATCCTGAAAAGACAGAGTTAATGTTGATTGGGAAGGCTGAGGCTTTGAAGGACATAGAACTCCCCACTTTTGATGGGGTCCAATTGTCTCTTGATTTAGAACCTGGGGTGATTCTGGGTCCAGCTTTATTGCTGGAGAAGCAAAGTGACAGAGTTGCTAAAAAAGGTGTTCAACCAACTTCACTAAACTTGGTAAATGACCCCTTACCTTTACTCAGCTGACATGGCCACCTAGACCCATGCTATAGTTACGTCAAGGCTAGACTTCTGTTATGCACTCTACATGGGTCTGCCCTTAAGGACAATTCAGAAACTCCAGTTGGTCCAGAATGCTGTAGCCCAGCTACTATCAGGTATTAAGTAAAATCTGTATATCACTCCCACTCTGCAGAAACTCAATTGCTTACCGATTGGTTATCTGGTTCAATTCAAGGTTCCAGTAATCATATATAAAACTATTGGACCCACATTCCTGCAGGACCACCAGAGCAAAGCATTCTGAAGTTGCCACCCTACAAACAAGTAAAACTGGCAACTGCCCATTCACATGCATTCTATATTGTGGCTACAACATTATGGACCACTCTGCCTGAGACCCCCATGCTTCTGTTGTTTCATCCAATGTGCAGAACAGAATTATTCAGAATGGCACTCTTGTGGAGGAAGGTAGAGCTGTGGTGTATTGGATCACCTCTGGAGTGACCTCTATTAGGGATAATATACATATATTTTACTTCCAGTTCTTCAACCCCAGCTCCACTGCATTATTTGTTTTATTAGGAATCCTTGCTGTTAGACTCAAATGTTGTTAGTGTATTTTGCAATCTACTTGCTGATTCACTAAATAGCTTTGTTTTACTAGGAATCTCTACTATTAAATACATATGTTATTATCATTCAAATGTTATCATATTTTATTATTGGTTTACTGATTAATAGTAGGGGTATGCATAACGGAAAAAGCAAGTCGAAATTACACACACACTCATTTGTTCTGTTTATTAAAGCAGTTTCCGCTATGCTGAAACAAATCTGGGAAACTAAATTGTAACGAGTTTCTCCCGTCAAAAAAATGTGTGTGCTTCATTTCAGTTCATTCCTTCCAGCAGCAAGGAGACACTGGGATCACCTGGCAGGGCAGCAGCTTGTTTTTCTCAACAGTGACAATCAGATCCCAAGAGGAAACAGACTTTGTTATTAATTAACTCTGTTGGTGGGAAGGGGGACTGAGTGTGAGTGTATCTTCCTACCTCCCACCCTGTAGCTACCTGGGAAATGGCATTCTCTGCTTCCTTGCCAATACTGTCCTCATAAAAGGAAACCCCTCTCCTTCTTTGGAAATATCTGGAAGAGAGACGTCAATCATATACTACAATTTAAGACACTTCCCTGGGAGTAAGCACTATTGAATAACATGGAACTTACATCTGAGTAGATCTGTTTAAGATTGCTTCCATAGTCTTCCAGGGCTCTCTCTTTTTCTGAGTCAAATGCTAAATGTGTATCTGCTCTCCCCTTTCAAAAACAATCCTGCCTCCCCCACCGCAAAAGAGAAACTGAGGAGGAAAACACAGATCTGTTGCGGGGGCAAGGGGGTGGGATTCAGCCAATCTTTCTGCCCGCCTGCACTTGAGCAATGCAGAAGATTGGCAACAAGAATGCTCCATGTTGCAGCAGAACACTGAGCATCCAAAGGAAGGATTTGGATTTGCCCTTCATTGTGGAAACAAAGCACAAGGAAACATGAAACCAACAGGCAACAGCAGGATGCAAAGGTAATAAGATATTGACAGTATAGAAAAAAACCAACATGAAGCAGGCTTGTTTTTAATGTTGCTGGACTGCAGTTGTTGGCGTGCTCTCCTGCTTGGGATGCTCTGCTATTCCACCTGTTGATACTCGCCTTGTACAGGCCTATTGTTGTATCTGTTTGTTATTGTACTTAAGGAAAAACTCGGTGGATCAATGGTTTAGAGTAGGGCTATTTTTGCACGCTCACCTTAAAGCAGGTTTTCTGAGTAGTCGACCCGCAAGGATCAAATCTGATTTGGCCTTCTGTATGTCTGCAGTTTTCATACTCCAACCTAATTTGTTTTTCTTCCTAGCACTTGTCCACACTTTTTAAAAATGCCCAATTTCTGCTGCAGGCCTTCCAAGGAAAGATAAAGGCCAGCATTCTTATCACTGTTTAAAAAAAAATAGACATGTTTCAGCATTGCAACATTGTAACTTCAGAAGAGAAGGTGGTCTGCGTCACCCTTTGCTTTTCTGTGCACTGATTGGCTGCTTATTAGAGCACCAATTGTGATCTGTGTTGATTGGCTGAAGCACCCTTTTTTTGCAGATCATGTGACATTGTCCTATTCCAATGCTGCAATATTGCACTGTTCATTTTTTTTTTTTTAGGAAACGGGTGGCAAGAAGCACAGTAAAATGGAGAATCGTAGTGGAATCCAAATGAGGGGGGGCTTGTAGAAATTTGTTTCTAAACACATTTGATTATTAAACCGTACAATTATTTGGCTACAGATTGGGTGTTGTTGTGATGATCCAACATTGCAATGTTGCATTGTTTAAAAAAAATAAATGAGAGTGGGGTGGCCTGCTGAGGTGAACCATAGTTGTCACAGAGTTTGTTGATTCCTTTGGTCTTATGCGATGACTGCTGATGAACATCCACATTCAGGGCTACCAGTTATTACACATGAGTAATTGTCTGTGACTGCAGCTGGATCAGGTCCACTGAGAAATTATGGGGATGCAGAGCTGCAGAAGGATGTCATTCAGCTGATGCAGAAGAGGGAAGCAAATGGAACATGCTGGCTATAGTATAGTTGAGGCAAGCTATAGTTTGAGCGAGAGGTGAGGGTAGTAAAATTGCTTGCATCTTTTCAGGCTCTCTCATCAAAGCCTGGTAATACTTCCTCATCTAGCCATTGCAAATTAGGCAGCATTTGCCCCTTCTGATTCAATTGTGCTTTTGATGACAAAAGGAATTACTGTATAAAATCTGTTAGAATCCTTGATAGATAATCATTACCAATCTAGTAAATAAATAATAGCTTGCATTCAAAGATGTTGACATTTCTGTGTTTATGAAAACATGACCATCATTCAAGGAGATCTGCAAAATAATGAGTGATTTATGCTGAAATGAAACATGTTGATTTACATCCTTTTAACCAGTTCCACTCTGTATTCTAGAAAGAATGCTTAGCAAGCCATATTAAAACCTGGAAGGCTTGCAACTAGTGTTGCCACCTTTAAACTGGTCCCTCCTTCTAGTTGCTCTTTAATATCTATTTGATCTGCAAACAATTACCAGGTGATGTTATCTAACTTTGTGTGGAGAAAAGCTTTAAATGCCCATTTTCACTCATTAAGCCTCTATTAAAGAGACAGGAAATTCCCCTTCCGCCCTGTCCAACTGGCAACCTTACTTGCAGCCCAGTTGCAGCATGTTCACTAAGACATAAGCATCACTGAGTTCAACATACTTACTTCTGAGTAAGCATGTGTAGGGTTACATCCTAAAGCACTCATTATTCATCCACTATACCTTTCAAAGAATGACTTTTTGTTTAAGCTTTAAAGCTATCAAGGAAACATAACTCAGATTTTTCTCTCCATTCTCCTGCCTCATTTCCCTTGTGAAGGTGCCCCCATGTGGCCAGAAGTATACTTCTCTACATTTTAAACCAAAAATGTCTTGTGGCACTAATAAATATTATAGTATATGCTTATGGGCTAGATCCCATCCGTGTTCAAAATAACATTATGTGGCATTAAATCTTTTAGTCTTTAAGGTCACAAGACTTCTTGTGGTTTTTTGTTTGTTTCCTGCTGGTATCTAGGATTACCAACTCTATGTTTGGAAATTCCTGGACATTTGAGGATGGAGCCTGGGAAGGAGAAGTTTGGAAAGAGAGGGACTTCAGCAGGGCATAATTCCATAGAGCCCACCCTCCAAAGCAGCTATTTTCTCTAGAGGAACTGATTTCTGTAGTCTGGAGATCTGTAGTAATTCCAGGAGATCTCCAGACCCTACCTGGAGATTGGCAACTCTACCCGACTGGAATTTGTTACCATATTTTTGAGTGAATTTGGGTGAAATTGTAGGTGATCATTTGTGGCTATCAGATTACCTAGGGTGGTGATTTTTTTCCTGGCAGAGCTGCTCTGTCTTGAATAGCTGCATGATAGGCAGAAATTCAGCAGATATATTTTTTTGTTGTATGGAAAAGCAATGACATGAAGAGCTTCACATGTGAAATATTTTCCTATAGTGACGATTTTAAAGGCACATGAGCCCTCTGGAGAACAAACATGGCAACCAATTGATAGTTCCATAGTGACTTAAGCCTCACGAAAAAATCAGAGCTGAGAGGTCAGTTCTGTACTCTTTAACAGTCACTTCTTTAGCTGCTTGCCAGTCAGTCCTTCACATACAGTTGTCTACTCCAGGTTGGTAAATTCCTGGAGGGTTGGGAGTGCAGCCTGGCAGGACAGGGTTTGGGGAGAGAAGAGACTTCATCAGGGATGTGATGCCATAGAGTCCATCCTCCAAAGCAGCCATTTTCTTTGGGAGAACTGATCTGTCATCTGAAGATCAATTACAACTGTTCCTTTTCTCTCAGATTTAGCTCTTACAAACAGCACGTGACATGGCAAATATGTCTGGCCTACACTGCTTCAGACTGTAAGTGCAGACTTGCATGGTTGAATGTGTCTCTGATTTTTTTTTAAAGTCCTGCCCATAGAAAATTAATGTGTCAGGATAAAAAAAAATCTAGCTTGGTGTTTTGCCTAATATGCTATTTTGATTTGTTTTTTAATTTTTGAATCCCCACTCTGCCATGGAAGCCTTCTAGGTGCCCTTGGATCAACCACTCTACTTTATTCTAACCTTGTTTACAGGGTGGTTTTGAGGATAAAATGGAAGACAGGAGCACAATGTTGTAAGTCAATTTGAGACCCTGTGTGGGAGGAAAGCAGGGTACAAATCTCTAAATGAGTAACTGAATGTGTAGGGGATGTTGGAAATGCATTAAATCATTTATATCATATACTGTTTGTGAGTACAGGACCTAAGTGATCAGCTTTTCATGGATTGTCTTAAAGAAAATGAAGAAAAACTACCATAATGATGAAAAAAGGTCATGAATAGACAAAAAAGGGTCATGAAAATGTGGGGGCTACATGAGTTCCTAGTCTAGAGGATATTCCAGAATTTAGAGTAGGGTTGCCAGGCTGGGCATCCAGTGGGGGACTGAGTGGGGTAAGGACATGGGAGTGGCCATCAGTGACAGCATGACATCAATTCCAGGGTAACCCAGAAGTGATGTCTCACTTCTCTAGGAATCACCAATAACACTATGGTTTTACCACAGAGTTTCTGTCAAATCCTAAAGATCACATTTTATTAGAAGTGGTGTCACATTGTTAGTCATTGTGATTTTTGTTTATTTTTTCTTTCTCCTGACAGCTGCTGCAGTGCCAGTGAGCCATGGCAACCTCCTACTCTAGAATGCAAACCAGGTTTTGATTCTTGATTCGTGTTTACTCAATGAGAACCACTAAGAACTAAGCCAGTCCCAATCTATGTGGTCCTTGTGCATAGCTCCACTCTGGGTCCCACTTCTTGATCATAGTATTTTGTGAATGACTACTGGGGGAATGTAATGAAGTGAAAGAGTATGTAGAACTGGCTATTATCTTTAATAGGGGGAATTTCCAGATACAGATGCTGTAAGAGCTTTGCAAGCTCAAAGAATTTTTATTCTTACTAAATTCCTTTTGAGGAAAATCTTGAACTTTCGTTCCTCATATTCTATACATTAGGTACAAATTTTAATTTCTCAGAGAAATAGCTCAAAGTGGTATAGTATTGATCTGTTCTTGTAGAGCATGATTTGAACATGGAAGGAAGCAAGACTCAAATAATTCTATTTGAATTAATTTCCAAGTAAATGTGCTTAGAATCATAGCCAAAATTAAATAAGTTAGTCATAGATAATTGTTTGCTTAGGTTAAGAATCTGCAGTCTACACAAAAACTCAAGCTGAAATTCATGAATAGGTCTGATTAATTCATTAATTGTAATTTTTATCCCCTTCAAGGCCCCAGTACTTATTGCAGTCCATGCAGCACCAAACGTTTTCCTGTTTCAGTTCTGATACTTACACCTTGGTGGCAGGGTGGGGGATTGTTCCCAGAAAACCCTGCTGATGAGATTTGCATGCTGATGAGATTTTTCACTCCTGTTTGCAATCTGTTCCCCTAATCTACTTGCTCCAGCACCATTTCTCCCTCACTGCTGTGTAGAATAGTGGTTAAGTGGTTGGGCTGTGAGTCAGACTCAGGAGGACTCTGCTGGTTTGAATCCCACTACTGCCATGAGCTCAGCAGGTGGCCTTCAGAAAGCCACTCCTCTTAGCCCCAGCTCTCCAATGGTATTGTGGGGATAATCATAACACTGCCTTCATTCACCACTCTGAGTGGGACATTGCCTAAAAGAATTGTATATAAGCACAGTTGTTATTATTATACTATTATTAATTCATGAACCTAGGTAAACATGGAGCATATACGGAACATGACAGCATAACATTACGTGGCCAAACAGATCTGGCTGCTACATTCTAACACCACTGAGAGCAAAAGAAGCTAACTTTGACCTAGGACAGTTGTTGCAGTGGTCAGATTGGTGATCCGAACCAATCAAGAAGTTGAGGGCAAACTAAGCCTATTCAGGGCAATGCTTTCTAAGCAGGAAACAGGCATTCCTTTTTCAATAATCCTTGAAATATCACCAAAAAGAGAGGAAAGTTTCTGACCCTGACAAAGGTTTGCAAAATCTGCACCCCTTTCAAATTGTCATAGTTACAGTGCATGATTGGTGTGTCCAATAGTCACGCAGCTATGGAAATACCAGTCTCACTTTGATGCTGGCAATTTAGCACGTATAATAATGTTTCCCTACCTGCTATTTAGAGTAGCTCAACCGCAATATTTGTGGTTATATCAAAACTTGGCTCTAATTAAGTCTCATTACCAACTTGGTTGGTTTATGGTTGTTGTGGGTTTTCCGGGCTGTATTGCCGTGGTCTTTGTAGTTCCTGACGTTTCGCCAGCAGCTGTGGCTGGCATCTTCAGAGGTGTAGCACCAAAAGACAGAGATCTCTCAGTGTCACAGTGTGGAAAAGATGTTGGCAGGTCATTTGTATCTACTCAGGAGGGGTGGGGTTGAGCTGAGTCATCCTGTAAGAGTTTCTCAGGGTGTGGAATGCTAATGGCGGGAGGCTTCACTGTATCCTGAGGAGGTTCTTTTGCATATGGATTGGTGCTTGATGTGCTAATCTTCTCTGCAGGGCTATTGTCGAGTATAGAGTGTTTTGTTAGCCTGGTGTTTTTCAGAACTGGAAACCATGCTCTGTTCATTCTTAAGGTTTCTTCTTTCCTGTTAAAGTTTTGCTTATGCTTGTGAATTTCAATGGCTTCCCTGTGCAGTCTGACAAAGTAGTTGGAAGTGTTGTCCAGTATTTTGGTGTCCTGGAATAAGATACTGTGCCCTGTTTGAGTTAGGCTATGTTCAGCCACTGCTGATTTTTCAGATTGTCCAAGTCTGCAGTGTCTTTCATGTTCTTTTATTCTTGTCTGGATGCTAACTCAAACAGCACAGTATCTTATTCCAGGACACCAAAATACTGGACAACACTTCCAACTACTTTGTCAGACTGCACAGGGAAGCCATTGAAATTCACAAGCATAAGCAAAACTTCAACAGGAAAGAAGAAACCTTAAGAATGAACAGAGCATGGTTTCCAGTTCTGAAAAACACCAGGCTAACAATACCCGACAATAGCCCTGCAGAGAAGATTAGCACATCAAGTACCAATCCATATGCAAAAGAACCTCCTCAGGATACAGTGAAGCCTCCCGCCATTAGCATTCCACACCCTGGGAAAACTCTTACAGGATGACTCAGCTCAACCCCACCCCTCCTGAGTAGATACAAATGACCTGCCAACATCTTTTCCACACTGTGACACTGAGAGATCTCTGTCTTTTGGTGCTACACCTCTGAAGATGCCAGCCACAGCTG
This sequence comes from Eublepharis macularius, assembly GCF_028583425.1. Taxonomy (NCBI): domain Eukaryota; kingdom Metazoa; phylum Chordata; class Lepidosauria; order Squamata; family Eublepharidae; genus Eublepharis; species Eublepharis macularius. The sequence goes on along the minus strand of NC_072793.1, from coordinate 104,555,360 downwards.
CTGGCGAAACGTCAGGAACTACAATGCCAAGACCACGGCAATACAGCCCGGAAAACCCACAACAACCATCGTTCTCCGGCCGTGAAAGCCTTCGACAATACATTGGTTGGTTTAGCATGTAGATCAAGATAACAAGCAGCTGGTGATATTTGATTTTCTTTGGCCATATGGGTACCAGATTCAATTGGGCTGTAACTTCTTGTTTCTATAATAGAATATTTATTTTCAATACATTTGAAACAAGATTCAGGAAATTACATTAATTTTAATTTTCATTATTTCATCTTTCATTCAGCCTTTTCAGTTATTGGTAGCTCTGGTGTGTGAAATCATATAAGCAATGTCAGGGAAATAAGTAGGTACTGGAGAACCAAAGTAGGCCTAGGATTGTCACCTTTGTGTTAGTAGTTGAAACTTTCCTCTATCACTGCATTTCCATGTTGAGAAAATCTTACCCTTTGTTACATTTTAGGAAAATGCTTTAAATAGCAGGCCATGACAAAATTAAACTAAAGACAATTTATGGAAAGGAATTTTGAGAAAAAGATTTACTGAGGAGATTTTAATGTTTTAAATCCTTTATTGTGGCTGTTCAAGAAGGGCGGGGGAGAATTGCACACACCAGTGATTACTGAACAAATAGGTTTGTTCTCTTACAGCCTTTGATACTCAAAGTAATGTTGTCACAACACAGGCAGATACTTTGCCCTAAAATAACCATGTTCATTGCAACTGTGTACATTATACCTGATGCACTCAGCCAACCAAGCAGTGTGTTTATCTGGTGATAATCAAATCACTGGAGTGTGTTATTACAGTTGAGTGTGTTATTGCAGTTATTAAATAGCTTCTCTTGAGTATGTAAAAAAGCTATTTTTCAATATCATTTTGTGTTATCTTTCCCTGTAAAAGAGTTCATGAGGATTTTTAAAGAGGTCTGTTAACACTGTGCCAATTTAGTTAAGCATTGTAATTTGGTCAAAGAATCCAGAAAGTCATGAATAAAACATGAACCAGATTCCACAAGATGACTAGGATGTTGCAAAGAAAAGGACTTGTAAAAAATTCTGTTTTGACTAACAGGTAGCACATTTCTTCCTTTAAAGTAATCAGTGGTCATTTCCTTCCCCCTTTAAAAAATTCCACATAGTTTTCTTTACTGCTTGTAACACTGTCAATGAATATATGCTTACACTTTACGCTGAATTTGTTCTTACCTTTCATGTATTTGTAACCCTTTTTTATAGCCTAAAAAGGGCCAGGTCACTGGTCAGAGGAGTGTGGATGCCCCCTCAACCCCGAACTGCACTTAAACAAATAGCATTTATTTAAAGGTGGCGAAAAAGAGGCTTAGAACTGAGAATTTTGAACAAAACTGTTAATAATAAAATATCTTAAGTAGTCCCAAAGTTGAGGTGGAAGGAGAAGTCTCTTTAATCTTCAGGCTCTTACTCATGAAGTCCAGGAAGGTCTGGATGTTTGGCAAGGTGTCTGTTTTTATAGATTATGTGAAACAACCTTTCCTAACAGCAGCAGAAGTCCTATAAACACTGTGGATCAAAGGTCTGTGCCAGAAGATAGCCACTTTTCTGCCAACTGCCCTTCTCACTGAACTACAGATTGTCCTTTCTCGAGATTCTTTAAAATCATTTTCCTTGGGAGAAAACACCTCAACCACTTTCCCTCTGTCTCTTAGGGTTCACCCCCCCTCCCTTTTCATTCCTACTCTCCAGGCTCTCTCCTCTTGGATCTCCCTCCCTCAGATCCTTCACTCCTTCCCCTCAGGACTTCCACCTGCCATCCTCAAACTGTCCCCTTGGTAGGCAACCACTCCTTAGCCTCTCTGTAAAAAACCTTCCCTCTAGAGGGCAGTGTTGTCTCTTTTTTCCAATTATCAAATGTATTAGAAGGCTTACATATTGATTTATCATTAAATTCCAGAAAAGTACAGACTTTCTTACTTAAACGTCATGCTTCCAAAAACTTATTTATAAAAAACTATTGAAAGGCACATTACTTTAACAGGCCATATTGAAGGTCAAGGTGATTAATAGGTATTAAGGAATAATTTTTGTGCTTGATCTGAAGTATGTTATGTTCTCTACTTCCACCCTATTATTTCACCCTGCATCCCAGATAATGTTAGCCTCTTGGTCCCTTTCTCCTTCCTCAATTAATGGGTCAATAAGTTAAAAAAAAATGATACTTTGGAGTAATGACTTTTGCTGCCCTGCCCATGTACACATGCACGCGCACACACACACACACACACACACACACACACACACACACACACACACACACACACACCTCTTCTAACCATAGATCAATCTAGATTAGGGTGCATAAAGAGGGAAATAGGATCTTACTTCCCCAACCATGTTGTCACAACAACATGGAACTGTTTACTTTTGGCTCCCCAACCGTGTTTTCACAAGAGCCAAGCTATTTGAGTCCACTTTGTGTCAGCCGTTCTAGTACGACACTAACAGAGCAATCCAATGCAGACTTACACTTTTCTAAGGCCATTTAAATTAATAGGCTTTGGAGGATGGAACTCTGCTTAGAGTTGCACTGCAAGTTCCAGATATCTTCTCCAGGGAACAACCAGGAAGAGATTTGCCTAGTAAGGTAGTAATTCTAGCCATCCAATTTGACTTTTTCAGTTGGCTTATTTTTGGGGTCATTTACAAATTTCAGTCAGTTTTAAAAAGTCTGTCTGACTATCTCCTCTTCTGCTTTCTACAGAACGTGATTGATATATATATATATATATATATATATATATATATATATATATATATATATATATATATATATTAGGACAACAGCATAAAATGTTTTCCTCAGTGAGTATTTTGAAAAATAACCCTTTTCCACTTCTGTACAAGTTAGTTTCGGACAAGCTCTTCCTAGCACATTGCCATTCAAGAAAATATAGTTCTCCTTTGTCCTTTGCATTTGACCCACCTATTTATTTTTGTATCAACATTGCTCCATCTCCCTTATCTATACTATATACAGTTTAATACATGTATACAATTTAGTTGGTTCTTATAGGATTATTGCTTTTTTCTTTTCTGCAGTGAATGGAATTGGTACATATCAGCATGCCTGCTGCTGCTTTCCATTTTAACCACTATTGGTTTTTAGTTTGATGGTACATATCTTCCTGTCAAATGGAAACCTAATATATTTCATGTCATCATTTAGAACTCTTCTTTTTTCATGTAGTGACTTGAGGTTCTCTGATAAGTGATATCACAGATGTAGAATTATGTGTAATACGCAAGGTTTCGGGTCATAAAACAGGCAAGAAAAGAATACATTCACCTAATGCCAGAATGGGTTTACTTACCCAGATCTTTTGGTCCCATTCCAACAGTATGCATTCCTGTCTCTTTCTCATGGGAGATGGATGAGTAGAAGTTCTCTGATATTTATCATGAGGCGTAAAGTCTGAAAGACAATGGAAGTTCAGGTCTAGTTATTTGGGATATACATGCTGCTGTGTCTGTCAGGTAACCAATGTCTTCAAACCATTGAGAATATTTATCATGAGGCTGTATGAGATCAGACGCTCAACTCCTAATTACTATCAAATTATGATTATCAAATGCATATTTAATGCATACTTAAACATCCATTTTCAAATATTGCATATTAGAATCTATCTCAGCAGATTCTGAGATCTAGAATCTCAGAGAGAAAGGCAGACTATAAATAAGGTTAAATAAATAAATAATATTTTAATTTTGTATTGATGTTGGTTTTACTCTGGTAGATGTGAAATGGATCACAGAGAGCTCGTTCACATTTTTGGTGCCCTTCCTGAGTAACAGAATGTTCTGAGGGCCTTAATGTTCTTCACACTCATTACCACAGTAATCCTTAGAACAACTCTGTAAGGTAGATCAGTGTTAGTATTGCAGTACTATAGTTGGAGGCTGAAAGACTGCGGCTTGTCTAAACTCACCTCTTGAGGCTCAAACCAGACATATCACTTAGGGTTGCCAATCTCCAGGTGGGGCCTGGAATTCTTCTAGTATTATCTTGCCTCCAGAACACAGTGATGAGTTTTCCTGGAGGAAATGGCAAGACTGGAGGGCAGAGTCTATGGTATCATATTCCTGCTGAGCTCCCTCTCCTCCCTAAACTTCACCTTTTGCAGGTACTGCCCCATAATCTCCAGGAATTTCTCAAACTAGAGCTGGCAACCCTTAAAACTCCCAACATTTTTGCTTTAAATACTGTCTATAATCCTACCAGTAATTTAAGATCTGCTTTGGAAGCCTTGCTCTGGTTATCCTGTCAGGTGGCTAGTTGAGAAAGGGCATTCTCAATGATGAGGTCACATCCATGTAACAATTTTCCCCAAGAAGCTCACACGGTATAGTTCTTGTTATCATTTTGACACCAGGTTAAGATATTAATTTAGCACTTAATTAGTATGCTGAATTCTATGGGTTCTAGTTTTAACTTTATTTGATTTTATGTAATATATTTATTATAGCATATGTTACTGTTCTGAGCGGTATTAGACGCCTTAGACAATTGTATGGAAAGAAAATCTTTTCAATTGAGTAAATAAATCATGAAAATGGCAGGCAGGGCTATTTGTGATTATTTGTAGGGGCAAATACCAGCTCCACTTTAAAGTTCCAAGTTAGGAAAATGTGTGGAGGGAAGACTAAATATTTCCTTCATTTGTGCCATGCTCCTGGTCCAAATAGAACATGCTGTTTAAATGAACATTTTCTGGGATTTCCAAGCATGGAGCTTGACTTCTTGGCAGAAGTTACATCACTCATTTTGCTACTCTGCTGTGCTATGTGACAAACACTTTGGGGTTTCCATAAATCAGAGCCCTGTAACTTTTTGCATCCACAAAAACTTGGTACAGCTCAAGAGTTAGCACTCTGTAATGTAATAATGGCAGCAATACAGGGTTATGGCTTGGATGCCTTTGAAATTTACTACAGATGGTAGGATTTCCACTAGTGGAATGTTACTTTCTTCACACCTCCCCCCCCCAACCCCCTCACACTGTTGCCAAAAATTCCCTCTTAAATGCTGTTCCTGAGGGACAGGGAAACCTCAGGAACAGTATGATAGGGAAATTGGAAGGCTGCTGCGAGAGGGCATTGGTGGACCCTCCCCCCCCCCCACACACACACCTCTTTTGTACACAGGTCTGTTTGAAGGGATCAAAGCCACTGTGTGGTGTGCAATGTGCATTCTTTCTCAGACCCTTGCAGCCATACTGTATGGATGGGAACACACAGAAACCTCTGTGGACCAGTGCACATTGCACAACTCTAAAGCTTTCAGCAAGATGCATTTGAAATAAATGAATAGAAGCAGAGTGAAAGAATACAAAGTGAAAGAAAGACAGGAAGTTGCCCAGAACTTAAAATAACAGAACAAGAATGTTTCGTGAGAAATCACATGAACAACCCTCTTCATCCACACACCACTCCTTACTATATTTCTTAAATACGCGGATTCAGAATAGAGCCATTCAAGATACTAGAGGCCTCATTTTCACCAAGATGCCTGGGCTGTGCTACTTGAAACTGCAGGAAGAATCATTGTTGTGTCTTATCACTTTTTCCAGCAGTATGCTTATGGCAGCAGTGTACATTATGGCAGCTTTACAACAATTTTGCACCACAGTATCAGAGAAGAGACAGACTGCTTTTTGTTTCTGTGACGGACACAGTAGACCTAAAAAAGACAAACTGGAAACAGGTATTTCAGTAATTTATTTGTTTTGTTTTCCTTAGATGTTCTGTTTTGTTTTGTAAATATTGTTTATCTATTAGATATACAATTAATTTATAACAACAAACATTTATTGTGACACACAAGACTAAAGGCTATGTTTCTGCTCTTTGCTCTTTGGGGAAATTTAACATGTAGTCATTAATACACATAGCCCTTTAGTATATGTAAATCCCCAGCAGAGCAAAGGCAAGTTCCCAGGGTTGCCCTACTGTGCCAAATTTCTCCTTGCAGTCTGCATCCTTCTACTTCCTTGCTGCTTTTCGACCTTATCCCCTGTCCAAGTAAGTCTGTCTGCTGCCTGCCTGCCCAGATGCCTTGTCCTCCTTAAGCCACCTTGTCTTTTCAGTCTGCCTCTTCCTTGGGCTATTATCCTGCAGTGTCTCATTTTAGGAAAATGAAACAAGAATAATGAAAGAATCAAGGAAAAAAACCATAGGAAACAATCCTATAAAATCCTATAAAACTCATACGAAACAAGCCAGTTTGGTGTAGTGGCTAAGAGCATGGGACTCTAATCTGGAGAGCCGGGTTTGATTCACTAACCCTCCACTTGAAGCCAGCTGGGTGACCTTGGGTCAGTCACAGCTTCTAGGAGCTCTCTCAGCCCCACCCACCTCACAGGGTGTTTATTGTGGGGATAATAATGGCATACTTTGTAAACCGCTCTGAATGGGCATTAAGTTGTCCTGAATGATGGTATATAAATCGAATGTTATTATTATATTATTATTAATCCAGTAATGAAACTGTCCTTTTTGGAGTTAATTAAAAAAATATGAAACAAGTTCAAATGCACAAGTCTAGTATGTAAGTGATATTCGATTCTTAAGTAAACATGCTTGGGATTGTGCTGTATGTAGTATATGCTTAATGACACGTTTATAATGCAATCCTAAGCAGAATTACACCCTTCTAAGTCCACTGAACTTAGAAGGGTATAACTCTAGAAGGGTATAACTCTCTCTAGCAGGGTTGGCAGCTGCAGCTGGCTTACTGGTGTTGTGCCAATGCATAGTATCATTACTGGTGCAAAACTGGAAGTGATATCTTTGCATCAGGCAGTGCTCTAGGATTTGCACCAGAGAGGAGTGATGTCATTGCATTGAGCAAAGATCTAGGATTTGTCCCAGGCAGGAGTTTGGGGGTGAATCCCAGAGCTTTCCCCAATGCAATGATGTCACTTCCAGTTTCATGCTGGAAGTGACATGAGACCCCTTCATTTCCCCCTACCAGCCTGTGAAACAGCAGCAAGAAACAGGGGGCCTGTGCCAGAAGGTTTCCCACTATAGTGGGAGACCTATTTCCCCCAACTCTTTAGGGTTGCATTGTCAGTCACTATGCTAAGAGGTTCACACAGTCCTTAATACTTTCTTAAGTTCGGGTTACTATGGTGAGCATAATGGAAAAGACATCTGTTTAAAGGTGTCTGTCTATGGCCTACACTCTGTATATTATAAAGGACAGAATTGGACACTCCATTTGTGCTGCTGTTATTAATTAAGTCAAAAGTAGGTAGGCTCATCTCAGTTTAGTCAATGAAACAGAACTGGGCAGATCTAAAAGTTTTGACTTAAGTAGACTGTGAACGAAATCTACCCATTTATGCCGAGCACTGAAGAATTACACCCCCGAAACTCATGTTTCCTATTCTTTTTTTTCCAGCTGATTTTCTTCCAATGGATGCAAACCCTGATTGTTTTCCTACCACCAATTATTTGCTCTCTCCCAGAAGCCTTATTGAAAGAGAGACTTCATTTGACCTTTGTTGGATCCCTGTTGCTTTGTACTCCCCCTTTGCAGTCAACCTTTCAGAGCTGATGACTAAATCCAATTACTTAACTTTAGTCCACTTTTCTTAAATACATTTTAAATGGCATGAACAAAACCTTCGTTTTCCTCTTTTAATTAAAAAGAGCACCAGTATGGCTAAGTACTCAAATACCAGTTAAATAACACCTACATAAACCAATGGAGTTAGCAATCAGTATGCACAAAATTATTGTACTATATAAGTCCATTTCCTCTTTGGCTCACATGCTGTACCAGCTGTATTGTCAGAACAATCTTTAATCACATCAGCATTTGACTCAGAGGTCCTTTAGCATCCGTGGACTAGATTTATACAGCTGCATTTTCTCCTACATGTACAAAATATAACAACTGAAAGAAAAGCCTTACTTATCTGTATATACAGTTTCTGCCAAACAGGAGAAGGGAGTAATCCCTTATTTTCCCCACTCAAAGGGCAGAATTCTTAGCCAGCAGAAGAAGCATCCCATGGAGAGCTGAAGCTTTACACAGATCTTCGCTACCTGACATAATAGCACAGCCCTCCTGTGGGAGCAACGCAATGGCCGTGTTCTTGTGAATGAAGCTGTTTTAAGAAAGAAAGGGGAAGTCTAGTTTAGAATTATGATCTATTTGAAAATTATAGACAGGAAATGTGCTTTGGGCATTTAATCCATTTTACATTTATTGAGCCCATGATTACCTAGAGCAAGCCAGGTTGCTCTAATTTCCTAGCAGGACTCCTGTATCTTTAGCCTAGCCCTAGTCCTATTATCTACTCTGGAGCATTATTTGTTCCCCAAGTTGCCAACTTCTTTTTACTGAGATCTGTGCGCCTTCGACACACTTCATCATGCAAACCCTTTAGTTAATGGTTTAAAAGGTGTTATCCTGACATTAAATCTATTTCAGCCATGAACTCCCAATTCCGGAACTATATGAGGTGATCTTATGCTTCAGCTTGAAATACTTGCATAAAATATTAGCTCTGTGTGACTCTTGGGTTTCACATCGTTTGATGAACCTGAGAATCTTAATCTCCATACCTAAAATACTCTCCGTCCATTTTCCAATCAAGAAGAACAAGAAAAGGTATTAATTTCCTAAATCTTCTGCCAATTAGATTCCCAGTCCTTTTGGAATAACCCCACTTTGTAACTCTGGAGACTAAGGGTTAGTAAATCCAGCCTAAGGCAGCAACCTGAACCATACTTACTGAGAGTAACAGTGCCATCCTAAGCAGAGTTACAATAATCATCATGAGAATAAAAGCAGGAATAAAAATAGCAACAAAACTATATATTTAAAATGTTAAAAAGCAACATAGATAGATCACATAATTTTAATGTTATTTATTTTTTTATAGGCCACCTTTGTCGCTGAGACTCAATGAAGACTGCACAGAGCAAGTTAATGCAATCAACAGGATGGGATATCCAATAAACAATGTAATAAGAGTAGGATTGCAAAAATCTAAAATCAAGTATAAATCTGAAATAAAGCTGAAACGAAGTATAAGTATTAATATGACATATTACATAAGGCAGAAACTACAAAGGATAATACATACAGCAACAGATAGTTCATATTGTACATGTTCATATAGTCTACAGTGCTTTCCCCTCTATTAAAGCTTCTTTCTGAACCATTACATTATGGTATAGCCATGCTGATGACAGTGTACAAGTCTTTTGACAATCTCTCCCAGTAATTTCAGGTGGTAAACACCATATATTCTATCTATATGGAGCAAAAAGAATGCTTGTTGTTTTTGAAAGTATATCCAAGGTCCTTCTATTGAAAGTGATTTGCAAAACAGCATTTAGGCTACAGAAGTCATTCTCTACACTTGCAACCTGATAAACAGGTCTGAATACATAATCTGTTATATTATATATCATGACTTATTAAGAACTGTAGTTAATTAGCTATTCACTTTGGCTGTTAAATCAATATTCAGGCTAGCTTCGTGAGCTATTCCACTGAATGTCTTTTGGAAAGAGGTTTATGAGCTAGTTAATGCTAATGCTGATGTTGCAAGGTTGGTGCAAACAGAAAAATGGAATAGCCTTGATACAATCTTGCTGAAACATAAGGAAACATAAGGAAAAATTCCTAGTATGGGGATGGTTAAGAGGTTTGTTTGTTAAACCATGAAGTATACTAGCTAATTAATTTCAATGTCACCAGGGATTGCAAAGTTATATTTATTACATGTGAATACTTAGCAGGTGTATAATGCAAGGAAGTTATTTGGGGTTTTTTTATTTGCACAATTTGCCCTGCTACAGAATTTGCATTTAGATTTGTAAAATCTGGCTTTGCTGTGTGAAGTTCTGGTCTTAACAGCTTCACAGGAGCATCCATATCTCAGGGGTTGGCTCACAGATATGACTATTTGCTACGAGTGACACACCCCCTTTGTCTCCATTGGGCTCAGTCAATTTCATTCCCACAAACTCTCCTGCAGTGTGAGCAAGGCATAAGAACAAAAGTTACTGCTGTAGTAGGACTGTTGTGCTACTCCAGAGAGTTAAAAGAATTTTATTCTTTATCTTCCTTATGTATGTTCCTTTTGTGGAGCCCTTTGCAACTTTAGAGAATTTCATCATTTGTGAAAGTGCCTAGTTATCCTCATTCCTTAACCCTCCCTCCCTCCCTCCCTCCCTCCCTCTCTCTCTCTCTCTCTCTCTCTCTGTGTGAAACGTAATAGAAAGACCACATTCATCTCCTGAGTCTTTGGATATTTTCAAGATCCTACAAGAAAATTAAGCAGTAACAAATGTCCTAAAAAGCAAGAAAATGGCAGCCCTGTCAGGAAAATTTCTCATTTTATTTCTCCAGTATTTATTTTAAAATAAAAAAGGAAAGTATGGTTACTATTTGGTGGGATGATATAACATGGAACTAGCATTAAAATTCTAGCCTTGCCATCATCATGGAGCAAATAAACTCAGAGCTCAAAAATCTGACTATGAAAACAACTAATTAGAACCTCGTTGCTTCAACCAAATGAAATGACAAGTCTCTTCATTTCTGTTTATCAAATGGTTGGTCTGAAAGGCCTGCAAAGTCAGGGAGAATGCTGAGGTGTGACTGCTGTAGGGTCAGAATAATATCAGCGGCTGAAGACAATGATCATGCTGGGCTGATTGCTCCTCCCTCAGAATTGCTTATTCTGCAGCACAGGCACTGCCTGTACTCTGCTGCTCATACACTGTACGTGCAGTGACGACTTAACAGCATCCCTCTATCTCCAGTGCACACAGTAACCATTTTGAGCTACTCCACATGCTCGTTAGATAAGTAGCAACACAGCCGCCATGCCTGCATGCATGACTGCTGCTGAAGCTCTTGGGGCAGAGGGGAACATGTCCTCTTCTTTCCTCTGTATTTCCAGTAACAAGGTCCAAATCCAAGAAGGAAAAAAAAATCCCTCATCTGTTTTAACCACAGTCAAATCTCTTGTTACATTTCAGCATGCTGGCCTAGGAGTAAATAAGCAGGCTATTAAAGTAAGATTCTTGGAGCTTGATGCTATCTGTGCTGCATTACACTGTGCATGGCTTTGTTATGTAATGCTGCTGCTCATAGCAATAAACCAGCAAGCTATCAGAATGCTTAAACAACTTCAGCAACAAAGAAAAAGGTGCCAGTGGGGGAAACCATCTTCTGTAATTGAGCTTGTGGCAGAAGTTTCACTAGGTTATGCAATGGGATTACAATTAAGATATGCTTATCTTTGTTTCTCATTACTGAAAGTGTCCTTTTGATGCAGCTTTAGTCAGGCCAGAATCATGGACAGCTGTACCAAATCTAGATGGGAAGTGTGCATTTTCAAGCTATGCTTTCCTAAGATCAGTTGTGTGTGTAAAGTGCCATCAAGTTACAATCAATTTATGGCAAGCTCATAGGATTTTCAAGGCCAGAGACATTCAGAGGTGGTTTGCCATTGCCTGCCTCTGCATAGCAACCCTGGATTTCCTTGGTGGTCTATTATTCAAGCACTAACAAGTGCCAACCCTACCTAGCTTCTGAGATCTGATGAGATCAGGCTAGTCTGGGCCATCCAGGTCAGGATGAGATCAGTTACTGGGCAGCAACAGTCTGATTCTTCTCTTGATGAGTCAAAGATAGTAGTTCAGTGTTTGCCTAACATTTATACTAAGCTTCGTTAATTGAGGGACAGCCTTATTTATTTATTTATTTATTTATTTATTTTACTTATTTATATGCCACCTCTCCAGAGATCTGCTCAAAGTATGGTAAAATTTAAAAAAACAAAACAAAAAAAACCAACTTAAAGTCATTTGGTTTAACAAACCATAACAAAGCCAGAAAAGGCATGAAACAGCATAAAACATTTAACAGTCTAAACTGATCCTAGTAAAACAGTTCTTAGGCCAGAAGCAGGCTATAAAAACAATTTTGAAATATCAATCCCTTAATTAAAAGCCCAGGTTAAAATATATGTTTTGGCCTGGTGCCTAAAAGAGAATACAGTAGGCCTCAAGGAAGAAAGGATTCTGCAGGGGAGGTGCCACTGCTGGAAAAGCCCTGTCTCTGGTTGCCATCCACCTCACCCCTGCTGGAAGGAGAGAGCAGGATTTTTGAAGAACTTCATACATGGCAGCCTGAACTCCGTATTGCTAGTTGGTTGCTGGGCTTCATACAACTCGTCCTTACCTCTTTCTATGTCTGAAGACTACTTGGAGGCCTTAGCACGCTCAATTCATGGAAGCACATCAGCACGGGTCCAAGCTTCAGGCTGTTAAGTACCTAATTTAGTACCTAGAGTCCCTGAGAGTGGGATATGACTATATGCAACTTTTTCAGTGAGGTTCTGACAGTGAAATTCTAAGCAGAGTTATTCCAGTCTAAGAATATAGAAATCAGTGGGCTTAGACTGGAGTTCCTCTTTGGAGGATTTCAGTATAAATAGTGTGACATCACTGAAGGTGTCCTCTCCAGGCAATTGAGAACTGGCCTTTCTGAACCTTCACTGCCTTCAGGTACACCCAAGTATTCTGATTCTGGCAGAAGACATCTGCTCACTTCACAGCTGAAGAGAAGCAGACCTTTCCTCATTATTATATTGCAAATGTTAAACTAATGCTAGATTTCCCAGAGGGCTATCCCCTCTTGCATGTGCCTGCTTGCAAAAAGCTGCCAAAAAGCCAAGTTCCTTGCTTCTCAAAGTAGCATCTATTTTGTGGTCAGCTGGAATCACATACTTTCATACAGTGAGGGAGATGATATATGGCACACTAAAAGGGAGGTTTTAGGTTACCGGGGTGGGGGATGCTCAAATCAAAGACCAGGCTTGGATGGAGAAAGACATGTTCTGCTGTTCCCTTAAATACACCTTCTCTTAACTGTTCTTAAGCTGACACAGTGAGTTCCAGCTAATGGAAGATCCTGAGTTCTGCCTCTACCCTCCATCCTCCCTGCCACACACTAAAACTTACTACCTTAAATGATAAAGTCAGCTTTTGCTATTTATTTTGCTGTTTTGCCCAATGCAGGAGGAGCCTAAAGCATCCCTGACAAATATTCATCCAGCCTTTTATTGAAAACTGCCAGTGATTTGCTGAAAGTGTTTAATTTATTTTGTGCCTTGGTTGGCTAAAGTGAAAAAGAAACGGGGATTTCTATGTGGGACAATCGACGCATGTGCAGACAGGAAGGCAGTGGTGGGCTGGCTTGTGGAAAGAGAGAGGGAGCATTAGGGGGTAAAAACATCCTGTTCTCTGACTGCTGAAGAGCCTCACCCTTCCTTTCTCTGTTTTTGGAACTTTTTCACACCATTTATTGACTGAGCTAATAATTTCCCCCCACCCTTTAACTGAAAAATAAAATCCTTTTGTAGTGAATGCTGATTAAGATATAAAAAGATATTTAAAAGACTGAATCACCACTAAAAAGCATGTGATCTGAGCCTGGCCACAGTTCTCCACTTAGGTTTGCCAAATGTAGGCTGGGGAATTCTTGGAGATTTGGGGGTTGCAGCCAGGGGAGGGCAGGGTTTGAGGAGGGAAGGGACCTCAGTGGGATATAATGCCATGGCTGCTTCCAAAGCAGCCATTTTTTCCAAGGGAACTCATGTCTAGTGCTTCGAGATCACCTGTAATTCCGGAAGATTTCCTGGCCCCAGCTGGAGGCTGGCAATCCTACTTGTCCACGACGAAGTCATATTTTTAATTTCAGATATATAATTTTATAATTGGATAAGGATCCTAATAATTTTGAGTACTGATAATTGTTCACTTTTGTCATCATTTTTTGGAGGAGAGGAATCCTGCAAACTTTTATGTGTACTTTTCTATTGTTTCACAGTCATTGGAATGTTTAGGGAAGCCTTAGCAGTATGGGTTTCCTTTGTAAGAGGGAATAGTGGAGAAGGCTTTTTGGTAGAAGTACTTAGGAAGGTAAGAAAGAGCCATCACATATTCACTTTACAAATCAAACCGGAGAGCAGTACCTGGATAACTATGCAGTTCCAACGACAACTTCAGCTGTACATGTGTTGAAGGTAACATAATTATTAAGTGCACACATACAGAAAATCAAGTTTATGCTGTACACAAATTGTATGTGAATGCACTGTAAGCTTGTGAATGGGTGATATTGGTAGTATACACAGCTATGTCATGTGTACAGGCCTGCTGTAGCCCTGAACCAACTACCTAGTCATGACCACAATTGCAAGCCTAAGTAGACTTGACTGGGAGTGAGCCCAATTGAATAAAATGCTAGGGCGGTTTTAGCTATGGGGCAACTGGGGCAATTAGGGTTCCAACCACCCAGCTGCAATGGCCTGCCCCTGCTGGCCTTTCTGCAGCTGCTGATGGTGAGGGCCATCCCAGACAGCACCTGCTCAGTATGGCTTGACAGCCTTTCACAAAGAAACCCTCCCTGTGAGAGGCTGAAAGAGGGCACGGCTGCCTGTCTTGGCCACCCACGTCTGCCTCTGCCTGAAAACAGAGGCCCCTGCCCATAAGCTGGCAGACACACCTTGTACTGGGCCTTCATCATTTCTGGTTGACCTGGAAGCACACTCAATGTCCCCAGCCATCCACCCTTTGCTGTTGCGCTCTGGAAAAGGAAGGACAGACAAGAGCAGCAGCAGGAGGCCAATGGGTCATTGAGTTCCTCTCCCTCTTTGAGGTGGGTCCTGCAAAGTCTGAGGGGCATCATGCTCAATCCTAGACAAAACAGAAGAGGTAAGTGAGAGGGACCCCTTCCAACTGCCCTACAGCTGACTGCCATCAGCTCCTGCCCTGAAGCTGCAATGTCTGTGACTTCAGAGGTGATGGAGAGGGATGGACCTTTGTCACCTCTGGAGTCAAGACAGGTGGCAGCTTCACTCAGGATACAGCAGGCAATCAGCTGTATGGTAGTGAGGGTCCCCCTCTGACCATCCTATAGCTGATTGCCCCTGCCCTGAAGTTGCTCCACCTACCACATTCCGTGATCGTGGGACCCCATCCTTGACTTTTGCCCAGGATCCTAGAATCACTAAGACTGCCCCACTACACTGTGGCACCTGAGATACATGCAGTCAGGATCTAGACCTGCATATACATACTTCAGTCTGCCATCACTAATTTGAAGAAGTGAGCTGTGACTCATAAAAGCTCATACCCTTCCACAAATTTTGTTAGTCTTATAAGTGCAACTGGACTCTTGCCCTTTTCTACTGCTACAGACAGACTAACATGGCTACCCATCTTGATCCATCACTAATTTGTTCTATTGGTTTCAGTGGGACTTATTTCCATCTTACTGGGGAATATATCAGAAATATGAAGTGGCTTGTATGCCACTGATTATAGCAACTTCCCTAGTTTATAAAACCTTCAAGATAATAAGAAGAGTGAAGGAACAGAATGAAAAGGTCACTTGGTAGCCCCCAGAACCTGTTGTTATCTGGAATTAAACTAGCCAGCAAGACACACATCCCTGTAGCATTAGATGATTTAAGCAATATCTAACAGAAACAAAGAGAGATGGAGATTTTAAATCAAGTGCTATGACAGGAGAGGGAAACTGCATATTAAAAACCCTTACCAAGGGCTTTAGGATAGAGTGTATTGAATAAATACATTTAAATGACACATTAGATTTTTCACAGCAACATACTGAACACAAGCGTCTAAAGTACGCCATACAAAAGTACGTGCGTGACTAGCTTTACTCTACTACTGGGCAATCTAACTTTGATTAAATAGGGAAATTGTTGATTTTCCAGTGAGATGTTATCAGCATCAAAGAAAGAATTTTAGCAGAGGGACTACATGTGTATAGGCATTTTAACAATTCAATGAACAACCCACTCCTCAGAGCAGGAGTCCCACTGACTTCCATCACTGCATCACTAGCTTTAAGAATGCAGTTGCAACTGCTCACTTCTATAATGAGGCAGCAGACACCTGAGGTGATAGAATGAACTCTATTATATCAGATGGCAGGCGAAGGGCCATGGAGAGCCACATTGTGGAATGCTTCCCTACATTAAGAACTCCCTACAAAATGAAAAGCAGCCCAGCAAGCTAAGAAAGAGGAAAGCATCTTTCTCTCTGCAATGCTAGTTTTCTATTTGAATGTATCTGGGGGTTTTGTTGTTGTTGCAGGAACTTTCCAAACTGGAGTTCACTGCCTGCAGTCTCAAGCAGTACAATCTATCTTATTGTACTATCTTATTGCTCTGCACGTGTGTCCCTGAATTAGCTGTGGCGGCACAAACCATGGCTAAAAGAGTATAACCAGAGCCTAGTAGGCATGACATAGCCTTTCAGTTCTAAATCCTGTCCCACACTCCAAACCTTGTTGCTTAATACCTGCATTAGTCGCCTGTCCCCATCGAGAATGGCAATCTTAAATCAGGCTTTCAGTTGGACTATTGTGTTATCTGGTTCTACTTTTTAGCTAGGATTAGGTTCCATCTATGTCCTGTTGCTTATATTCTTCTGAAGGAGCATCATCTTCTTTAATCCTGAGGACTTCCACAATAGCTTAGAGCTTATGTTACATTCTTATCTTACCCGTCCTCCAAGGTGGTATTCATGGTTCTCCCCTTCTCCATTTGATGACCTCATGTAGTAGCAAGGCCAAGAGTGTCACCTAGCTTAAGGTCACCCAATTAGCTCCATGGCTGAATGGAGATATGAAGCTGCACCTCCTCGGTCCCTGTCTGACACTGTAACCTATACCCCACCCTGGCTCTCAGGAACCATTATATCTCATTTTGTGTATCATGTCTAAAACACTTTTGCTTGCAATCTTGTGCCCTGAAAGACAGCCTAAGGTATGGAGCAACCTCTCATAAACCAGCAAGCTCTAACACACACACCCTCCCGCCACAGTGATAACGCCACACTCAGATGCAGTTTTTGTGCTGAATGTGCTGCATGGCAGCATGCCCATCCATTAGAATTTCTGCATTAGAGGATTTAGACTCCAAGATGCAGGATGCCATGCACTTGAAGGACGCAGTGAGTACAGAGTCCACATGGAAAAGGAGCAGAGGTTGTACAATGGTTTCTTACGCGAGCCTGCCCTGCTTATCTAGGGTGCAGAACTGTCTTAGGTCCATTACTCCAGCTGTGTGGGAAATGTAGCAGCTCTGCTCCTTTGCACACACCCCACCAGCACATATCCACACCAATGTTAGTTCAGCTGGCCTAGAGAAAAGTGGTAGAATGGGCTTCTCCCATGTGGTTTGTGGTTTCTTATGGTACCCTAGCAGCACTAGAAGGAACAGCTCCAGCAGCCCTGGACGAGCTCCAACACCACCAACCACCACAAGACCTTCTCAAAGTGAGACCTGCAGATACCTGAACACAACTGAGGATTGCTCAAAATGTTTATGTCAGCCTACAGCCCAAAATGATGCCTGTGCCCTGAAAAGCAATAAGCATGTTATCTCCAAGAAAGAGCATTAATATAAGAGAAAGACCAAAGCTTCTGTGGATGTTCTGTTATCTAACGTACTTCAGGCCTGCAGAGTTAAGAGAAATGAGACACTTTCTAGTCACTTAAAATAATTAGCTCTGCTAATCAGTTTCTGCTAAATATGTTCTTCACAGCCTTGGAAGAAGAACATTTGGCGCATTTCTAGAGAAGTCTGCACATTCATTTTTACTGAAGAGATTACAACTTGTTATCATTAATGAAGGAAAAGGGAATGAAAATGCCAAATGAGCATATGTAGTATAAAAATAGGAGGGAAGTCTGCCCAGAGAGAGGAAATAAAATATCAAGGATATTAGATTTTTAAAAATATTAATTTAATCTGCATAAATAAGAGTTTAGCCCAATCCTTACCATATGAAAGTTAGAAGCAATGCTCATTGTGTTCAAATAAAGATTTTAAGACTGTAAGCTTAACTGAAAGAAAAATTCATTGAAATTAGTTTGAAGAAATTATTTTAAAAATTACATACCAATGAAAAACTAACAACACATTGAAATAATTACACGTTCACAATTTACTACATAACGATGATTTGCAAGTCAACCCTCAATTATCAACTTTCTAACTACAATGATGCAAAATACTTTTTGTTAAGATATTTTGAATCAAAGATAATGAGACAAGCAGTCTTTACAGTGTTACATCTCTAACATTTAAATTTCATATTTTTAATTGGTTAAGTTTCCACTTGTGGTTCTGTTTTTGTATTTTTTTAATGTTTTGCTCAGAGTGCTTTTTCTTAGGACGTCAAGGGCTGACAAATCAGTTTACGGGATAGCAGACACGCTACAGCCCAATTATATCCATGTTTACTCGGAAGTAAATCCCACTTAGTTCGCTGGGCTCAGTCCTGGGGAAGTGCCTGCACAGGGCTGCAGCCTTAGAAACTGCATTCCAGGATGTTTCGTTTATTACTTCCCTCTGCAAAGCACATGAAGGGACCGCCCTCTAGTGGTCTGACGAGACATTTTGCTTTCCAAAGTTGCTTATTGGTCTTTTCATTTTAGGCAGAGAAATTCACTGTATGCAGACTGCACCTCACTTTTAGCTTTTCTTTTTTTGCTAAGAAGAAAGCAGACTGGGAAGGAGATTATTCCTTAATCCTTGTAAGGCAGTATCCTCTTCCTTCTTCAATAAGAATGCCTTACAACGTTGGTCAGCGTGAGAATAGGAGATGCCCCATGTATTCCTCGGCGCTCTGTCAATTATTATTTTCACATCGAAGGGATTTTATGCCTATTAAGCATAATTTCAAATGAGCAATAAAATTTACACGATCGAAATAATGCAGCCATGCCTTGGTCGAGCGATCTGCGTTTTTTTTTTCAAGTTTCCAAAGCGATCCCCAACCCAACAAAGTCTCCCGTTACATTTGCCAGGCGCGGCCGCTCAGTTGGTCAGCACGTGCCTTGGAACCGGGGGAAGTCAGTTGGTTGTTCGACCTGATCCCCGCCTGTTTGGACGGGCTCAGCTGCCCCGATCCGACCCACAGGGCGACAATTTGACAGAGTCCGATTTAGGAGTCGCTTTTGCTTTGCACACCCGTCCTTCCAGGCTGGAGATCTCGTAGCATTTGATCTACATGTATTCCTCGGCGCATCCCTTTGCTTCCGTCCAAGACCCAGGACGATTGTTTGTCGAGTTCCATCTGACTTTTCTGCACGCTGACCGCTTTATTTCCATACGCTAGCAACTGGTGTCTGCAACACGAGGAATAAGCCGAGCAGTGTTTGGTAGACATTGAAATCCTGACATACCAACGGGGACGTTTCCGTGGACGGAACGGGTTAACACCACCAACAAAACCGAGTGTAGATGTATGCCAGAGGTCTACAGTAAATAGGTCTGGAGCCTTTTCGAAAACCCGGCGTCGTGGTGCATGGCTACGCCTTGCTCAGGAAGGGAGCGATCACCCGTGGAGGGAGGCCTTTGGAAATCAGATTGGTTTCCCCACCACAAAGCCAGGTTATTTTCTTGCAAGCATCCCTTTGGCTCCTGGCTAAATGGAGCGGTGCCCCCCCCCCATTCCCCTCCTGTCGCCTTTAAGCTGCGTGGAACTCGCCGGCTTTTATTACTCTTCTCTGATTGCACAGGCGCACGGTCATGAGGTTCTTGGTGTTGCACAATCCTTTCCCTTTCTTTCCCCATCTATTTTTTTCAATATATATTAATGTGGGCTCAGGGTGTTTTAATTCATCCCGCCTGTAAAGGCATAACCGTGGCAGCCGCCTCTTTTGCCGCCATCCCCTCCAGTCTGCATGCACTTGGGCCGCGTTTCCGTCCTACATCTTTTGCTGGGGGGGAGGGGAAAAGGCAAG
Source organism: Eublepharis macularius (assembly GCF_028583425.1). Taxonomy (NCBI): domain Eukaryota; kingdom Metazoa; phylum Chordata; class Lepidosauria; order Squamata; family Eublepharidae; genus Eublepharis; species Eublepharis macularius. The sequence continues at coordinate 104,535,491 of NC_072793.1, read as the reverse complement.
CAAGGCAAGGCGGGGGAGGGCGGAGTGGGCTGCAGGATCCGAGCCAGGTCGCGGGAAGCTGGCTAAGCCAAGTGGGGAGGGGGTGTAGCTTTCTGTAGGATGACCCACCAAGCACTCCGCGGGGGGGGGGCGGCGGAAGAAGAGAGGAAGTCGGAGTTCTTTCAGAAAATCAAGTTGGCAATCGAGGGAGACAGCGTGGCTCGATGTTAATTGCGCTTTAGTTGGTCTAGTCCTGGCGGTAGCCTGTCCTTCTTGCAAGTAAAGAGGCTCAAGTTGTTCCCGGTTTTCCAAGGCCGGCAGGCGCATTGGATGGAGAGCTGAACGCCGCCTGCCTCTCCCTCAAGTCCTCCAGCGCCTCGCTCCCGATTCATTCCAACACACAGGAGGGTGGTGTGCGTTCTCCCTCTCTCTCCGCACCCGCTGCCTCCGCACATCCCCGTGCCCGGCTGGAGCTGAGCGGCTGAGCACCCTCCCCAATTGCGCGCGTAAGAACTTGAGGCAGGTGCGCGCCCCGCGGTAACTCCTCGGGGAAAGGGTGGCGCTGCGACGGGCGGGGGCGCGCGCCGCCTCCGAGCGCTGGAGGGGCGAGCTGGGCCGTCGCCCTGCCGTCCCGCGGGGGCCGAGTGCGAGGCCCGCGCCAGGTGCCCGTCCCCTGCCGGTGCCAGGGCTCAGCGCGTCCGAGCGCGAGGGAGTGTGTGCGAGCGCCCAAAAAGCCAGGAGCGAGGGGAGGGGACGGGGAGAGTGACGGCGGGCGCATGCGCTCGGCCGGCCGTGCCATATTGGAATGAGGCGGTGAGCGGAGCGCCGGCGAGCCTAGCCTGAGCCCCGGCAGCGGCGCAGGGCTGGAAAAACTCCCCGCAGGTAAGGCGGGCGCGGGATGTGTGCCCTTCTGGGGAGGGCGGCGCCCGGCGCAGCTGCTGGGCGCGTTTTGCCGCCTGCCCGGCAGCCTGAGAGGCTTTTTTCGGCTCCCGAAGTTTGATGCGGGAGACGGCGAGGGAGGGCGGCAGCAGTGGAAACAGCGGCAGCCAGGCAGGCAGGCGAGCAGGCGGAGCGCAGCGCTGGGGAGGGGGCGAGAGCGAGCGGCGAGCGCTTCGCTCAGATGGACGAGCCGGAGTCGCTGCGGCTGCGGTGGCGCTGCCAACTCCGCGCGCAGTTGGCGCTCCTCGCGCAAGTCCCCGCGGGCCGGGAGAGGCGCGCCGCGGCGGGCGAGTCGGGGCCCGAGAGGGGGCGCCGGCTGGGTTGTCTGGTACTGTCTACGCAGGGCTGCCTTCTCGAAAAGTTTCGGAGCATGGGGCGCGGGGGCTGCTCTTTCCTCCCCGCCCGCCGGTTGTGTGTCTGTGAAAGACTACGCGCTTTCCTTCCTCCTGCCCCTTAGATGTTGGGTTTCCTGCAGCAGTAGTGGATGCACTTTCTCTTTCTGCCTTGGGAGTGAACGGGCAGGTCAGAAGAAAAGTCATTTCAAGGTTCTCCTGAAAAGTTCCCGTGAACTTCTATGGCCATGTGGCTTCCTGAGCGGGGCGGTGGCTTGGCATATTGTCCCCCCCCCCCATAAAGTGTTTCCTTTCAAACGATGAGGCCTCCAACCAAGTTGGCTGCGTTTCTCCCCTGCCCCAGAGAAATGGCGGGGGAAGTGATCTTTAAACCTCCACTGCGGGGACTGCACCGCGCGCGCACCCTTGCTCTCTCTAGTGTGCGACGCATTTTGGCCGTCGCTCTGGGATGTTTATGTCGGTTTCCAGTCTGGTCTAAGCAGCGCCTCATCGCAGTCTGACCCGTAAAGACCCTCCACCCTTTTGGTGGTGAGGGATGTGCCCGCGCCTGCTGCCCACTGTTGTTTTGGCTTTAAGGTGCCATGGCCCAGCTCTTTCTCACCCGTCTTACAAATGCCGCTGAAGCTTCCTTTGGGAGAGAGGGAGCTTTTGCTTTCAGTTAAGAACAACTCTGCTCTTCCACACTTTGATGTATTCTTTCAGTTGTCATTTTGCCTTGTCTCTCTCCTTGTTCCACTCAAGGATCCAGGAGCTTTGTTGCCTTGGGAGTTCATCTGCCCTTCTAGGGGAGGATGCACCTGAAGCTGTAAATAATGATCTTGAGGTGCTTCAGTTTGTTTTAGAGAAACTAGAATAATGCTATATTTGATTTCAGACTGGTGCATAAGCTAGCAGCAGCAGCAGGTCTTGTGAAGAGAAGTAAAAGTCCTTGTCTTTATCAGGCAATTAGTGACCCATGCATGTAAAAGTGGGATGGAACATCTTTTGCATGCACTTTGAGAAGTGCATCATTTAGAGGTGGTTCTGTGCATGACATTAATGGCTGCTGCAAACAAGTGAACGAATGGGAAGAAGAGTCTAGAACTGAGGCATTCTTTGTTGAAGGAGTAAGAGCTGGCAGTTAATCAGTTCTTTAAAAACAGTGCTGTTACTAGGCCTCTCCTAGTCTGTGTAATAGGCCAGAGGGATGTCTGTTTAATGGTCCCATGTGGGTTTTAGTAGAATGATTATATCTGCTTTGGAGAAATTTGCTGTCATCGTAAAAGGTGTTTCAAAGTCTGTAACACTTAGGGCTGATAGCTTTGTCTCAGTACCGTAACCACTTGGAAAGCAGCAATCTAATGTACTATTCTACACTTCTACAGAGTGGCCTGTATGGTTCTTTCTGCTGTCAATTCTTTCACAAGACAGGCTGCCAACAGGAGCAAGATAGTTTATCATAGCAAACATTTTGGTAATGTAAAAAATAAGATGCAAAAGTCAAGCACTGCTATTTTCTGCCTAACAAACTATTAAAATATAGTTCTTGAGCAACAGGTAAAATATGCTGTAAACTGCCTTGAGCACTAAATGTGGTGGAGAAACGGTTTAGAAGTTAAATAAATAAATAAGATTTGATGGTTATCTAGTGAGAGCAGTGCAAGCTCTCTGACTATATAGGACACCTTAATTCTAAGCATATTTTCTTGAATACATTTATTGCTGCAGGACATCTCTGCGCATGATAATTTTGTTATTGCTCTAGCTGCTTCTAGTAGATAGTGGTTTCATCACTTTTTTCCCCTGTATCAAAAATACATATGGTGAGCTGTTAAGAAACAACAGAATAAAACAGGAGGACAGTGGCTTTAAAAACTTAGCCCAGTATTTTGTGGGCCAGTGCTCATTTCATCAGATGCTTAAGAGTATCATCCATCAGATCAATGTATACATACATGAGAAAAGGCGGTGGTAGAAATGTTACAAAGAGTGGCCAGTCCCACAAGAGTAATCAGTTCTCCCAGCATGAGTGTGAGACACTCCCAACTGTTGTTTGATAAGGCAAAGTGTAAAACCTAGTGCACCATGAAATGGGATAAGCAGATACAATAGGAAGCTGCAATGGTATTCCTGAAGTAATTGACATCTGAAAGGTATGGGATATGCAAGATATTAGCATCTATAATGAGTTAGGAATATAGGTCCCTGTTAAGCAGGCAGGGAGGTAAATCATCTTTAATGTGTTAATTATAATTCAGTGATGTTTTCATTGGATCCTTCTTTTGAAGTTCTTTTGTAAGAGAACTGTAACTTTTAGATCAGCCTTTGGGTGTTCAGGGATTGCTAATTTTAATGTCTAGTTTAATTTTGTTAGTCTTTAAGATGCCACTGTATTCCTCTTTTATTCTAACATGCCCATCTGGAAGTAAGAAACAGGCAGCTACAGTTTGTTGTAACTTTTCTGGTTCATAGTTAGCTTAACAGGTTGCCCATGTATGTTCCAAGAATGTACACTGTTTGAAGTTGGTATGCATGTATTTAGTTGCATATATGCACACTGTACATTAAGTTGGAATCCAAAACTAGTCTTAGCTTCATAGTACACATACACAGAAGGGAGTAGACCACCTCGGAGGGGAGTAGATATGGCCATATGTAACACTTAACATGTAATGGAAGCTTGCTGAGTGATCTTGGGCCAATCATACACTCTCAGCCTACCCTACCTCACACAGTTGTTGGGAGGATAAAATGGAGGAGAGCAGAACAGTGTAAGCCATTCCCATTCAGGAGGAAGGTGGATTATAAATGAAGTAAAATAAAAAATACATGAATAAATGTGGAGAGTCCATAACACCTTCATTCTAGATATGTGACATGGAAGTTGTCCATTGGTTTTGAAAGGAAGTTTTCCCTCCATACTGTGTTTAGGCTAAGGTATAAGAAGAGAAAAGTTTAGTCTGGTTCTTTGGGCAGGACTGAGTCATTAATTATAGTCTCTATTTGCTGGGACTAAAGGAGAGGCTGTAATCAAGCTTGGATTCCAACAGCACTGTTTTCTTGTCCTGCACGTACAGTTAAAGCCCATTAAAATAAAGTGTATGTCTCTGGCAGTAGGATCCTTTGTCTTAGGCCTCATTCCTATATGACTGAATGTACCATGAGACCAGACATAGAACCAATTCTGACATGAAGAAATAGCTGTGGTATAGCTCTTCCTCAATTGTATCACATTAGACCACAGTGGGGGGAAACCAAATGTTTTCCTTTTTTTTCCAAACACAAAAAAACCCCAAACTCCCTGCATATGTTTCATGTTGGGAAAAGGGTTTTTAATTTGACCCATATACAGGGTTATTTTTGTTTTCTTTTTAATTTGGAAGGAAAACTTTCCCCCACTTATTGCAGTGTGTTACAGACTGGGAAAGGTTGTATCACACATTATTTCATGGACATTTGGTTCTGTTCTGAATAGGGTGTCATAGAATGCATGGGCACATGACTGAGTTTAGAATTGATTCCTCCTTGCAGGACTAGTTCAGATTGCTTAATAGATGACCGTTCCTCACCTCCAGGAAGGGCTATAACATATGCCACTTCTAAACCATTTCTTAAAGCTGTGTAGTAGTAGTACCTTGAAACAGGCATATATATAATGCAGATTTCTTTTAATAATTTCAGATTTTAGAGTTTTGTTTTAAGGAAAACATTTTAAAATATACAAACATGTAGTGCTCAAACAGTCTTATCTATACTTCTCGGCTTGAGTCCTCGTTAATCTCATATTCACATTTTATGATGGTTGTTGCAATTGAAGCTGAGTATTAAGCCTGTATCTTTATTTCTCACTTCTCAGCATTTCTCAGAACAACAGAACAATGATCTTCGATGATGAACAAAGCAACTTCTGTTCCATTGGAAGGCTACATTCAGACATCATAACAAGCTGCAATTAAACTGTAATCAGGCATGAACCCAGTTTGTTTATGCTCACACGTGCTCTTACCACCTTTAGCACATGGATGATCAAGCTCCAAATCATTCTGCCTCTGGATTGCAGGTGCCTCAATGAAATGCAGTTTGTTTTTTTCCACACTGGCTGGGTTTCCATCCTGCTTTGTGGAGCATAAACAAACTTCAGTTCACTAAGACACCTGCATTCTGATGTCACAGTGAATTGGAGCTTGGTTAAGCCAGAAGTATTTAATCAAGAGAAGCTGGGAGGGCAAGAGGTAAGCGTGAGCTCATCCACAAACTGTAGTGGTGCCCAACTGGAGTTTAATTGTAGCTTGTCTGGATGCAGCCAAAGTGATATTAATGATAAGTAAAGCCCCTCCCCATTCAATTTGGAAGAGGCCTAGAATTATTTTTCTGGGAGAATGCTTAGAAAACATGTAGTCTTTTTTTCCCTGAGTGCTCTCTTCCTTTTTAAATCAGGTTATATCCTATCACCTTTCTCACTTAATCTTGTACTATTCCCTTGTTCACTGCAGATCCAGTCTTACATAGTTTTTGTCCATATGGGTCCCAGCATTTCCAGTATAATCTTTTCAGTGGTTAAAAGCTGCTCCTTTCCCCTGTTTTACAATGCCAGGCTCATAGCATATAACGCATCATGTTGTTTTTAAACTTTGAAGTTATTTACTTTTTAAAACTGTTACGGTTTTTTAAAAAGAAATTCTTGTGTTCTGAATGTTCTTTGGAGTGCTGCTGTACTCTGATGAAGAATTTAAAAAGAGAAAAACCTCCCCAGCCTCATTTATTTAGAATATATTTCGGGTTTTTTTAAACACATCAGAAATCCATTCTTACCTTGAAGAATTAAACTTTCTCCTTGTGTATGTAATAGTTGTCCCCACTCTTCTGAAACTGTGTCCCACTGTAAACAATTTTAAAAACGTAAAAATCCCCCTGCTTCCTGGAAAGGGGTTAACAGTACAAAACTTACGTTCCTACTACCTGCAAAGCATTTTTATCTGTCCAAATGCTCATTTTACATTCCAAGCCAGGAAGATCTCTTGGGAAGATGATGCTCAATTCAAAACACTATCTGGATAAATTCATGTTTTGAGTTGGGAAATAACAAACTTGGTTGATAAAATGAATTGAAATGGAGAGGGCAGTTTCACACTTATTGTGGTGGATTGGTTATTTCCACATAAATTAAAAAGTGTAAAATAACTGAGTTTGTTTGTGCTGGTTTTGTTTATATATCTGTAGGTTCACTTTATTTTTCTGTAACCAAACAACTCTGAGGGTCTTTGAGGCTGCCATGCTGGATTTCTCCATGGGGTGGGAGATGCTTAGAATGATGAGCTGAGTGAACATGGCCAGTCGACTTAGTCATTGATCCGTCGCACTTTTTTCCCTTTTGCATTCCGTTTGGATCCTGCTGCTCTTTGATTCCTTACTGAACGATTGTCCATATAGTTCCAGTGCGTGGGGAAGATAAACTAAAGAGCAAGGGAAACCTAGTCTTAACTGTCACTTGCAGGTTGTTTTGATGTTTGTGTTCATTATCTTTTCAAAGCTCCTTTTGTTTAGAATTCTCAAAGCTTTTGCATGTAATTAATGTTCATAATTCTTGTTTGCCTCCCAGGTATAGCTATGTTTTGAGAATAGCAACTCCATAGCAAATCCAGGGATAAAAAAATTATTTAACTTTAGTTATTTAACACTGAAACAGACTTTTTTTTTTGTAAATTGCAAAAGAGGTTCACTGTTGATTTAGAAGTCTTATATCTTAAGAACGTAAGAGCCCCCCTGCTAGATCAGACCAGTGGTCCCTCTATCCTAGCATCCTGTTTCATATGGTGGCTAACCAGTTACTTTTACAACTGGTTGATCCACCATCATGGAGACTTAGCATCCCCTTGTAATAAGAATAAGGAGCACCAACTCATGGGGACCTTATTTAGATAGGCTGTGCTCACAAAGGAAAGAAGATAAATAAATTTGGGAAACTGCTTTCAGTGTGTGCATCTGAATGCTAGGAAGCTCTCATGTATGTTGACCTTGCTAAAGATCGGACTTGATAGATCAAATGTCTTAACTATTCAATCTTACAATCAACCTGTATAATTATGTTGTCTTCCTAATCCTTGGGTATTGCCAGTGCAATCTTTATGTATGAAGACTTCTTTGTAAGGGTGTTAAAACTGCTTCATATGTATCTCTGTCAAATGAAAAAGGGGATGTAATGTGAAAGTCTTCAGGGTCCTTGGATCGTGTTTACTACAGCGTGTACCAACTCCCCCAGGCCCTTCAGGCAATTATACTAGCACAAAAATCCCCTGTCTGAATCTGACTCTTTCTTTACTGGAGCTCTTCTTCATCTGCCTCTAAGGCACTTTATGCTTGCAATAGGAGGTCTACGTGCACAAGGACAGGCAAAAAGGTTTCCAGCGCAAGTGTTGGTTGTACATGACACTGTTGGTGCTGATCTGTTGAATAGTGTGCAACTTCAGAGCACACTCATTTACTTAAGTGTTTCCTTTACTGAAATGAGAGAGAATAGAAGACTGTAGTATCTGTCAATTTAGTACTAGCAAAGTCTTTGGTAAGAATATCATCCAGATTTGCAGATCAGTTCACACTGTCTTTTTAGGCCCTGGGAACCTGAGGGCTGCTATAATTTACATATGTGTTTTCCCCTGCAAAGTGATAGAGAATATTAGGAAACAAAGCTTTGCTATTTCTTTAAGATATATTTCAGTTTCAGGATTCTGCACTTCAGGTTTTGACAAAGATTGATACTTAAGACATAACTGTAGCTTTTGAATTGTATACTACAATTCTGACTTGCAGTATTTGAGTATACTAATCTTTCTTTGTAGGTGATAAATTGTGGGGGAAGTTCAATGTTATCTTCCATGAAATTAAATTACATTAACAATTAAGGGGGAAAATTACTGCCAAATACAGTGCTAAAGCCATAGGGTATGTTCAAATATTATGCTGATGAAGAATGCATATAGTATATGGTAGTATATTTCAAAGAGATATAGGTTTGAATCCCTGTATAATATGGGCAATTTTAGGTAACTTTGGTCAACTCGTAGCCTTTCATTTTCAACTCTTTATTCTTAAGTATGTTAGAAGAATGTAAAAGTTTTGCAGTTGGTCCTGTGTTTAGACTCCAGTCTAAACCCATTGATTTCTATGGGCATAGATTAGAGTAAATCTGCATTATAAGTCTGCAGTCCTAAACATATGCACAGGGAAGAAATGATATTACAGGATTTTATTAGGAAGACTAGGTTAGGGAAGCAAAACTGCCATCTGGAATGCATGAAGTTGGAAATAAACTCGGGTCAGATTAAATTAAATTTGATTCATGAAGTATAAATGCACTAATGTTACTTTTCAGATTCAAAGGTAGTATAACTACTGTACATGCACAAGTGATATAAGGTAGAATTGGAGTTCTTTTTCTTATATCAACATAACTGCTTAGTGTAATTGACAGCTGTGAATGCAAACAACCCCTGTAGGGAGACTTACAGGTTAAGATTACCTTGATTAGACTGTTCAACTATAAACCTGCAAACACTTGCATTTCAGTGAACATACTAGGTCCAGGATTATTCCCTTGAATCTACCACATGCTGCTCCTTCTCAGCCTCCATTTATACTTGCAGAGCTTGTTTATAAGTTCTATATACTTAAACAAATAGAGATTGAACAGCAGTGATAGCTGGTAGGTTGATTCCTTAATTACTAATGGTCAGTCCTAGACTTAAGATTAGCAGTTTATTGTGGTGGAATGGATCATTCCTTTGCACTCTGGGTCATCCTTGACAACACCTATCTGGTGCTGAAGATTAATAGTTGGTGCTTGTTCACTTAATCTGTTTTCATTCATTTGCTGTTAATCTTTAGGAGACTCCTTTTCCTTTATGAAGCTGAACAAACCATTTTTTCATTAGCAAAATCAGTTTCAAGGAATTACCCATGATAGCAAATAGCTGAAACGATGGTATCTCAAAATGATGTGGCTATTAAAAATGCTTTGATACTCTCTTTGTGTTTGGGTGATGAAAGATAGAGGAGATGAATTCTTGATGTTCTAATGAAACACTGTACAATGCTGAGCAAGCCTTAACTAGTATCTTGGAGAATTGGAGGCGCAGGTGCTCAAATTTTTTCAGGATTGATCTTTCAGCATCCTTTTCCAGTATCACAGACCGAAGAAACGTAGCAGCTTCTGTGGTGTTCCCTTAGGGAATTATCTAGAATGAGTTAAATTTTTTGCAATCAGAATTACATGGAAGTTTTCCAACTTTATTATTAATTAATGTATGCCCCATTTTTCTGTCTAAAACCAGGAACCCGTTTAACTACCTAGTTCAGATGTAAATTAAGGTTTGCAGCTATGTGAATGAGTCTGAGGTATCCATTGGCTTACATGCATTCCCCACACTCACGCCAAGCATGGCTAGCTAATGAGTTTTAATGGTTTTGCAGCAGACCATAGTTTGATAATACTTACAGGCAAATTATAGTTTGTGTTTTCCCTGAAGACTAGTTTTCTGAACAAGGATTAAACTGTGGTTCAGGATTCCGTTTTTCATGGAAAATGCAATCCATAGTTTTCTGGATGAGATGTAACGGTGAACTGTGGCTTGCTGTGGAAAAAGTAATAACTCTCTGGCTGTCCAGAGGAGGAAGCATGTGAGCCCAAATATTATTGTTTGCTTTACTGAACTTGCTTTAGGCTGCTGTTCATAAGTGATGTTGCATATCCAGTTTCATCTCTGTCTTAGGAAAAAATTACCTTCCTTTTATGCTGTCATTATTATAGGAGCTTTATTTTTTTTCTTTTTGAACACATCAGTTGGTCTATTTCTGTTGAAATCTCTAAGAAGTGTAGGTACTCTCAGAGCACTGATCATCTAAACAATTCAGCTGGGACGTAAAATGGTAGGGTTTGATGCCTTCAGAAGACAATAATAAACCCCACAACAATGACGTGTTTCTGCCACACCTGCTAAGTGGAACATATAGTGAACTGTTTAAATATATGTTTTTTAAAGTTTTAAATATATTATGAAAGCAGCAAAGTGGTAAATGCAACAAAATGGAAGGCGGAATCCTGTCCAGATTTGACAGAATGGACAAATAAACTGTATGAATATGCATCAATAGCAAAACTAACATCTTATATATATATAATAGACCAATCTTAGAATTTCAGAAAAAATGGGGAAAAATTTATTATGTAGCTGAATATTAAGAAAAACTAAGAACAATTATCAGCAAAATTGATTAGTTTTCAAATTAGTTATCAATGAATTCTAATATAAGTAAGTAAGTAGATGGAGGGGAGAAATATTTTGTAGTTTATATATTCTGTTATTTATAGTCATCTTTGATTTATATAACCATGTTATGGATTTCTTTTTCAATATCATTTCTTATCACTATGTTTTCTTATTACTTGTTTTTCAAATAAAACATATTACAAACCAAAAAGAAAAAGAAAATTATGCTTGGCGAAGTGAGGAATAACGTATTGTGTGTGTGCATATGTGAACACATCCTTAGGGAAGGATAGCACTGCTATCTTTATAGCATAATATGCAAATTTATTGTTCTCCCGTGGTAGAAATTCATGTGTAAAGTAAGAATCTTGGATCAGTGTTCTCTCCGTTTAACTGAATTGAGAAACAAAGCTTTGGTAGAAAAATAGTTATCATAGTCTGGCTCTATTATTCACTGTGGAAAGTCCATTACTTTGAGTGAAGGACTTTCAGTGAAGAAAGGGAGTGGTTCTGCCATTCATGGTACTTAAAACTAAATTATTGATACACAATGTTAAATATGCTTGCAGAAAAACACTTTGCATGATACAACATAGTATATAAAAACAAGTATTAAGTATTTGTAACTTGAGTGACAATTTAAACATGTTTAGTTTGCTCAGCTTTAGAAATTAGTATGTGGCAACATTATGTAAGTTTCAGTAGAAAAAAATCATCATCAGTGGAGCATTTCCTTTAGAGGTAACTAGATTTGGCATATAATAAAGAACTACCAAAAGGTTACAGATAATTGCTTAGCAAATAATGAAGCTAAGGAGTAGTGAATAAATAACTCCTTGCTTGCCATTTATTGTTCAGTTGGGTAGGGTCAACTGTTTTTCTACTTGTCCTATTCCTGTCAAAGAATGAGTAATTTGCACTGAGGAGGGAGAGCTGGCTAAAGATTTTGGAATCCTAGATAGACATCCCAGTTCCCTGTAATAGCATAGAGGGTGTGTGCACATGCCGCCGGGGGGTGGGGAGTGTACGGCTTTATTGAACATGTATGTATGTATGTGTGTGATGTATGTGCTAGTTTGGATTGTGCTCCTTCTAGTGTGAATTGTGCCCTTAAACAGAGGTACTTAGGTTAATCCTCCAAAACCATTGGCTATGCAGTCCGTGTCCTTTCCAGTACAAAATTATGTCTGTTTGGGCAAGGGAGCTATTGTGAATTTGATGGACTTCTTTTTGCACATATACAATGAAGCTAAGCACAGTCACTTTTGAAGATTGAGTTCAGGATCCAAAGGAACACTGCTAGTACTGTGAGTCTAGTGTGGCTTTAGGACTGTTCTCCCTCTGAGGCAGAGGACATCTTGGGTGATTCCCACCGACCAATCAGGGAGGCAGGAACTAAATTTCTTCCTCTTCCTGTCTGGCATGTGGGACACCCTCTCTCCTCAGTTCTGTTCCTGCCTCCAGGGAGAGCAGTCTAGTAGCAGACTAGCTCTGCTACTATCTTATTAAGACTTCAGTTTCACTTTCACTTTCCCATTCCTACTCCTTTGCTCTTCTCTTCCTTTAATCTTTCCTTTGTCTTTCCAACTCTGTCGACTTAAAATTTTCATAGTTCTTCCTTATCCTTTTGCTGTCCTCTCCTGTCTCTTACTACTTTCCCTGGCTGACTGAGAGGATCACGGCAGCCATTTGGGGCAGCCGCCTACAAGATGGATGCCAGGGATTCTGAGGACAGCTTCCTAGACAATGGAGAGGAATGCTCCCCAGTATTCACATTGAACGCGATGGGGATTGATGAATCTGGTGCTGACGTGCCTCCCGCTTGTATGTGCTCCCAGCAACGAGTCGGCACCGACATGCCTCTGCAGCTTGTGCAGTCTCCCAGCTACAAGTCGACCTCAGAGTTTCAAAAGGCTCATCCCACTGATAGGAAGATGGATGCATCTGCGCACTCCTGTTCTGCAGCTGGAGTTGGTGTGTTACTTCAGCCTAGGCTTTTGGCGGGAAAAGACACCAGGAATCTCCTCAGCTCTTGCGCCACAGTGAATGTGTCCATGTGAACCTCCTGGCTGGAGATTCCACTGCAGGCTTTTTCTCTTCAGATCTAGCCCTGCCTTTACAATAGGACTCTTCCCATCAGATGGGTAATGTATGAAGGACACAAACTTGCCTGTGTCTTTGAACCTTTTAACTTCCTAAGACTAACCATGAGGGAAGAAATATATAATCTCTGCCAGGCTGAAACCTCTGTTAATAGTGGTGTGATGTCTTCCTCCTCCTCCTTCCTCCATGGGTGAGGCTGAGGCTCACTGAAAGAACTTCTGCTTTACCTGCAGAAGGATCCAGGTTTGTTCCCCATTAACTCTAGTTAAATAGATCAGGTAGGTGATGGAAAAAACTTCTTCCTGAGACCCTAGAGACCTGCTGCCAGTCTGAGTAGACAACACTGACGTTGATGGACTGATGGTCTGAGTCAGAATAAGGCAGCTTGTAATGTTTAACAGACAGTGATCCCCTCTGAGTTGGGGGATTGTCCTCAGAGAGCATCTATAATGGCAAGGAGAAGGAAGAATTCCTTCAGATGTGGAGGAGGAGGAAATATCCCTGCCAGAACAGTCAGCCCAGCTGTCTTAATTTGAGGTCTACCAGTATTTACTACCTAGACATTCTCAGCCTTAGGGCTGCAGGAATTACCCTCGGGGTAGGAGGACTCTTAGACAGGGAATACTAATCCAGACCCCAGGAAAACAAGAGTCTCTTCGTAGAGAAGGTTCCCCAGAAAAGGTCCTCCCATTTTCAGAATATTTTAGGAGACAGCTCAGGGCTGAGTGGTCTAAACCATCAGCCAATAAGCAATTCCCTAAAGTAAAAAAAAATGTACTCACTAACTTTCTTTGCTATGAGATGTTGCAGGTACCTGCGATCGACACTCCAGTGGCTATACTTCAGTCATCTGGGCTCTTGTCAGAGAATGAGCAAGGATCAGTTAGAGGCATCTTAGAGAGAGGTCATGCTGAAGAGAGCTCACAAGGCTATGGTTATGACTATAAAGGCTACAGCCATTGCCTCCAGAGCATCAGGAGTATGGATCAGAAAACTGATCTCACTTCTCCCATACAACAATAGATACCCTCCTTGAAGGGGCAAACAGAATTTTAAAGGCCAGTACTTTCAAGGCAGACACCATCCTGGATGCAGTTACCTTTTCTTCCAGGACTACGGTCTCGGCAGCAGTAACAAGTAGGCACCCTTTACTAAGATCTTGGCCAGCAGTTTTACACTCTAAAAATATTGTCCTGGCTTACCACTTTCAGAGATACAAGCTATTTGGGGATGCTCTGGGAAAGATCTGGGTTGAGACCCTGGACAAAAGAAAGTGTTGCCAAAAAACAATCAATCTGAGAGGCGATGCCTTGGCCCTCGGCCATTTTATTTACAACACACTCCACTAACATCCAGACAGGATTCCAAGCGACCATCCTGGGGTTAATCTAGATATCCCTTTAATAAGGGGGGGTCCTTTCAAGAACCCACTTGTAGTATAGTGGTTAAGTAACTAAACTGTGTTGCAGTACTCTACTGGTTCAAATCTCACTACTTCCATGAACTTACCACATGGCCTTGGGTAAACCATTCCTCTCAGGCCCAGTTCCCCAGCTGTATTGTGAGGATAATGCTTACTTTGTCCCAAGATCAAACAGACAGTTCTTCACACGTGGAAAGAGATCTGACCTTGATACCAAGCTCTCTAAGGACTCACAAGACATCCCTGTGAGAGGCCAAGTACTCCTTATTATCAAGCCTGGGTCGACACGCAGACAGGCAGCTGGATCTTAGAAATAGTCTCACAAGGCTATTCCATACAATTTGAAAACTACCCACTAGAATATTTTGTCATCTCTCCCCTATGTGAAATCTTAATAATCCTAACACCCGAGCATTCAAGCTGTGGAGCATGTTCCCCACAACGAAAGAGGACGGGGGAGTCTACTCAACCTTCTTCATAGTCCCTAAAAAGAATGGGGACTGGAGGGCGTTGTTAGACCTCAACTTTTTGAACAAGTTGCATCACTTCTGAATGGAAACTCTGTGCTCAGTCACAGAGGCCATTCAACCAGAAGAATACATGACATGTACAGATCTCACAGAAGCATACCTCCCTGTACTGATTCTGACAGCCCATCAACAATACCTAAGATTTTGCACAGAAAAAAAATCAGTTGGCAGTTCTGATCCATCCCTTTCAGTCTGTCCACTGTGCCAAGAGTGTTCACAAAGCTCCTGATCAACCCCATCGTATGTCTCAGAGAGGGGGTATTCATGTTCATTTGCACCCAGACGATCTCCTAATCAGATCACGTTCAAAAGAAAAATCTCACCGCGACACTCAGTTCACCATTCAGTTCCTATAAGCTGGAACACCTGGGTATGATCCTCAAAAGAGTGTTGTCTATCCCTCACCAAAGAAGAGGTCAGGAAGACCAAACAGCTGGCCGAGACTGTCATCAGAGTGAAAATCATATCTCACGACACTACCCAAACTGATGGGTTTGCTAGTGGCCAGCAACAAGGCGATACTGTGGGGTCATCTACATGCAAGACTGCTTCAGACCTTTCTCAGAACTTGTTAACAACAGATCATGGAGAAGACAGATCTTCTCATTCAGGTACCACTTCAGATCAAAAGATCCATGACCCCTTGAGAACAACAAATACAGATGCAAGCATCACAGGTTAGGCACGTCTTCCTATCAATGTCTTGGAAATGTGAGCTATTTGTCTGGCCTTGTTCCAGTTCAGAGATCAGATAGTGAACTCGCACATCCTGATCTGTATGGACAAGGTTGCAGACAAGACATATGTAAACAAGCAGGGGGGATACAAGACCTCAAGGTGGCACAAGGAGGCGACAAGGATATTTACTTGGGAGGAAAGTTACCTAGTCTCAATCAAAGGCATATCCAATGTCCAGGCAGACTGGCTGAGCAGATAGACCATTCAGCAAGTGGAATAGTCCCTTAAGAAAGATCTCATCTAATGGATAACATCGCAGCTCGCAACACCTTTCATGGACCTGTTTGCATCCCAACACAACCATCAACTACCAAGGTACATGACAAGGTTTGTTCCACTCGCAAGCAGATGCCCTGACATCTCAGTGGCCATTAGGCCTCCTCTACGCATTACCATCCTTATCAGTAATACCCAAACTCCTGAGAAGGATCAAGTAACAGGGAGCGAAGTGCTAGTGATTGCCTCTTGGTGGCCCCACAGACTGTGCTTTTCCACACTCCAACGGTGATATCTCCACCCCTCATCCTACCTACCTCTCCGGTCATGTTACAGCAGGAAATGATTTGGCACTCTCATTTAGACTCGCTCTGCTTAACTGTGCGGAAATAGAAAGGAAAATCTTCCTAAGATAGGGATATTCCGGAGAGGTGGCCGACACTCTCCTAGCATCCAGAAAACAGTTCATGGTCAGAATTTTCAATTCCTCTTGGAAAGCCCTCACTTAGAGGGGCAGGAAGAAAGCACTGGACATTTTACACAGCCCTGACCAAACATCCATTTGGACTCGTCAAGGATGTTCCCCTGAGAAGGCTGAGAATGACAACCGTCTTCCTTATTGTGGTCACAACTGCCAGAAGAATCTCAGACCTAAGCATACCATCAGTCAGACCTGAACTCTCTTTCACAACGATAAGCTTCATACTGTCCCCACCTTTCTTCCAAAAGTCTATTCCAAATTCCATAAGTTGCAAGAGATAAGGCTACCATATTTCTAGCTGTACCCTAAATATACCAGGGAGAGGCTCTGACACAACCTAGACGTCAGAAGGAAGCTCAAGGCCTATCTGACCCAAACAGTTCAAATCAGAAAGTCGGACTTAACTGTTCATCAGTATATCTCCCCTCAATTTGGGGAAGAAAATGCCTTCAGCAGCCGTAGGTGCCAATAACAGAACATACACTATTGAAGCTCACAAAGCTCTCATTGTAGAGGTTCCTAACGGAATAACAGCTCACTCTGTGAGGAGCGCTGCTACCAATGCAGCATTACAGAGGAACACTTCTGTAGAAGAAGTCTGCAAGGCAGCAACATGGTCATCGATCTCGACCTTGGTGAGAAGCTAGAAATTAAATCTATATTATTCTGAGAATACCACCTGTGGTAGAAAAGTACTGCAGTGCATGATCCCGGATAAAGACTACATCCCACCCAGAAAGTAGAAACTGCTTTGGAAGCACCCAAGATGTCCTCCGCCTCAGAGGGAGAATGGACCTTTGGACACTTAACGTGAAGGGTCCTTCTCCTCTGAGGAAAGGAGGACATCTTGCCCTCCCTGGGTCTTCGTCCTCCTCTACCCTGCTGTCTCATTCTTCTACCTCCTCCGGGTTATGCTTTATTTACAGTACATGTTAACACAACCGGTGTTTTTTCTCTCAGTATTGACAGTTGCTGAATGATAAATTCAATGTTACTACTTTGTGGAGTCACCTGAACTGAAGAGCGAGGGTGTCCCACATGCCAGACAGGAAGAGGAAGAAAATTAGTTCCTGCCTCCCTGATTGGATAGTGGGAATCACCCAAGATGTCCTCCTTTCTTCAGAGGAGAAGGGACCCTTCACAGTAAGTGTCCAAAGGTCCGTTTTCTAACAGTAGCCACCACCATGCCACACACTGACGCTTCTTAAACTGAGGGGAACTTTAAAGCAGGTTATGATTTATCTTGCGATGAGTTATTTAAAGAAAAAGAGTGTTTTCTGAGCTGATGCAACCTCCTTGGGTCAACTTCAGTAGGCTTTTGGATCCCCATTTAATTTTACTGAATTTCTTAGAAATAAGAGCTGGCAGCTACTAGCAAAACAATCATTTTCTATGAGATGGAAAATGTCCAGACACTTATGTGCATAGTGCAATAATAAATACAATTAGGGATGACACTCCAACCAGATATTATCAGCTGATTGGCAGTTACTTGACCAAGTCAAATATTCTGTGAAGCCTGGAATGCCACTGCATTGTGGTCACGTGGAAGCAACAGCTGTCTTTAAATTGGGCTTGTTTATTAATGATTGCTGATGTTGCTTTATCATCTGTTCCATGTAATTAAAAAAATGTGACTGTAGGTAGGATAATTCTGGTGTTCTACAATAAAAGGCAACAAGAAGAATTATTCATCGGATTGTTTACATTTATAGATAAAAGTTTCAGTGCACATGAATTTACAGGGTTTTTTAAATAAGAAGTTAACTTCATTGTTTCATGCTGATTACAACATTAAATTAGCTAATAATCAAACCTGTTAATTAACATTTTATTGTAAGATAAAATTAATTCTTCAACACTATTTAACAGTATCTGGCAAATTTATTGACTGTTGGGGAGATGCTGCTGACAGCTTTCCTGACTGGTAGCTGCTGTAGAGGGGCAGCCCATCAGAGCAAGGTGGGACAATCCCCTTCCTTGCCAGCATTAAACGGGGAGGTGGGAGTGGGTGCTGTCCCAAGAACCACACTGCCTAACAGCAGCTGCAGTAGGGATCTGACAGATGTGTGGTGAGTAGGAATATCAGAGCTGTCCTATTTCTCAAGATCTTTAAGTGCCCTCCTGCTTTACAGCTGAGAAGGAGGGTAAGGAAGGGGGAGCAAATAGTCCTGGGCTACACTACACACCTGTTGTCATGACAGCCATCAGGCTGCAGAGGGAGGCAGTCATGCATCCTGACTGACTCACAGCTGTTCAGAAGGGATGGAAGGTTGGTAGTCCTGGGCAGCTCCTTCCCCCTACGAGAAAGAGGAGTAGAGGATGGGCCAGGGCAGTCTGGCTCTGTGGGATGTGCTTGGAAGTGGGCTTTCCTGTATCAGTGGGCAGCTGCTGTCACTGGAAGGGTGGGCCCTTATCAGACTTGTGTGCAGCCTTTAAAAGCAAGCATGGGGAGGAGAAGCTTCAGTTGACATATAATGAATGACCCATTGTTTGTCAAGCATAAAGGGCAATTTTCTTTTTAAGATATTATAATAGTAGGCTGTAACATTCTTCTATTATATTCAAATTTCATTTTAAACCAGTAATTTTTAATGCATCAATAATTTTTTTTAAAAAAGGATTTTTATGAAAAATAAAGTGGGAAATTACTGTTTTGTTTTTAATCTACCCTGCCTATTACTGGCAGAAGTATGTGTGTGTGTGTGTGTGTGTGTGTGTACACACACACACACCTTCTCTGTTGTTTGTATATATACCGTTTGCCGTAAGTGTTGTGTGTGTTTTATGTTCTCTCTCTCTGGAAACTTTTTCATGGGTGAGTACATTTCTTTGAATCCTTCCTACCTATATCTGTTTAATGCTTTTAATCTTGCCTTTCCTTGTGGTTCAAGGTGGCTTACAAGTCACAGTTTAAAACATACAGAATAGAACCCTAAATAATTCCCCTCCCCCTGAAAGATACCTGCAGGCTATACCCCATCAAAGCACTGATAAATTGAGTGGCATTGCAGCACGTCCTAAACATTTCTAGAGATGGTGCTCTCCACACCTTGGAGTGGGAGCTGCAATAGAATGGGCATAAGACAGGCCAGAATGGGCCTGTCTTAGCACAAGTACAGTACACAAGTCAGTTATACATGGTTCAGACAACACAACAAAATTACCATGATGATGTTTTGCACATTTGCTCCTCTCCCTAACATTGATTCCATTCTCTATTTTCTGATTCATGATACTCCAGATTTTTCGTGACATCTGAAATAGGGAAACCAGAATCAGAATCTCCCTGAAAACTATGGTTTCGAATTCTGTTTTGGAGGCAAATACTTACTTGATTTGTATGTCACTAAACCAGGAAGAAGTGGAGGAAGAAACCTCTGCCTGCAACAGGAAGAAGGAACACATCAGCCCAGAGGACATTCCCAGTGGTGAAACCTGGTTGGAAGTGGTATCTGAATGAGCCTTAGTGAACTGTGCTACTAATTCACGTTTTTGGAGTGCAATATTTCACTGTTCATAAAAAGAGACCCTGATCTAGGTATAAGGTGCTACACATTTTAATCAGCCTAAAGGCAGACTATAAATGATATAAATAAATAACATTACAGTTCCCACACCATGCTAAATTTCTGCCCATTTGTAAACTCCCCCTGCCCCACTTTTGTGTGGCTCACTTACATCTGCATAACTTTGATGTGTCAACCATGCCAACTAACCCATTGTATAGGTGTAATCCCAGAGCTGCATAGTTGCATTAGTGAAAGGTCATGACTGTTGATATTGTGCTTGCATAAGACCGTTTGTGTATGACTCTGTCCTAATTCATGTTCCTTGATGGAGAACTGGTTCAGCTTTTTTTCTAGTGTTCTCTGAAAACACTGCTAAACTCCAAGGATTACATGTGTCTTAATTATTCACTATTTTCCACTGTTCAGTAATAAAGTTAGATATTAAACAATAAAAAAGTGATGTAACACAATATTTTGCTAGAAGAGAGCAAGATTAACAGACCTTGGTAGATACTTACAAGTGCTTTTCATTGTCACTGTCAAGTAAAGAACTGAACTATTTAAATATACTTATCTAAGGATTTCATTTAGCTTATTACAATAATTGCTTCTTATAGCTTGAACATAGATAATACTGCATGTTTGTACCAATACTGGAGTTACACTTGGTTACACTTGGACCTAAAATCTGCTGTACTGCTTTATAAGATTTTGTTACACTTGGACCCAAAAGTTACACTTGGACCCAAAATCTGCTGTACTGCTTTATTAGATTTTGTTTGTTGTCCACACTAGTTAAAATCTTTTATTACTTTCAAAGCTGTTTAAAAGATACAGATATAGGAAGGAAAAGTTCATTGTTGTGGCATATGAACTAGGGTTTTTATTCTTTGCAAAAGTGTTGCATTTTAGTAGCTTTGGACCAAAAATATAAAAACGTAATGACCATATCAAATATACTTGATACTAGCAACAAAGCCCTTTGTGGGAAAAAATACAATGGGCTCTAGAAAGGGGATAGTGGACAGGCAGGCATTCCTTCCTCCTCAGTCACTGATCCTGGCTGGTGAAGGAGGGGTGGGTGGGCTTTGCTACCTGCTCCACGCCTGATACAGGCCGGTAAAGGGGGGGCGGGCATTGCCACCTGCTCTGCTCCTGATCCCAGCTGAGTGAAGGGAGAATGAGCATTGACTCCTGCTTTGCGCCCTGGCTGAAGAGGGGCAGGCATTGCTGCCTGCTCCGAGCCTGATCCCAGCTGCATGGAGGCAGGGGCGGGCATTGCCTCCTGTTCTGTGCCTGATCCCAACAGACGAAGGTGGGTGGTAGGCTTTGCTACCTGCTCCACTCCTGATCCCAGCTGGGTGAAGGGGGTGTGAGCATTGCCACCTGTTCTGCTCCTGTTTCTGGCAGGTTGAAGAAGGGCGGGCATTGCTGCCTGCATGGCGCCTGATTCCAGTAGGTTGAAGGGGGGGCGGGCATTGCCACCTGCTCTGCTTCTTATCCCAGCTGGGTGAAGGGCATTGCCTCCTGCTCTGCACCTGATCCCAGCCAGGTGAAGGCGTGGGTGGGCACTGCCACCTGATCCCAACTGGGTGATGGCGGGGGCGGGCATTGCCACCTGCTCTGCTCCTGATCCCAGCCGGCTGAAGGGGGGCAGGCATTGCCATCTCTTCTGCTCTTGATCCCAGCTGGGTGAAGGGGGGTTGGCATTGCCACCTGCTTCGCTCGTAATACCAGCTGTGTTAAGGTGGGGGTGGGCATTGCCACCTGCTCCACTCCTAATACCACCTGAAATAAGGCACAAGGGTGGACATTGCCACCTGCTCCGCTCCTGATCCCAGCTGGGTTAAGGTGGGTGGTGGGCATTGCCCTCTGCTCCGTTCCTAATACCAGCTGGGTGAAGGTGGGGGGTGAGCATTGCTACCTGCTCCGTTCCTAATACCACCTGGGTGAAGGTGGGGGGGCGGGCATTGCCACCTGCTCCCATCCTCATCCCAGCCTGGGCTTCCCGCCATGGCACGTTTTCTGAAGGGACCTGGTACCTTGCCTGGGCTTCCCTCTGTGGCAGCGCCCTCTGGTGGTGCACCAGGGTAGGAAATGAGTTGTCTTGAATACGCTTACTCAATTATATAGTAAGATAAGTGTGTGTAGATGACTAATGCTTTCTCTTTTGATCTTAAGAGCAGGTTTTGTATTTATATTTGGTACCAAATGAGGAGTCAGTGTGGATATTTATGTGTGAGGGAAAGAAAACAGGGTCTGAGGAAGAAGTAGTCCTTTACAGAACGACAAGTGGGCTAGAAATGCACACATAAAGAAAGGATCAGGATTGCAACTGCTGGCTCCCCCTTTTACCTTTAAACATTTCTCACAACTTTTGCACAGAGGCATAAATGTCTAGTTTCTGATCATGTAAAAATGGAAGATTCAGATTATTATTCACAGAACATTACCAAACGACACCCTGGTTTTCTTGAGTCTGCATGAGAAGAAAATGTACAGGTGCAGTTCATCCACCCTCTGAGTGTATGGAAATTTATTTTAATAGGGTGTGTCAATCAATCTGGAGGGAGAGAGTTGAGTGGAGTTCTGCAAGACTCTGGCCTGGGCCTGATAGAGGGTAGAAAGCCAGAAGCGCACAAATTGAAATTCAGCAGAGACAAATGCAAACCTCTTTGTTAGGCGAAAAGAAAACACGAGTAAAGGATGCAGGGTACCTGGCTTAATAGTAGAGAAAAAGATCTCATGATTACAGTTAATCATAAATGGAACAAGCAAAATTTCTCAGTAGAAGAGCTATTTAAGTTAGAGGAAGGCTTTTGAGACTGCAGGAAGGCTTCAAACTTAACTGAGCAAGGGTAACTGGATCCACCCCCATATCCAAGTGATGAGAAGTAATAGTTCCACTCTATTCTCCTGTATTTCAACTTCACCAGGAATACCCTATCTACTTCTAACACTACACATGAAGAATGATGCAGATAAACCAAAAGGTTCAGCAAAAATGGTTCACGGTCTGGAAAACAAGTACCATAGGAAAAGGCTGAAACAATGGGTTAGTTTAGAATAAAGAAAACAGAGTCTCTCAACACATTGTCTCTCTCCATTGTGTCGGAAGACACACTGTTAGCCGGGAAGCTTAGTTTTGAAAAACAGAGCCAGCAGAGATCGCTCCAGAGGAGACAGATTCTCTCATAGCTCTCCACCTTCTCTGGCATGACAGACTGTCTCCCCTTCCAAAGCTTTTACCCTGCTGCTCTTGCTGCTTAAAACTTTGAATTAACCAAGAATCAGCAGGGCCAAGGTTCTGGAAGGGGAGATGCCAGAGGCAATGGAGGGCTGAGAGAATCTGTCCCCTCTGGAGTGATCTCCACCAGCTCTGTCATTTAAAACTACACTTCCTGGCTAACATTGCATCTTCTGACACATGAAGAACATGGGTCAAAAGTATTGTGTTAAGATACTCTGAGGGGAGACATGATTCTACTCTTCAAATACCGGAAAGGGAAAAAGGCAAACATTTGTTCCCTGCTGATGTAGAGGGTAAGACTAGAGGATTACGAGGTAGATTTCAGTTGGACATTAGGAGGAACTTTCTGATGGTAACAGCAGTTTGGCAATGGAATCAGTTACTGGGTAGGAAACTCTTCCTTGTGTGGAGGTCTTCAAGCTGAGACTGTGCAACCTTCTAGTTTGGATTGCTTGCATTGAGCAGGGGTTGAACTAAATATCCCAAAGGACCCCTTCCAACTCGATGTCTCTGTTTAATGACACCCAGCCTTCTACCTGTTCTCACCTTTTCGGTTTGACATGTGGAGAAAGGGTAAATTTTTAATAAGCTTTTTTTCTGTTAATTTTATTATGGCTTTAGTATGTCTGTAGAAATGTAATGCTGTACCCTGCCTCTTTGAGAGCTCTTTTAAAAAATCTAAGATAATTTGGAACAAGCAAATTCTTCAATAATATCTATTTATGCATTATTTTTACAGAAGAAGCTTTTTCTTCTGTCTGCTTTTAAGGTATATGATTTTCATAATAAAGTAGAAGGGACCTAGTTCTAGTCTACAAATCCAGGTAATATCCCATTACCATAAAATTTATGGATAGTCTGGCAAATGCATTTATTGGTGCTTTTGCACTAGGTATGAAATGGGAAGCATTTTAAACTGTTCTGGCATTTAAAATGCTCCACTGGGCAATCTGTTGCAGGACCGATGTAAGCAGATCCTGAGCAGAAGTGTGACCCACAGTAAATGTTGCCAAAAGGTCGGCAGTAGTAGCTAGTATGAACACAATTTGTCATTGCCTTAAATTTGGTATGCAATGGAATACTACTTTAGTGACATGTACAGTGCTTGTGTGGAAACTTGAAAGTTCAGTTAATTGGATTCTGCTTGAGAAGCTTTAGTGTTGCATTGGATATCAAAAGTCTTTTGTGCTTGTGGTTGGATATTGGAGGGTACCCATCATGTTCGGAAAGCTGGTCATCCAGGTATATTATCTATATCCTCATAAAAGCAAGTGATTCAATGGTCCGGCAAATTTAATCAAGCAAAATGAGTAAGTCAGGTAGAATTAGGCTATTACAGCTATTACCACTTGCTCCATATGGGCCTTGTTGCTGGTACTTACTATCTCTTTTGAAATTTTTAAGTTCTGATTGTAATGTTGTGCATGTAATTTATTTAATTTGGATTTTATTTCTGCTTGCTAACGTGAGGTTTTTAAAATAGTTGCTGTGAGTTTAAAAGAAGAAAGGGGGGCTAGATGGGTGAATGGAGTCTGCTCTGTTTGGACAGTAGCTGTACCCTAAGAGGTGGAGTAAACTGCAATTTTTAGCCAGCATACTGGAAGAAAGCGTTTATTCTGGTCAAAACAGGCAAACTCTGTGGAGCCAGAGAGAGTCTCTGTATTTCTGAGAGAAAATATTCATTCTAGTTGGGTCAGGCAAACTGTGTGGAGCCTGAGAGAGAGAGAGAGAGTCTATGTCTGTGCTTCTGAAAGAAAGTTAATCATCCAGGAGATCCTGGTTAAGTCAGCCTTTGTATACCTAAGAGAGAGGATTCTGGCTAAATCAAGGAAACTATGTGGAAGCCTGAGAGCCTAATCCTGTCTAAAGGCAGGAAACCTGAATGTGTGTCTGGGTCAGTTTGTGAGAGAGAGATTAATGTATGTAGATCAGGCAAGCTGTGAGGAGAGGCCTGAATGAATCTGTCTGTGTGGATGAGAAGAGAATTTAGTTGGATAGTGATGATCTGTGTGGAAAATTAGACTGTGAGACTGAGAATATATCTTTAAGAAGAGGTAATGATTTGTGAAATTACCAAGTTTAAAAACTATTCTGAAATCAATATGCTTATCAGAGCTCTGCAACCATTACACTTCATACTTGTAAATAAATTCTATTTTCCTTTAAGAAAAAAAGATCATTTTTTTTACCTCACAACCACTCTCACGTGCTGACCATTCTGTGAAACTACCATCTATAACAAGCCTTTCTATATTACAAGTTAAACCAGGGAGGTCTAAGGCAAAAGCCTTTGGTGGCAACAAAAACTTATTTGAGGGAGTGAAAAGCACAGCAATATATAGGTCACACAAACAAATAAAGGAAGGTGTTCTCAAAGTATTAGCTTGTAGAAAGTAGAGAACACCTGAAGCTCTGTAAGTGTGGAAACATAAGGAGTGTTGGTCGTGACCAGGGCCCTCCTTAAGGTAATGTAAAGAAGAGCTGAGCTAAAGGTCAAAAGTTTAAGAAGGTTTAAAGAGTTAAAATAAATAAAAAAGCAAAACCATTATACTGGTCATTCTTGAAAATACCACATTGTTCTGTGAGGCACTGCACTGAGAAGAAGGATTCATGAGAAAATAACAGAAAAGACACCTTGTGGTTGCTTCAACTTCTAAAAAAAATGAATGTGCAAATTTGAATTGAAGGGATGTAGGGGTAAGATCACCATCTATGTTGTCTAGTTACATGTTCAGATCCTCTGCACAAGAACCTAATCTAGGTTTATTGCTTCTGCCAGAGCTGCAGCTGAGAGGGAAAGTTTCTATACAGTTCATTTTTTGCTTTTTGGTCAGAACTGCTGTAGGCAGAAAAGTCAAATGCTTTATCACAGAGTAGAACAGAACTTGTTTTTACTCAATCCAGAGATGTCTTTTTATTCCCCGGTCAACAGTTTAGTTTTGTGTTAAATGTGTGTACCATTTTTGTATTGCCTTGCCCCAGGTATATGGACCACTCCTTCAAACAGGATCACTTGAAGACCTACTTGTTTATCTTTGCTTTGCCTTCTGGACTCCCTCCACCTTTTTTGTGACCTATTCCTGTACCAGGAAGGCCAGTCTTGTTTTTCTTTTCTGTGCAGAACTGATTTGATAAGGTAATATAATTCATTAATGTAATATTTGTATTTCACTTTTCCAGTTGTAGACAATGGTAGTTGGCCCCCAAAGAGCCTTGGCGCAGCTGGTGTTTACCCAAACTGATCTTGGGCTCTTCCTCATCCCTAGCTGATCTAAAAACAAGGATGGCCAGTAGGGAGTTTATGAGTCAGAAATGACTTTTATCAAGAGCCCAAACAATTTGGAAAAGCAAACATAACATTAAAATACTGTCTTCTACTAAAAATTGCAAGTTGCTTTTTGTAAGGCCTTGGAATTATTAAGAAGCTACAGGCTGAATTAAATATGCCATATTATACTTATTTAAGCAGCAGTAAGCACTTAATTTTGTGAAGCTGTTTAAACATAAGGACATGCTTTAATACTGTAAGAGAGAGAATCATTACGTGGTTTGGAAGCCCAGTTCCTACCTAGTAGATTTGAGTGGTCACAGCCATAATTTTTTCTCTGAAAATGTCCATTCCTTTGCTTAATACCACCCTTTCTGTCTACACAGATTTTATTTAGAAGGCATGAAAGATTGGAATTCAGTAGCATAAAATAGTAGCTATTAGCAAGTTAGTGCATTTGTCCTATTGATATTAACTTTCTTGCCCTGAAGAAAGTTCAGTTATTTCTGTGGAATGTGGTACTGCCTGATAACGGCCTAGTTTCACATTTGACAACCTATGTTAAACTAAAATGCATCATAGTATACACACTCATAGAAAATGACATTTTATTGGACCTCAGTATTTTTTTAAGCAATATATATTTGGCAGGTGAAAAAACAAACAGGATCTATTGTGGTTATTTTGTGGAGTTATGAGCATTTGAAATAAAGAACTTATGCCTCAGTCCTAAAAGAGCTGTGTTTTGAGAAGCAGTGGGAGATGGTGGTGTTACTCAAATGGTTCGGAGGTCTTGTTTTCTCTACATAGCAAAAGTCTATCACTGCACAGATACTCACTAGTAAGGAAAATCTTTGCACAGCACACTTCTGATTTTTAAAGCTGAGATTAAGTATTGAGGTGTGAGCAAAGTCACAGTGTGGATTGCTCTATTTGCTTATAGAACCAATAGCTTACAAAATGACAAATGGAATGGTTCTGTAATATACATAGCTGCAGCCAGTAGATGTCATTGAGTCATTGGTTTTCAAGACAGTTATAAGACGAGAGAAAATGGATAGTTACCTATCAGCAAGTTGTACTTTGGGTAAAGAAAGTGAGTGTTCAGGAAGAAGGGAACTCCACATTAAATTAGAACAAAATTTGGGTCTGGCTGCCAAAGGAGAGAATGCTGTGATTGTATTCACATCTTAAAGCAGATAGACGTAGCATTCATACATGCTGAAGTGCTTCAAAACTATAATCCTGAGGGTCTTCAGTGCTATACCATAGACCATCTCCACTAGCTTAGACAGTGTACCTGTTGGCAAGATGGCCAGTAAACCAGAATACACTGTCTGTCTCTGGTACCCAGTGCAAGATACAAGATCAGTGGCAGTGATCAACTGCTCTGAACCAACCAAGACTTATGGAGAAGAATGGCAACCCCTGGTCCCCCAGTTGGTGGTTGATGAAGGACTGCAAATCCAACTGCAGGAAGTTTTGAAAGAATGACATTATTATAAGCATCATCATCCAGATACAGTTCAGTCAAGCAAACCATGTCAGATGTTCCCTCTTAAGATTTGAGCCATACAAAACAAAGACAATGGGTTGGGTATCATGGAAGATTTCTGCATGTACAAAACTCTGTGTGCAAGTAGAAGTAATAAAATAACTTGTTTGGAGGTTCTAGCAGAGGAGCGCAGCTATCGTATACCCTTGACCAAAGAACGGTACACACCTATCTGGGATTGTCGTCCTCTTCCACCGAGCACGCAGCTTTGGGAGGGATGCACATGGAGTGGTGAGGGAGGAAGGGGACACCCGCCTAGCCAGCCAGATCAGCCGAATCAACCCTGGCGATCAATGGGGTGACAGATGTTGCAGCCAGATCACCCTCACATCCAATAACTTGTTGTATTTTATTTGAACTAAGTGAAAGTAATTATATCCCACAATTTGCAGGTACCTGCTCTGTCCATGCTGGTCCATGCTTCACTAACCTCAAAACTAGATTACTGTAACACACTGTACGTAGGGCCACCCTTAAAGACAATTTGGAAACTGCAGCTTGGGGATGGGGCTAGGTGGTGCATGGTGCTGCAACTTCACTTCTTTGGATTTAATCAAAGTGACATCACTTGTTGCTACCACACTAGCAATGGTTGTACCATCAAAATTCGGGGGATTGTTAGAGCATTGTGATAACACATGAAGATGTGGTATCAGTGCAACTGCAGCTCCTCCCCCTCCTCATTTTTCCAACTGCTGCACTGTGCAGCCGTGAGGGTAGCAGGAAACATGGTCCTTCTAAGCTACTGTAAAATGTGACAGCTTGTTTGTTATCTGTGGCTAACCAGTGGGACCATGTCAGCTCTATTCTGAGGTCCCTTCAATGGCTGCCACTTTGTTTCCAGTTCAAGGAGTTCGTTGTCTTTCAAGCTCTTCATGAATTGGGATGCACACTCTTGAAGGATCACCTTTCCCTCCATAATCCTATGCAGCAGCTTAATTCTTTCCAGCAAGAACTACTGTCAGTAACACCCCTCCCCTTGTCTAAGGCATGTTAGGCAACAGGTTAGGCTCAAGCCTTTTCAGTGGCTGCCCTGTGTGTCTGATACGGCTTTTCAGCAAGAATGAAAAACAAAGTTCTTCCAGAGAGCTTTTGGGACAGCCTGAGCAAAGGAGAGTGCCATGCTGCTAGAGGCGTAAGGTGTTTTTAGAGTGTTTTCCCTTACGTTTTTTAATATTTTAGTTTAATGGTTTGTTTGATCAAATTGTTTTCATAATTGTTCTTACCCACCTTGTGTTCTGAGATGTTCAAGAGGGCATATAAATATTTTAAATAAATAAATATCATTTCCCTGGGCGTAAGACGTAGCACAAGGTATTTCCTCAGATAGAATTACAGAAGCAAATTAAGAAAAATCATTCAAACCATCTGTTGTACATTTAATTGCTCCATATACACATTGTTATTTTGTCAAGCTTATATAGAAGTGCTGTGTGTCACTGCTGCCCCTGCTCTGTTACTAGCATAAGCAGAACTATGCTAAGTAAATTTTCCTTTCTGCTTATGCATTGCTAGATCCAACCCATTATCCTTCCCCAAACTGACATTAAAACATCCCCATCATGGAAATTAGATGGACAGTGTGCCTATGTCTTAATGAATGTCTCATACCCTCCCCCTCTTCTTCCACTGCCACATCTTTCTACTCAGTATAGTGGCCTGCTATTATGAACAGCCATCTCACTAATATCCCTCATGCAGTTCCCAAGAAGAGGGCAACATATTTAAAAGCAGCTAACCTTAAAAAAAACATAAATGCTGTGCACAAGCACAGATGTACACTGCTGTATTTCACACATCCTCTTAACAAAGAGACACACCAGGCCACAGCCAGAAACCCATGCTACAGAGACAGACCAGAGGAATAATACCTTCTGCCGTCGCCTTCTCAAGACTTGTCAGCTCCGTTTTAATGACTTGCAACCTATGCTAAACAATGATACTCTTCTCTCACAGACTTTGGAAGGTGAACCTTTTCTTGCCTACGGACAGTCCCCTAATCTTAAACAACTCACTCCCATGCACTTCCTAACACGGACTCTGGGACCAGGGCCTGCAGTTAACCAAGATACCAACTCTGCCTCCATATTCACTCTATATTACAAGTTAAACCAGGGAGGTCTAAGGCAAAAGCCTTTGGTGGCAACAAAAACTTATTTGAGGGAGTGAAAAGCACAGCAATATATAGGTCACACAAACAAATAAAGGAAGGTGTTCTCAAAGTATTAGCTTGTAGAAAGTAGAGAACACCTGAAGCTCTGTAAGTGTGGAAACATAAGGAGTGTTGGTCGTGACCAGGGCCCTCCTTAAGGTAATGTAAAGAAGAGCTGAGCTAAAGGTCAAAAGTTTAAGAAGGTTTAAAGAGTTAAAATAAATAAAAAAGCAAAACCATTATACTGGTCATTCTTGAAAATACCACATTGTTCTGTGAGGCACTGCACTGAGAAGAAGGATTCATGAGAAAATAACAGAAAAGACACCTTGTGGTTGCTTCAACTTCTAAAAAAAATGAATGTGCAAATTTGAATTGAAGGGATGTAGGGGTAAGATCACCATCTATGTTGTCTAGTTACATGTTCAGATCCTCTGCACAAGAACCTAATCTAGGTTTATTGCTTCTGCCAGAGCTGCAGCTGAGAGGGAAAGTTTCTATACAGTTCATTTTTTGCTTTTTGGTCAGAACTGCTGTAGGCAGAAAAGTCAAATGCTTTATCACAGAGTAGAACAGAACTTGTTTTTACTCAATCCAGAGATGTCTTTTTATTCCCCGGTCAACAGTTTAGTTTTGTGTTAAATGTGTGTACCATTTTTGTATTGCCTTGCCCCAGGTATATGGACCACTCCTTCAAACAGGATCACTTGAAGACCTACTTGTTTATCTTTGCTTTGCCTTCTGGACTCCCTCCACCTTTTTTGTGACCTATTCCTGTACCAGGAAGGCCAGTCTTGTTTTTCTTTTCTGTGCAGAACTGATTTGATAAGGTAATATAATTCATTAATGTAATATTTGTATTTCACTTTTCCAGTTGTAGACAATGGTAGTTGGCCCCCAAAGAGCCTTGGCGCAGCTGGTGTTTACCCAAACTGATCTTGGGCTCTTCCTCATCCCTAGCTGATCTAAAAACAAGGATGGCCAGTAGGGAGTTTATGAGTCAGAAATGACTTTTATCAAGAGCCCAAACAATTTGGAAAAGCAAACATAACATTAAAATACTGTCTTCTACTAAAAATTGCAAGTTGCTTTTTGTAAGGCCTTGGAATTATTAAGAAGCTACAGGCTGAATTAAATATGCCATATTATACTTATTTAAGCAGCAGTAAGCACTTAATTTTGTGAAGCTGTTTAAACATAAGGACATGCTTTAATACTGTAAGAGAGAGAATCATTACGTGGTTTGGAAGCCCAGTTCCTACCTAGTAGATTTGAGTGGTCACAGCCATAATTTTTTCTCTGAAAATGTCCATTCCTTTGCTTAATACCACCCTTTCTGTCTACACAGATTTTATTTAGAAGGCATGAAAGATTGGAATTCAGTAGCATAAAATAGTAGCTATTAGCAAGTTAGTGCATTTGTCCTATTGATATTAACTTTCTTGCCCTGAAGAAAGTTCAGTTATTTCTGTGGAATGTGGTACTGCCTGATAACGGCCTAGTTTCACATTTGACAACCTATGTTAAACTAAAATGCATCATAGTATACACACTCATAGAAAATGACATTTTATTGGACCTCAGTATTTTTTTAAGCAATATATATTTGGCAGGTGAAAAAACAAACAGGATCTATTGTGGTTATTTTGTGGAGTTATGAGCATTTGAAATAAAGAACTTATGCCTCAGTCCTAAAAGAGCTGTGTTTTGAGAAGCAGTGGGAGATGGTGGTGTTACTCAAATGGTTCGGAGGTCTTGTTTTCTCTACATAGCAAAAGTCTATCACTGCACAGATACTCACTAGTAAGGAAAATCTTTGCACAGCACACTTCTGATTTTTAAAGCTGAGATTAAGTATTGAGGTGTGAGCAAAGTCACAGTGTGGATTGCTCTATTTGCTTATAGAACCAATAGCTTACAAAATGACAAATGGAATGGTTCTGTAATATACATAGCTGCAGCCAGTAGATGTCATTGAGTCATTGGTTTTCAAGACAGTTATAAGACGAGAGAAAATGGATAGTTACCTATCAGCAAGTTGTACTTTGGGTAAAGAAAGTGAGTGTTCAGGAAGAAGGGAACTCCACATTAAATTAGAACAAAATTTGGGTCTGGCTGCCAAAGGAGAGAATGCTGTGATTGTATTCACATCTTAAAGCAGATAGACGTAGCATTCATACATGCTGAAGTGCTTCAAAACTATAATCCTGAGGGTCTTCAGTGCTATACCATAGACCATCTCCACTAGCTTAGACAGTGTACCTGTTGGCAAGATGGCCAGTAAACCAGAATACACTGTCTGTCTCTGGTACCCAGTGCAAGATACAAGATCAGTGGCAGTGATCAACTGCTCTGAACCAACCAAGACTTATGGAGAAGAATGGCAACCCCTGGTCCCCCAGTTGGTGGTTGATGAAGGACTGCAAATCCAACTGCAGGAAGTTTTGAAAGAATGACATTATTATAAGCATCATCATCCAGATACAGTTCAGTCAAGCAAACCATGTCAGATGTTCCCTCTTAAGATTTGAGCCATACAAAACAAAGACAATGGGTTGGGTATCATGGAAGATTTCTGCATGTACAAAACTCTGTGTGCAAGTAGAAGTAATAAAATAACTTGTTTGGAGGTTCTAGCAGAGGAGCGCAGCTATCGTATACCCTTGACCAAAGAACGGTACACACCTATCTGGGATTGTCGTCCTCTTCCACCGAGCACGCAGCTTTGGGAGGGATGCACATGGAG
This sequence comes from Eublepharis macularius, assembly GCF_028583425.1. Lineage (NCBI taxonomy): Eukaryota > Metazoa > Chordata > Lepidosauria > Squamata > Eublepharidae > Eublepharis > Eublepharis macularius. The sequence goes on along the minus strand of NC_072793.1, from coordinate 104,503,004 downwards.
TGGTGAGGGAGGAAGGGGACACCCGCCTAGCCAGCCAGATCAGCCGAATCAACCCTGGCGATCAATGGGGTGACAGATGTTGCAGCCAGATCACCCTCACATCCAATAACTTGTTGTATTTTATTTGAACTAAGTGAAAGTAATTATATCCCACAATTTGCAGGTACCTGCTCTGTCCATGCTGGTCCATGCTTCACTAACCTCAAAACTAGATTACTGTAACACACTGTACGTAGGGCCACCCTTAAAGACAATTTGGAAACTGCAGCTTGGGGATGGGGCTAGGTGGTGCATGGTGCTGCAACTTCACTTCTTTGGATTTAATCAAAGTGACATCACTTGTTGCTACCACACTAGCAATGGTTGTACCATCAAAATTCGGGGGATTGTTAGAGCATTGTGATAACACATGAAGATGTGGTATCAGTGCAACTGCAGCTCCTCCCCCTCCTCATTTTTCCAACTGCTGCACTGTGCAGCCGTGAGGGTAGCAGGAAACATGGTCCTTCTAAGCTACTGTAAAATGTGACAGCTTGTTTGTTATCTGTGGCTAACCAGTGGGACCATGTCAGCTCTATTCTGAGGTCCCTTCAATGGCTGCCACTTTGTTTCCAGTTCAAGGAGTTCGTTGTCTTTCAAGCTCTTCATGAATTGGGATGCACACTCTTGAAGGATCACCTTTCCCTCCATAATCCTATGCAGCAGCTTAATTCTTTCCAGCAAGAACTACTGTCAGTAACACCCCTCCCCTTGTCTAAGGCATGTTAGGCAACAGGTTAGGCTCAAGCCTTTTCAGTGGCTGCCCTGTGTGTCTGATACGGCTTTTCAGCAAGAATGAAAAACAAAGTTCTTCCAGAGAGCTTTTGGGACAGCCTGAGCAAAGGAGAGTGCCATGCTGCTAGAGGCGTAAGGTGTTTTTAGAGTGTTTTCCCTTACGTTTTTTAATATTTTAGTTTAATGGTTTGTTTGATCAAATTGTTTTCATAATTGTTCTTACCCACCTTGTGTTCTGAGATGTTCAAGAGGGCATATAAATATTTTAAATAAATAAATATCATTTCCCTGGGCGTAAGACGTAGCACAAGGTATTTCCTCAGATAGAATTACAGAAGCAAATTAAGAAAAATCATTCAAACCATCTGTTGTACATTTAATTGCTCCATATACACATTGTTATTTTGTCAAGCTTATATAGAAGTGCTGTGTGTCACTGCTGCCCCTGCTCTGTTACTAGCATAAGCAGAACTATGCTAAGTAAATTTTCCTTTCTGCTTATGCATTGCTAGATCCAACCCATTATCCTTCCCCAAACTGACATTAAAACATCCCCATCATGGAAATTAGATGGACAGTGTGCCTATGTCTTAATGAATGTCTCATACCCTCCCCCTCTTCTTCCACTGCCACATCTTTCTACTCAGTATAGTGGCCTGCTATTATGAACAGCCATCTCACTAATATCCCTCATGCAGTTCCCAAGAAGAGGGCAACATATTTAAAAGCAGCTAACCTTAAAAAAAACATAAATGCTGTGCACAAGCACAGATGTACACTGCTGTATTTCACACATCCTCTTAACAAAGAGACACACCAGGCCACAGCCAGAAACCCATGCTACAGAGACAGACCAGAGGAATAATACCTTCTGCCGTCGCCTTCTCAAGACTTGTCAGCTCCGTTTTAATGACTTGCAACCTATGCTAAACAATGATACTCTTCTCTCACAGACTTTGGAAGGTGAACCTTTTCTTGCCTACGGACAGTCCCCTAATCTTAAACAACTCACTCCCATGCACTTCCTAACACGGACTCTGGGACCAGGGCCTGCAGTTAACCAAGATACCAACTCTGCCTCCATATTCACTCCGCACAGTCAGGGGACCTAACTACACCAGTTATACTATCTCAGGTTCGTTCACTTGTTCATCTTCCAATGTTATATATGCTATCAAGTATCAGCAATGTCCTGCTACTCTCTATATTGGACAAACAGGTCAATCCCTACACAAGAGAGTAAATGGACATAAAGCTGACATTAAGAATCACAACACTCAAAACCATTTTAATCTTCCAGGACATTCATGGCTGACATAAAAGTGGCTGTTCTCAAATGAAGCTTCAAGGACAGATTACAAAGTGAGATTGTTGAACCTGAGTTCCTTTACAAGTTCAGAACAATGAAACTCCCAGGGCTGAATAAAGACATAGGATTCTTTTCATCAGGACTTCAACAACTTTCACCCTACAATCAACCTAAGCCTGGACCACTCTACACAACAGGTACACTTCCTGGACACCACTGTACAACTACATAATGGACGGATAAATACCACCTTATACCGGAAACCAACAGGCCGATACTCATATCTACATGCCTCCAGCTACCAACCTAAACATACCACTCGGTCTATTGTCTAAAGCCAAGCCTTACGTTACAACCGTATCTGCTCCAATGCTCTTGATCGAGACTCCCACTTAAGAGATTTACAACAAGCATTTTTGGGGCTACAGTACCCACCAAATGAAGTAGTTGGAAGTGTTGTCCAGTATTTTGGTGTCCTGGAATAAAATACTGTGCCCTGTTTGAGTTAGGCTATGTTCAGCCACTGCTGATTTTTCAGGTTGTCCAAGTCTACAGTGTCTTTCATGTTCTTTTATTCTTGTCTGGATGCTAACTCAAACAGGGCACAGTATCTTATTCCAGGACACCAAAATACTGGACAACATTTCCAACTACTTTGTCAGACTGCACAGGGAAGCCATTGAAATTCAAAAGCATAAGCAAAACTTCAACAGGAAAGAAGAAACCTTAAGAATGAACAGAGCATGGTTTCCAGTTCTGAAAAACACCAGGCTAACAAAACACTCTATACCCGACAATAGCCCTGCAGAGAAGATTAGCACAGCAAGCACCAATCCATATGCAAAAGAACCTCCTCAGGATACAGTGAAGCCTCCCGCCATTAGCATTCCACACCCTGGGAAACTCTTACAGAATGACTCAGCTCAACCCCACCCCTCCTGAGTAGATATAAATGACCTGCCAACATCTTTTCCACACTGTGACACTGAGAGATCTCTGTCTTTTGGTGCTACACCTCTGAAGATGCCAGCCACAGCTGCTGGCGAAACGTCAGGAACTACAATGCCAAGACCACGGCAATACAGCCCGGAAAACCCACAACAACCATAGTTCTCCGGCCGTGAAAGCCTTCGACAATACATCTTAAACAACTTCTCACTTACAATCATGAAGCGGCTAGCAGAGTCACCAGCACAGGTACCAGGCCCTGCAACAGACCCAGATGCCAGCTCTGTCCCTATATCTACCCAGGGAATACAATTACAGGACCCAATGGCATCAACTACACTGTCTCTGGCTCTTACAGCTGCTCATCCTCCAATCTGATATATGCCCTCATGTGCCAACAATGTCTTTCTGCTCTGTACATTGGACAAACCAGCCAACCTCTACGCAAAAGAATAAATGGACAGAAATCTGACATTAGAAATGGCAACGTCCAGAAACCAGTGGGAGAACACTTCAATCTACCAGGACATTCCATCAAAGACTTAAAGGTCGCAGGAGTTCAACAGAAACCTTTCAAAAACAAAATCCAACGGGAAGCTGCTGAATTGGAATTCATATGCAAATTTGACTGTCAAGCTGGGACTGAATAGGGACTATGAATGGTTATCACATTATCACAGGTAACTGATTTCCTTTACAGAGGCGGGGTCAGGGGGAGTCCAGTGGCACCTGGCGTGGGCTTTCGAGGACCGCGGTTCTCTTTGTCAGATGCATCTGGCGGGGAGGACTGTGGTTATCGAGGGCTTGCGCTGCAGTGCTGCTGAACTCTTTTTGATTTTGCTACTACAGACTAACAGGGCAAACTCCTTTGAATCTTTACACAAGCAAACTGATCCCCACACCAAAACGAGCTGTCTGCATCTCCATATCAAAGGAGTTGTTTACATCCCCCCTCCTCCTTCCCCCCTTCCCCCCCCCTCTCCTCCTTTATATTTGGCCAGTTTCCTTCTGCCCTCCATGCATCTGATGAAGAGAACGTGATTCTCGAAAGCTTATGCTACAATAAAATTGGTTAGTCTTAAAGGTGCTACTGGACTCTTTTTGATTTTTCTCTCTCTACAGATGCTAATTTCTACTGTATTCAAGTTGCATTGTACCTAGAATTGTCTCCTTGTTATGGATGGTTCCAGTATAGACAGATCAGAGACCTTTATAATGCGGACTGCCAGAGAGGAGGAATAAGATTGGAAAATTCGGAGTTAGAGGAAGTGTTACTACAGGAAGGCAAGAAAGAAATATCCAAGATTTACAAATTCTTTTAAAATGGTTTACGGCGGATGAAACAGTAAAAGTTCAGATGGTGAAGTGGGCAATAAATTTTCATAAAGAAATAACAATGGAAGCATGGGAATACCTATGGAAAAATACAGTGAAGATCTCAGCCTGTACGAACATTAAAGAGAATGTGTACAAAATGATATACAGATGGTATTTAACACCAAAGAAAATTGCGCTAGGAAATACCAACATGTCAGACAAGTGCTGGAAATATAAAAAACATGAAGGATCATTATATCACATGTGGTAGACATGTGAAGTAACTAAACAGTACTGGGGAGAAATAATTGAAGTAATAAATGAGATTTTACAAATACAAATAAATAAGAACCCAGAACTGTTGCTACTGAACTTGGGATGGAGACAGTTCCAATGCAGCACAGAACATTGTTATTTTACATGACAGCAGCGGCAAGACTTTTATATGCGCAGAAATGGAAGACACAAGAAATACCAACTGTAGAAGACTGGATTTACAAATTGCTGTACATGGCAGAAATGGACAAAATGACAAGGAAACTTAAAGATCTTGACCTAGGGCAATATATTGTTGATTGGGGGAAACTGAAACAATTTCTGGAAAAAAAATGGGATGTAAAAGGAGAACTGTGGCAGTTTGAAAATTTTTAAAGAATAGTGTTGTAATGACGAGAGAAGGGATCTTACCATTTAGGGGGAATGTAATTATAATCTAAGCTTATATAATGTTTAAGGGGATTTTACATTGAATATATGGGATAATGAGAAGGGGTAAACAGATATCTTGATGAGGTATACTATACATGATATATGACATAAAACAACGGGTTAGTAGATCAGACTATATAATATGATATGTGGCTGTGTTGTGTGGTGATGTGTGCTGTGCTACATTGGTGGCATAGCATACAACATATATATAATATATTACTGTGATATATACTATATTGATAGTGTATTTGATAGAGTATATGTTGAAAAGAAAAGAAATAGAATAAGTTTAAAGTAAGAGATAGGGTGATCTTTGTTATATATTATATCATATTAGTATGTTATATTGAGTTGAGATATACTATATTGATAGTAGGTTTGATAGAGGTTATGTATAAATAAGAATGTGCTTAGAATAAGAGATATTGAATTAGTGTTGGTAGGGAAATATAAATGAAATAGATTTAAGTAATAAGAAGGGTTAGGGGTTGGAAAGCTGTTGGAAGTCAATAGGGAGGGGGGAGGAAAAGGGTGGGGGTTAGAGCAGGGGGCAAAATGGGATTATTTGTGTCAAATTTGCAAAATTTTCTTTGTTTTACCACTCACTAATAACAAATTTTATTTAAAAAAAAGTTGCATTGTACCTTTATATCCTGACTTCCTTATTTGCTTCACTCTACCCAACTCCTGACTGTGATATAAAGGCTCAGGGATCTCCACTCCTCCCTGTATCTGAAGAACAGACTCTGACCCTGGAAATCTTGTTTGTCTCTAAAGTGCCACTGGACTCAGATCCTGGTGTTCTTCTGTAGAACAACATGGCTACCTACCTGAAACTATCCTCAGTTTGTTTGTTTATGCAGTTTAAAATATGTATGTATTCACTTTTCTCCTGACAGCATAGGATCAGAGGCAGATAAGAATAAATGTTGAAGATGTTTAAACTGTTTAAATTTTAAACAATCTATATTAAAATAACCTGTGTGAAACATCCTGTTTACAGCCAGGAAAACATACCCTTTTGCCCAGACTCAGACTGCCATAAAAGCTAATGCCCATCTTAGCCTGGAGATCATTCCTCTTCAAGGCATGAGAGGCAGGTTGATTTTCTCTCTTTATGGCTGTCTATTTCAGCCAGAAGCAACGACTTTAGTCTGGTCAGTCTAAGACAGTGGTTCCAAACCCCCGTACCGCAGACCGGTACCGGTCTGTGGCCTGTTAGCAACCGGGCCGCACCAGTGCCAGCGAAGGGCGGGAAGGCGAGCAGCGAGGCAACCCGCTTCCCTGCTTTCTGCACCGCCAGGGTGCCCAGCAGCACTGACGGGTAGAAACTTGAGCGGCGAGGCAGCCCGCTTCCCCACTTGCCTCCCTGCTTCCCCGCTGGGGAGCCTGGCAGCGCCGGCAAAGGGGCAGGAAGGCGAGCAGCAAGGCAGCCAGCTTCCCCACTTGCCTCCCCGCTTCCCCGCCTGCTGCGCCACTGGAGCCCCTGGCTCGCTGGGTGCTGAGGCAGGCGGCAGTGGCAAAGGGACGCTCCCCAACTGACTGCCATCATGCCTCTGGGTGACTTGTATAATTATAACTTTGTAAACCACTCTGAGTGGGCATTAGGTTGTCCTAAAGGACAGTATATAAATCAAATATTATTATTATTTCATTATATAGTGTAATAATAGAAATAAAGTGCCCAATTGTATCATCCCAAAACCATCAGCCCCCCCCCCCCCCCGGTCCGTGGAAAAATTGTCTTCCACAAAACCAGTCCCTGGTGCCAAAAAGGTTGGGGACCACTGGTCTAAGAGGTCTGTTCTGGATGTTGCTGTCTCCTGCTGGAGCATTTAACAGAGCCAAAAGCTGGGGGGTATTTGGCTTGTACCTCTGGTGACGTTTCACAAGTATCTGAGAGGAGGAGAGGGACAAATGCTCAAATCTCTAAGGAGTCCCTTCTCTTACAGTCCTTTCTCTAAGGAGTCCCTTCTCCAGACTTTTCACAAGTATAAATATCTGATCATGCCCTGTCAAATACAATTGTGAACCTCTGCAGAAGGAAGTTGGAAAGAGGGCAGACTGTGGCTTTGTTGGATATGAAAGGATCATAACTCTTCTGCCTCTTTGCTGTGAGCTTTACTTTGTCAGCAACATTTGCTGCCTCTCAGCTGTGAACATGCTAGTCTTTAGCTGGTAATCTCTTTGCCAGCCTTCCTTGGGACAACTGAAAACCAAAAGTGAAAAAATGTCAATTTCAATATTTTTATCAATGATCTGGATGAAGGAGTGGAAGGGCTGCTCATTAAATTTGCTGATGAGACTAAATTGGGAGCGGTAGCAAACACCCAAGAAGATAGAATTAAAATTCAACAGGACCTGAATACTCTGGAGAAGTGGGCAGCTGTGAATAGGATGCAATTCAACAAAGACAAGTGCACAGTATTATATCTGGGCCACAAAAATGAGAAGCACAAATACTGGATGGGGGATACACTTCTGGGCAGTAGTACATGTGAAAGGGATCTTGGGGTAAGAGTGGACTGTAAACTGAGCAGTCACTGTGATGCGGTGGCAAAAAATGCTAATTCAATCCTGGGTTGTATCAAAGGGGCCATAGCGTCGAAATCGCAGGAGGTCATAGCCCCTCTCTATACTGCCTTGGTCAGGCCACACCTGGAGTATTGTGTGCAGTTCTGGAGGCCTCACTTCAAAAAGGATGTGGACAAAATCGAGATGGTGCAGAGGAGAGCGATGAGAATGATCAGGGGTCTGGAGACTGAGCCCTACGAGGAAAGGTTGAGGGCCTTGGGAATGTTTAGTTTGGAGAAGAGGAGGTTGAGGGGGGACATGATTACTCTCTTTAAATATTTGAAAGGCTGTCATTTGGAGGAGGGCAAAGAGCTGTTCCAGTTGGCAGCAGAGAGTAGGACGCGAAGCAATGGGCTAAAACTACATGCAGAAGGGTACCGGCTGGATATTAGGAAAAACTTCTTCACGGTCAGAGTAGTTCAAAAGTGGAATCAGCTGCCTAGGGAGGTGGTGAGCTCCCCCTCACTGGCAGTTTTCAAGAAGAGGCTGGATGAATACTTGTCAGAGATGCTTTAGGCTGATCCTGCACTGGGCAGGGGGTTGGACTAGATGGTCTGTATGGCCCCTTCCAACTCTATGATTCTATGAGAACAAAAGGGCTGTAACACCTCAAAGTTATTGTTGGTTGGTCTAGTGACTGACTCATGCAAAGATTGCCCCTCACTGCAGCCTACCAACCCATGTGGCTGTTACTTCATGTGAGTCCCAGCAACCCCCAGATGTAACCAGGGTCAGAATGAGTTGGTTGGGAAGAGTTGTAAGGTAAAGTTAGGAAAGGCCCATGATCCTCAGTGCCCTCCATTGATGGACTGCTGGATCCATCTCAGTTTCTTTAAGAGTTTGTTTACTTAAAATAGGATATTTTTTAAAGTGATTTCACTCTTAATGTGGGATTGATATTACCCAATGTTTAGGAAAAAATGAGAAATTTGTTGGACTGTGTGTAATCTGGTTTGGAAAATGCATTTAGTGTATTTACCTTCCTCCTTTAAACCCTCTGTCTGCATTCTTCTGCCCAGCTCCTTTGTATACCATTTTCACCATTGCAACATTGACCATTAGACTGGTTGAAAAGATTCAAGATCTCCCATCACCCACACTCTTGGCTGCAGCACCATTGTCACTGATAGGGGGACTTACAGGTGACTGAGGTGGCTGAGAAGGTTGCATAGACAGGCAGATGGGGGAGGGCTAGGAGGGTGGGAAGAGGGACATGAGCAGAGGGTGTGATGGCAGGCAGTGGAGACGGGCTGAGTGCACTCTCCACTGCCTGCACTCTCTGCTTGGGGCCTCCCAGAACCTGGAAATGGCCCAGACAGGTAGCCATCGGGCAAAGCTTTGATCCTAACTGGTATAGGCTATGGGCTATCAGCCTTCACTCCTGTTCTTGCCAATAAATAACACTATCATGAAGTAAATACAGAAGATAAACTGCCAATGGTATGTATGTGTGCGCGTATGTAAAGATGACCCTCTTTTTTTGGTATACCTGTGTTGGCGGGGGGGGGGGGTGGCTAATCTTGCATTTGAGTAAATACTGTAATTTATTCAGAACGCAGGGGATGCGATTTTAAGGATCTGGAATACATACGGAATTCTTAAATGACTATAGGCACCTTTGGGATTTTGAGAAAGAGTGATGAACACCACGTAAAATGACTGCCACAGGAGGTGGAGCCAAATAAAATGCCTCGCTCCTCATCTTGGAAGAAGGAAACCCTGAAAGAGGAATGAAACAACACACTAAGAACAGCCTAGGTGCTTATCACCAGTCCTCCTGGACTGCTACTGGAAACCTCTTTTATTTCACAAATGGTGGCCAATAACAAGCCCTACCTTACAGTGGTGCCACCCACTTTCTGAAAAGCCTGGCAGGCACCAGGGGAAGGACTGGTGAGAACCACGTTGGGGACCTATGGGCATGGTTCTGATACTCATTTGTATAGTAACAAACCGTTGTTTGCTATTAATGTCTGAATCATGCCTTAGACCAAGAAAAGGTATCTGCAGTTCTTACAGCTGAATGTAATCAAGTTCAATTGCTCTTTGATATTAAATTTTCACAGATAACAATGTCTTTCCTTCCATTGTGTCACTATTGTTAGAGGTGCTTCTGAAGCTGTTTGCTCTATTTGCTCTAGCTATATCCATAAATATTCTACTTCTAAAAGACATTTTTCACTTTACGTTCTGTACTTGGATACATGGATCTGTTTAAGTTTGAAGAAAAATGGGCATGGGTTTAAATATATGTATTTTTAAAATGGTTGCCACTGGGTTTACTTTAGTGTTTGTTTTTGGATTATGTGGGTTTTAGATTATGAGTTGATGTGAACTGCTTCAAGCTCCTGAAGAAGTGGAAACTATTCATGAAAGCACAATAAGGGTGTTGGAAGGAGTAGATTTTGATTTTGTCCTCAGTTTATTCATTCATATATATTTGGGTGTGTGTACATACAGTGACAGAAAGTCATATTACTGGAGAAAGCTCACAAAGTACTGGAAAGAAGGGAGGAGATATGTTCTTTAATGCTATGACTTGGATCCTGTGACTTTATTGTAAGTGTGTTTTCAAGGGAGAAAGACTTCTTCCAACCCCTTAGGGTTGTAGTCAATAGCTCAATGAAAATGTCGGCCCAGCATGCCACAGTGGTGAAAAAAGCAAACTCTATGCTGGGGATTATTTGAAAAGGGATTGAAAGTGAGACAGTCAATATTATAATGTGCCTGTATAGATCTATGATGTGGCCTCATTTGGAATACTATATGTAGTTTTGGTTACTGTGTCTCAAAAAGAACTTTGCAGAGCTGGAAAAAGTACAGGAGAGGGCAACCAAGATGATTAAAGGGTTGGAGTACCTTTCCTGTTTGCTTATTTTAGTTCATTTATACCCTGTCTTTCTCCCCACTGAGTACCCAAAGTGTGTGTCATTCTCCTCCATTTCATCCTCACAATAATCCTGTGAGGTACATGGCTGAGAGTATGTGACTGCTCCAAAGTCACCCAGCAAACTTCCTTGGTAGAGGGGGAATCAAACCAGAGTCACCCAGATCTTAGTCCGTCACTCTAGCCAAGATACCATGGTGACTGTATGAGGAAAGGCCAAAGAGCCGTTCTCAGTTTAGAAAAAAAAGACCACAAAATGGGAGGCATGATAGAGGTTTTTAAAATTATGTATAGGGTAGAGAGAATGTGAACAGAGAGAATTTTTCTCCATCTCCTAAAATAGTAGAACTTGGGGACATCCAGTGAAGTTGGTGGACAATAAATTCAGGATGGACAAAGGGAAATGCAACATTATTCAGTGGGTGATTGATTCACTGCCTGAGGATATAGTGATGGCCACAGTATAGATGGCTTTAAAGGGGGATTAGACTGATTCATGGAGGATCAGTCTACCAGTGGCTGATAGTTCCTTTGGGAACTTCCATATTCAGAGGGGTGAAATTTCTGAATACCAGGGCCAGGAGCCAACATCAGGGGAAAGCCTCAGCCACTATGCCCTCTTGTTGGCCCTCTAGAGTAACTGGATTGGCCTCTGTATGAGACAGGATGATAGACTGGGTGGATTACTGGTCTGATCCAACAGCGGTCTTCTTATGTTGTTACAGTAGATAGAGGCTACCTTTCAAATGGATATCTGCTCCTTCAGCAAAAATAATGTCGGAGTTGCAAAGATATAGTAGTATCTGTCTCTAAAATTTACTTGAACTATGCATATCAATACCAAATTCAGAACCAACGGGTTGAAATTAAATCAGTTTTCAAGAAGAATTTCCTGAAAGAGTGGTTCCTCAGTGGAACAGGCTTCCTCAGGAGGTGGTGGGGTCTCCTTTGGAGGTTTTTAAGCAAAGGCTAGATGGCCATCTGAACCTAGGCAGATCATGAGAGGGAGGGCAGGAAGGGATACATCAGTGCTTAGTTCTTGTGGCCCTTCTTTCATGTCCAGGGTAATACCTATCTCCGTTTTTGGGTCAGGAAGCAATTTTCCCCAGGCGAGTTTGGCTAGGGATCCTAATGGTGCTTTGCCATCTTCTGGGCATGGAGCAGGGGTCACTGGGTGTGTATGGGGGAGGTAGTTGTGAATTTTCTGCATTATGCAGGGGGTTAGACTAAATGACCCTGGAGATCCCTTCCAACTCTATGATTCTATCCTGCGCCGTTCTATTTCATTCTTAATCACCAAGATCTCCAGGAATAGTTAGAACCAAATGCATTATAACACCTTAGTTTTCCACTGTGCGTTAACATACTGAAGAAAATCTCCTGACAGTGAACTCAGGATTATGTTCAAATTCCAGTGAATAGAACTGAGGTACTGTATAATAGTGGTCCTTGAACAGCTCCTCGATGGCCTCAACTTGTTTTGGTTTTATTAAGTGCCAAAGGCTACATCCAGCCTTTCTTTTGATCAGTTTTTTTTCCTTTTGAGCCTTTGGAATACAATTCCAATTTCTTATAATAGGAATATGAAACATTTTATTATCACATGGCTGTAGAGTTTGCACCCTGGCACAGTTTATTTGGAATTGTAGAACTTTCAGAATTGCTACCAGACTCACACTTTGTGAGTATATGTGTATTACGGACTTCTTTAGTGATATGAAATAAATGGTCTTTAGTATTTGAAGTAATTGGTTCAAGTGAATTAACAACCTGTGATTATACTGGTGTGGAATCCTAGTGAGGTGGTTAATCTTATTTATTTTAAGCTTTTATAAAACCTGTCTTGTCTTCAGGCAACTGGTACCCAAGGCAGATAATGGATAAAATCTATATAAATCACAAAATTTAAAATGTCATCAAACCATAAACTAGCCAGCAGAAACCTGATTCTTATGATCCATTATAGATCTCTCCCCCTAAGAACTAACAGACTACCGAAACCATCAGGAGACTCTGTAAAACTCTATTTTACAGCCCTTGCAAAATTACAGGAGAGATGCTGCCTTATTTTTTCTGGAAAGCAGTTCCTCAGGGCTGGAGCTGCTACAGAGAGAGCCTCACAAGGGGGCAAGAACAGAACTCACCCTCACAGTACTTGGGATAGCCAGCAGATGCTGTTGTGTTGAGTGAAGTTGTTCTGTGAGCCACGAATCTGATTGAATATTTTAATTAGAAACTGTGTGTTTGTGTTGACTTGTTCATAATTAGATATTTGGATGGGTTTGTTACTGCTATATTACAATATACGATGAAATATATGGCGATGGAGCTGGACTAGAGGAGCACTACACAGGACACAGCTGCTGGGCCCAGCAGTGGCTGAAGAGTGCCTCCGCAATTGGGTATCATTGGAGCAGAGTCCTTTGGGGAGGGAAAATGCGTTGGGCTTTCCCTGATTTGCAGCTATTGCTACTGAAAGCCTGCTTTAAGGAGGCAGTGGAAAGCGATTGATTGATCGATTGATTGAATTTTCAAGCTGGCCTTTTGCCAAAGGTGGACAGTATGTTAGAAGCTCTTTCAGTAGTAAAATCAGTTGTTTCCTATCTCTCCCCCACCCCGCTCTGCCCATTGTCCTTTTCCCTGTGTAAGTGACCAAACATTTGACTAATTCATTGTCAGTTGGACTCTGTGTCCCTCTGCTTTCAGTCATCTCCCTCATTCTTCACCTCTATTTCCCAAAGTGCAGAATAAACTGGGAATAGTATTATATCACTTCCGTTCAGATTTTCAATAGCAGTCCTCCACCAAAGCCACTCTAGTTTATTAATTGGTGTGATTGGGAACCGCTCCAGCTTTGTCATACTGAGCTGCAGCTTTATTTCTTGGCTCTTGCACATCTAAAAGGTTCCAATTCTAAAGCGGTTCTATAGCTGTTAGCTTTAGTTTATAGACCAGAAGACTTATTTTAGTCACAACTTTAAACAAACCGTAGTCTGTCGCTCAGAGCCACTTACCGCTTTGGCAATATTTCATTTTTCAATTACATTTTCCAGACTTAATGCACCTAGGTTACAAATACCCATGCATGAAGCCATGTTTGTACAAAAACCCCAAAACTTTCTCTTTTAAAGTTTTGTATGCAATTGATCATGCCAGAATTTGTCACTTTCTGTGTAAACTTATAGTGGGAAGCCTTTATTGAGTTTTTTAGTAACAGATTTCATTTAACTGAAACTGAGACTTCTGGCATTTATTCTTGTCAGATCAACTCTGCAGAATATCACTAGGAATACACAAGTGACTTTTCTTAGTCTGTGAATGGGAACTGGAGTCTGCAAGCTGTGAATCACTCACTTGGTGTTTGAACAAGCGAATGGACAGTTGACAGGTAACATGTACACATAATGTGCAAGAGATCAGAACTTTGGCAGACTGTCTTCGAGTACTATTTCTCCACAATCTCTCCTCTCACTGAGGAGAATCTGGCAATTTCTGGCAATTTCTAGTGCTTTGAGGGATGAGAAGCTCTTCCTGTGGACTGAAAGTTGGTGAGAGTTCATTTGGTAGCAGGTTCAGGGTCGCTGCATATTAAATCTCTGCCTTAGTTCACTTTAAGATAGAATGGGCTACCTCACAGGCTACGAGTAAGGACTGCAAAGGACATTCAGCACTAGAGAGGCTACATTAGATACCATGCTAAATGTTAAAATTACAAACTAAAGTAATATAAGATCAAGTAAATGTCACTTGTTTGGATTTTGTGGGTCAATTAAAGGGCATTAGAGAAAAGCTTTCATACAACCACAGTCTAGTTTCTGCCTGGCTAGTTCTCATAGTAATTGTCTGCATGTCGTTTTCAGGTTTGCTATCAATAATATCCAAATACCTTGAATTGCTGCTGTTATTCAGTTAACTGTTGTATCATATAGAGCATTAGCTCTTTAAACTATTTGTCTAAAAGAACAGAATACACAAGGCACTGCTACAGTACAGTGTTAATCATGTGAATGAGCCATGAAAATTTCTTTAGCTTGTGGACTGCCCTACCTAGATGGCACAATTTTTTGTCAAACCATTTGGTGGAAGTAGCAAGGAATTCATGTGCTGTTTTCTATCTCAACATTAATGAAATGCTAGGTAAAATTGTTACAAGTTTTCTAGAATTTCACTTACGGTTCCCTTTGACTATTGTCTGTGATGAGTACTGATCTAATGCAGAGTGAATTCTGCATTAGTTCACAAAGGAGGTTTTCTGCTTATCCAAGGAAGATTATTATGAACAGTTGTAGAACACTATTGTTTGGCTACATGTGAATAACCATATTCTGACATTAGATGCTCAATGTTGGAGTGCAACAAGTGCTATTAACTTCTGTTAGGAAAATAGTAGCATAGTGTTGGTGGCAATTTCTATAGTGACTTTTTAAAAAAATCTCTCTGATTTCCATGGACTTGGAATGTCCTAGAAAATGAAACTGCTGGCATTTGAATGATACAGAACTTAAAAAGCTACAATTGATATCAGTAAACATACTGTTTCTAACTGTCAGTAAAAACACTTTGCACTTGAGGACAGTAGAACATCATTTATTCATACTATTTGATAAAGATATACTTTTTTTCCATCTGCTGCGCAGTATGCTTTTTATATGCGTGTATGCCCATACAAAGGATGGATCCTTATTCAGTTGACAGGAATTGCAATGAGATGAGGAAGGGAAAGATGTAATGGGAAAACTTATGTCCAAAAGTACTGACACGAAGCTGCTTTTTAGGGAATTGGATAATTACTCTGTTTCACCAAGTATCTTCTTCTCCTTGAAAAGTAGCACTCCTAGAATCTCAGAGGTCTCCAAGGCCTGTTAGCCAAAATTGTTTTGATGGGGTTGAAAACGGGGGTCCTTATGCTTGCAAATCATGAACTATAGGTCCTCATGTTGAATCTCATCTTATCGAGATGGAGACTAGGAGAAATTATCTTTGAATTATTTTTATGCAATAGGCAGATCATTTTGCCAGCCAGCCAGCCTCAGATTTTATTACACTCAGTCACATTTTACCAGTGCATATTCCCATTTTGTTTTCATGGTTATTCAGCATCACTTTTTAAAAAGCCTTTACATAGTCAATAATGCACATTTTAGTGGCTTTTATTTTCTTCCATTTACTATTGGTTAATCATTCATCTGAAGTATCAGGCATCATTATTCTTTCTCTTTGTCGTCATGTTCATGTTATATCATGATTGAAACATTTTTTTCAGGGTTCCATTACATTGGAATGCCATACTTTAATCTCATGTAGAGCTTTGGAATTACATAATGGGATTTGATGCTAATAGAGACTAAAAAGGAAGGATAGTGTAGCTCCTTTTGTTCAAAGGGATCTATGAAACTTGGCTGGATTGAATTTAAATACAAAGAAAAACAGTAAATTCTTTGAGTTCTATGACCCACATCACTCCCTACTGGAGGAACTATATTTAGCTGAGTTTAATAACTGGAATTTAATAATCGGATCCCAATCTTGATGAGTCTATGAGCACTTTTAAAATTTTGAGAATGGAGAATGGGCACCACTACAGAATGGCTGCTACGTGGGCAGGAGCTTTTCACAAAATTGTGGCAATTGCATACTGGGTCCTGAACTCCTCTTAGGATGGAAACAGGAGTTTCTGAATTGGTTCTCCCTGCAGATACAAAGGACTGCTCATGAATTCTTCTAAAGAATATCCTGTACTCCGGAGGTAAAGGAAAGCCAGGACTGGCTGTATACTATGGAGAAGAAGCTAACAGGCACCAGGAAACCTATCAGCAGATGCCATGCTACCTACAGCCGCCTGGTCTGTGGACTATAACTTTGTTGCCAGTTCTTTTCTGGCTTTGTATATTATTTTTGCAGAATAGTTCATGATACAGTATGACACCATAACTTTAATTTGTTCATGTGTAAGAACCACATCTCATAAGATCTTATGGCTACCAGATGTTGAAGCAATTTGTGTTTTATTTTATTTATTTTACTTACATTATTTATAGTTGGCCTTTCTCACTGGAATTCAAGGTGGATTACTCAGAGCAAGTCAACAGACTCAACAGATGAGATATCCAATAAACAATGCATTAAGATTTGTATTATAGAAACCTAGAACCAACCAGAAATGTGAAAACAGAACTGAAGCAAAGCATAAAATATTAACACAATGTATTAAACAATGAAGGAATTACATAGTAGGATCCTGCTTACAACAACAGGCAGTATGAACTCTACACAGTAGTATAAACCACAGTCTTTCAACCTTTACTCAGTTAGCTTTCTAGACCATTCTGTGCAGTACAGTCCTATTACCCGTGTAAAAAAGCCCTCTTGAATAATTCAGTTTTGCACAGTTTGCGGAAAGCCAGGAGAGTGGGACCATTCCTAACATCATCAGCCAAGCCATTCCATAAGCCAGTGACCGCAATGGAGAAAGCACTTCCACAGGCAGTTGTTGATCTTGCCCATTTGAAGAGCGGTACCTGCAGAAGGCCCTGCTCAGATGAGTGAAGCTGTTGTGGTGGAGCACAGGTGGAGAGGTGGTCCTGCAGATATGATGAATCACTGCCATGAAGGGCTTTGTGTATGTGATAGCTAATACTATAAATTAAGCCTAGTAATTGCAGCCAGTGGAGTGACTGCAGAATGGAAGTGATATGCATACTCCATCTAGCTCCCAATAATAACTGAGCCATGGCTTTCTGTACCAGCTGCAATCTGCAAATTGATTTTGTTGGAAGAAGCAATGTCTGGTGTACAAAGAGAAAGAGAATAAGACCCTACAGGGAGCAGCAAGGGATAGTCAGATAGGAATGTGAAGTCAGCTCTCTTTCTATTGAGTGTCATTTCCTTGTCTCCAGATTGGTACTCTCAGGGCAGTATCCTGCTTCTTCTCGGAACCTCTCTCTCTCAGTAATCTAGATAGCTAGAAGTCTAACTCTGTCTCTCCACATTACTATCAAGTATGCTAGTTCCTAAATAAACTTTCTTTACTCTTTAATCAGTCCGTGTGACTGCTGTTGTGTAGATACTCTGCAGACAGGGTCATGGGCTCCAGTCCACACACATACTGATTTAGAAAACCTCCATAGGCTCTTTAAGTGCCAGCAGGATAAGGTGAGCAAGGCAGAGAAAAAAGAATCAACCATGCCAACCTCCTGTGGTACACAGCATAGACATTGGATACATAGGCTGATCGATAATAATTATTAGATTTGGAGAGAAAGAATGAAGACTCATCTGATTGACCATGATCTTTGGCATGTAACTCAAACGGGGAGACCTGTAAATGGAGCAGAATGACAAGCGGCTTGGGTCTCTGTAAACAGTAAGACACAGGTGGCTTTTGTCTCAGCACTGAGAGATCATCAGCTTTTTAAGAGTCATAGATACGCAAATGGCTAAAGAGATTTGGGAGGAATTAAGGATGTGAAAATCTTTGAAATGCCAAATTTATCTTCAAAAACACTTGTTCAGTTTAAGAATGAAAGAAACAGATGATCTGAGATCTCATCTGGATGAAATGCTCAATTTAGCTCATCAGCTAAGAACGGTAGGCAAGGAAGTTCCAGCCCAGGATATAATTGTCTTAATTTGAATAAGTTTGCCAGAGAACTTTGAAAATGTGATCCATGCAATAGAATCTAAAGATTATCTGTCCCTGAAAGAAGTTATAGGAATGTTGGAAAAGGAGAAATCATGCAGAGATCATAAGAAAGTTGAATAGAATGAAACAACTTTAAAATCAGAGGAGTTAGCCGTGTTAGTCTGTAGTAGCAAAATCAAAGAGTCCAGTAGCACCTTTAAGACTAACCAATTTTATTTTATTGTAGCATAAGCTTTCAAGAATCAAGTTCTCTTCATCAGATGCCTGATCCGAACTGGTCAAATACAGAATTTGACCAGTTCGGATCAGGCATCTGATGAAGAGAACTTGATTCTCGAAAGCTTATGCTACAATAAAACAACTTTAAAAATTACTGATAAAGGAGAATTTACTTGCCATTCATGTGGAGACCAGGGGCACATTCAGCGAAACTGTCCCTTAAGTAATTCACTAAGAAAGGCCTTTAAACCAGAGGGAAGCAAAAGGGCTCCATTTAAAGCCAGGGGAAGAACCTCATTTAAAACTAATGAAAGGCCAACAAAGAAAAGTATCCCAAGGGCATGCACACAGCTCTGACTATTATGAGGATTTGGGTTCCATGAACCACATGTGCAAAGATAAGAGTTTCTTTGAAAGGCTGAATGAAGAAAAGAGGGAACTTGTACCTAGCAAATGGAGGAACAATCTCTTCTGAAGGAGTCGGGAATGGGATGCTTTACTGCAAGCTTCCAAGTGGTGAAATGAGGGATATTCTTATCACAAAATGCTTGTATGTTTTAAGGCTGGAAAATAACTTACTCTCTGCGAGAGCCATGGGGACAAAAGGAGTAAAAATGGAGAGAAATGTTTTAACAGAGACGAGACGGATTTTATTGCAAAAGATACTGTGAATGATGACATATACACGCTTGAGTGTCACAAGGTGAAAGTTAATTTTACCAGGTAATGTAATCACAAGGGTTGGACCAAGTTTTGGCATAAGAGATTTACACATAGAGATAATGAGGCGATAAGCCAACTTGAAAGGAAGAACCTAACGAAAGGCAGGCTAATGACCAAATGTGCTGATACAGAGAAGTGTGTGCGCTCTATAAAAGCAAAGGGGACTAGACCAAGCTTTATCAAGCACAGCACAAGCCAAACCAATTGACTCCTAGAGGTGATTCATAGTGATATCTGTGGATCTATGAAAACACCAGCAAATGGAAATAAGTATGTGTTAACCTTCATTGATGATTGTTTAAAATACACTGTTATCTACCTGATCAGAGTGAAAAACCAAGTACTGGAAAAATTCAAGTCTTATTTGGCTATAGTGAGCAATAGATTCCAAAGAAAGCCACTAGTAATCCAGACAGATAATATATATGGAGAAGACTATGATGAAACCTTTGCACCAGTGGTGAGACACATCAGTAAGAATACTTCTGAGCATAGCAGAAAGAAGATGCATGTGGATCATCTGGATGTGAAGACTTCTTTTCTACATGGAGAACTGAAGGAAGCTGTCTACATGGAACAGCCACCAAGTTTTTAACACCTCAAAGACAAACAACTCCTATGTAAACTTCAAAAGAGCATATATGTGCTGAAACAGGCTGCATGGGCCTTGAATCAGAAACTGAACCAAATGCTTATCAAGGAAGGATTCAAACAAGGTGGGGAAGAATGTTGCCTGTATTCAAGAAACAGAGAAAACAAATAGACATATTTTCTGATTTATGTGGATGACTTGATCACTTGCTATGAAAGCAAGAAGGACTGTGATGAAATAGTTCAACAGGTTAACCAAGAAGTAGATGAAACAGCTGGGAAATATAATTTACTATCTTGGAATACAAATAGAGTGAGAGGAATATGGGAGCTATCTTCTTAACCAGAAGCAGAAAATTCTAGAATTTCTGGACCACATGAACGTGAAAGAAGTCAGACCAATAGGCACTCCTATGGAAACAAACTGCCTGCAACAACATGGAAACAGTGAACCTCTACTGAACAACAAACAGTACAGGGAAGCAATTGGAAAACTGTTATACATAAATATGGTAACACGGCCTGACATTGCAGCAGTGAATACTATGCATGAAAAGTGAACCACCAAACAAAAGTGACTGTAACGCAGTCAGCAGACTAGCAAGATACTTCAGTGGCACTGCTCACCTGAAACTCAAGTTACTAGCAAGTGATAATCCCAGATTAGTGGGATACATGCAGAAGACACTAAGATAGAAGGTCTACCAGTGGACAGTTGTTTTTCTGTGGTGGAGGAGCTGTCAGCTGGGCAAGCAGGAAACAAACTGTAGCTGCATCTTCTACTGAAGCTGAATATATATTGGCATTGAAAGCACACAGTGGATGCTACAACTAATGGAATAACAGCAACAACAACAACAACAACAACATTCGATTTATATACTGCCCTTCAGGACAACTTAATGCCCACTCAGAGCAGTTTACAAAGTATGTCATAATTATCCCCACAACAATAATCACCCTGTGAGGTGGGTGGGGCTGAGAGAGCTTCTAAAAGCTGTGACTGACCCAAGGTCACCCGGCTGGTTTCAATGGAGGCGTGGGGAATCAAACCTGGTTCTCCAGATTAGAGTCCCACACTCTTAACCACTACACCAGACTTCGGGATAGATGAACCAAGACCCATACTAATCTTTGAAGACAATCAAGGATGTATAAATCTTGCAAAGATGCAGAAGATCAACTCAAAAACTAAGCACATAGATATAAAGCATCACATAGTAAGAATCATGCAAGAAAGGCTTGTTGAGTCACAGTATTATTCTACAGAAGAAATTATTGCAGATGTTTTCACCAACCTAAAACATTCATAAGAAGACGAATCTTGTAGACTTTGTACACTAGACCTTGAGAAGGGGGGTTGGAAGAAGTAGTGTCTGGTGTACAAAGAGAAGACCCTACAAGGGGCAGCAAGGGATAGTCAGATAGGAATGTGAGGTCAGCAGAACCTCTCTTTTTATTGAGTGTCATTTCCTCGTCTTGTCTCCAGATTGATACTCTCAGGGCAATATCCTGCTGCTTCTCAGAACCCCTCTCTCTCAGTCAGCTAGTTAGCTAGAAGTCTCTCTCTCTCCATGTTACTATCAAGTATTTTAGTTCCTAAATATGTTGTTGTGACTTGTAATGGCCTATGGCTGAATACAAAAAACCTTCTACTACTACTACTACTACTACTAGTTCCTAAATAAACTTTCTTAACTCTTTAATCAGTTCATGTAACTATTGTTGACTATTGTTGACTCATGTAACTATTGTTGTGTAGATACTCTGCCAACAGATTTTGAGGGGAGACCTTTGTAAGAGTGCCCAGTGTTAATGTGAAAGCATCTAGTGGCTGCTCATTTTCTACCCAACTTTCCGTAGATTTGAGGTATGTTTCAACATGATCATGAAAGTGTTTCAGCCTTGCAAGCTTCATTAGTATGAACATGGGTCAATCTTGTAGTAATATTTTGTGCATGTATATTGCAAAGCGCCAATGGACAATAAAGGAAAAAAAGAACAAGGTTAAAAAGAAATGAAATGCATCAGGTCATTATGGTATGAATATAACCATTGGCTTATGCGTGCAGTCTGCTGATGCTGCAGCTCTGATCCAGCTAGGAGGAGGAAGAAACTAAATCGTGACAAATAAATCTCTAAAACCTAAAAAGGTATGGTGTGGAATGATTCCAGTGTTCACACTGGTATAGCAGTGGCATGACTCTGAACTGCACTGTTTGAAAAACTCGATTGTATGTGATTATGAAGCTTATGCATAATTGGCCGGCATTATGATTCTGATTACATGGTTTCACAAGTTAAAATTGCACTGATCATTGACTGGATGTCATGTCTCTACCTTTAGCCTTCTTTTGGGAGGCTGAGAAACAGTTGGTGACATAAAACTAATGGTATACTGTATTCTTTTGACTTGTTTTAGTGTTTATTAGTTTTTTACACTTATTCAGGTAAGTACAGAAAGAAGTACAGAAAGAGTTTTATGTATTTGCTTTCTCTTATATTGAAAAAGCATGAAGCTGCATATTAAGTTAAGGGCCAAAGAGGCATAAATCTTTCTTCCTAAAATATCCCTTATCTGTGGGGACAGAATGACCAGCACTCTGTGGAAGACCCTTGATTTGGAGAGTTTCCGTGACTACAGAATTAGCAGGAGGGTGGTTGAATAAGAACCCAGCCCTGTTTTTGTTTAGTTTTATAAAGGTTGTCTAACTTCTTTAAAGTTGCTGGCGGGGATTCCAGAGTTGACCAAATTTATTTTGTGACGTCTATTATTCCCTGTATGATGGGGAACACCACCTGGCTCATTGCCTCGGACAAAAATTTAGAGTGGATCTGAAGAGGTTGGTGGACATCTATGACTCTTGATTACCTCTAGACAACTCTTGGTGTCAGTTGGATCCAAAGAAGCCGCTCCTTTCTGTGCAGGTTGCACTAGGGAAGGTGGTAATCGAGATAAAGCTGTTCCTAATTCAAGGAAGTCTGGCATTTCGTCATTTAGAATGGCAGGAACTGAAGCCAATCAACGCCTCAAAATTGGTAAACGAGTTCTTGGAACTGCAGGTGGACTGGATGCCACTGAGGCGGATGGACCTGAAGGTGAGGATCGTTTTTTCTTCTAGTCTTGGAGCCAGGTGCTTATCAGTATGCTTCAACTTGAGCTTGGCTTTTTCTCACGGCGGCTCAGAAGAAGACCAGGGTGGCCCAGAATCTTTAATATGAACCAACTGGTTCATATTATCAGCACTTGAAGCCAAAGTAGTAGGAACAGACTGATTTGTATTAACGGCGCTTGGAGCCAAAGTAGGAGGAACCGACTGGTTCGTATTATTGGCAGTTGGAGACAAAGTAGAGAGAACCAACTGGTTCGTATTATCGGCACTTGGAGCTGAAGCAGAGGGATCCATCTGGTTCTTATTATCGGCACTTGCAGCCAAAGTAGGAGGAACCGAGAAGGCCCATACTGGACACTGCGGTCCTTTCTTAGCAGCTTTAGGCACTTAAGAATCGGAGGGTTGACTCCCGAAGAGCTGTTTTCAGGTGCGATACCTGCTTCTGCTAGGCATTTGTTGTACCCATTGAATTGAGCCATCATGGAATCGCACCTGAGGCACTTCTTGAAGAGCACCTTCTATGATTTCTTCTTCTCACTTCCTTTCTTCTTGCTTGAATTTGAGGAGGAGCTCAAACAACATCCTTCTTCAGCAGCAGCTAAAGAAGAACTGAGGGAGGAATCTGCTTATCCTGCCTTTTATAGTTGTGTCCATTCAAAAAGTGTGCAAAAAGGCCGGGCGATCATATCACACCTTTTGGAGCTTTGATACGTCTGTGGCTGCCCTGTGCATATGCAGTTCCCATGTGTGCCTGCACAGAAGACACGACGATGAACTATCCTCTTCCTATATTTTAGTATTATTATATCATTTGGTGATACAGTTTGGTGTAGTGGTTAAGAGCATGGGCCTCTAATCTGGAGAACCAGGTTTGATTCCCTTATTATTATAAAATGTGCTCTGTTCGCCATGTCAGAATATTCTTTTCATGTCTACTCAGCAGTTATTTCCACATGTTATTTATTAAGCATGTCTATAGAGTATCTTAGTTGCTGGGCTAAGGTCTAGTTGCATGTTGGAATGAAAAAAGTTATATAACAACTGTTAAAATTCAAGATTGAGGAAATGATAGAATGTTGCAAGCAGAACATATTTCCCACAGTATTTCATCAACTGCAGGAAAAATGTAAAGGCCAGCATTTAGTTTTGGGTTTCCGAAATTTTGACACTTCTCATGTCAAATGACATCAAACAGGGTTCGAGTTCTTGGGAACTATGAAATTATAATCCTACGACAGACTGACTATTTTTCAAGTGTTTATTCTTTTCCTCCAGTCTTGCTTTTACTTCCATTTGTGGGTTAAACCAACACAGCCTTTCACATTTTAAAAGAACTAGCTGTTTCTGACCTTTCACAATGTCAATCCCCTCACCTACTTTAGATGCTGTTATAATTTACTTGTGAATTATAGACTGCTATCTCCTTATCTTTGCAGTTTTGATTTTTAAATATTTATGTTTCTGTTGAAATACGTTATTGTGACCTGGAACCTATCTTGTATAAAAAGTGTGTGTATTTGATCATAAATACAGCAACCATTGTCTGTTCAGTTACCACATCCATTAAGCTTTGAAAGAACATCTCCTCTTAAACACTTCTATTGCAAGAGGTTTGTCTAACACTTGTTCTTCCTGAATTCATTTTAGTTATGAGTAATAGAATTGCTTGCCTAATGAGTTCTTCTTGGTGATTTTTCCCCTCAATCAGTTTTGCAGTGTTGCAGCATTGCAGCATGGTTACACCTGACTGCTGTCTTAGTATGACTAAATAGTAGAATACGATGAGGATATAATTTGGAGAGCATTTTCTGTTCATGAGCATCAATTTGAAATAAACAGCAAAACTGCAGAAATGGGTCATAAATGTGCTTAGTATCTCCCCTCCTCCCCCAGTGTTGCATTTCATGTGTTCAGAAATAGGAATATTGCAGATTAGTATTTGAGCACCTAAATGAACACTCAGAATTTCAAAAGAGTAGAGCTCTCGACAGAAATATCTTAAATAATTTGAAAATAGATTTCATCATTTAAAGTGCATAAAATACACATACATTTTAGCATATTTTGTCTTCTTTTTTTAAAAAATAGGGAAGATGTAAGGCAAGTTTATGATATTACTAGAGCCCAAACATTTTTTCGGGCCCAGTACAAGCTTGTAAAACACTTACCACCACCA
This sequence comes from Eublepharis macularius, assembly GCF_028583425.1. Classification (NCBI taxonomy): domain Eukaryota; kingdom Metazoa; phylum Chordata; class Lepidosauria; order Squamata; family Eublepharidae; genus Eublepharis; species Eublepharis macularius. The sequence continues at coordinate 104,478,020 of NC_072793.1, read as the reverse complement.
TATGTGAAGCTTGGGGAGCAGATGTTGCGATAGTACCCACTGGTATGCGGTGTTCCTCAAGGGGCGATCCTTCAGGGGGTGATTCTCTCCCCTATGTTATTTAACACCTACATGCATCCCCTTGCCCAGATGGCCTGAAGCTTTGGACTGGGTTGTCATCAGTATGTTAATAACATCCAGGTATATCTGTTGATGGACGGCCGGCCAGATGCCACCCTGGAAGTTCTGCCTGGGGTCTGGGATGCTGTGACTGTGGATGAAACAGAGTTGACTTAGGTTGAACCCTATGAAGACAGAGGTCCTGTATCTGGGCTGTGGGTCATCAAGATTGGGAATATGGTTCCCAGCCCTTGACGGTGCCTTTGATGCCTATATCGAGTGTGAGGAGTCTAGGTGTGATTCTGGATGTTTCCCTATCAGTGGAGGTCCAGATCTCATCAATTGCCAGATCTGTGTTCTTCAATCTCCGGCAGTTCAGGCAACTTACTCCCTACCTCCCTACCCATGATGTAGCTACAGTGATCTATGCGATGGTCGCCTCCAGATTAGACTACTGTAACTCACTCTATGCAGGGCTACCAGAAACTGCAGCTGGTCCAGAATGTGGCAGTGTGGGTCCTTACAGAGACTCCGTTCAGGGCACATATTCAACTTGTGCTGCGCCAGCTACACTGGCTCCCAGTTGAATTATGAGTCAAGTTCAAGGTTCTGGTTTTGACCTTTAAAGCCCTTTGCGGACTGAGACTTGCATTTCTGTGGGACCGTCTCTCCCTGTATGTTCCCCAGGGGACATTATGCTCAGCAGATCAACATCTACTGGTGATCCCTGACCCCAAGGGTGTTTGCCTGGCCTCAACCAGGGCCACAGCCTTTTTGGCTCTGGCACTGTCTTGGTGGAATGCTGTCCCAGTTGAGATCCGGGTCCTGCAGGACCCATTACAGTTCTGCGGGGCCTGCAAAATGGAGATGTTCCACCAGGTTGTTGTATTATTGTTGTTGTTGTAGTTGTTAATGTCATTTATAGTCCATCTTTCTCACTGGGACTCTCATAGTGTGAGATCAGTACAATCAGTAGCAAGGACAAGGGTAGGCACAGTGTCAAGGACAATGTCATAGGGTAGATGAATACAAGTTTATAGAGACATAGCATTAGCAAGGATCCAATACAGGGTTGAAGGATTGCTGAAACGGAACATCATCCATTCTAGGATTGACATTAGACAACATGAAGCACAAGCAGTATATACGAGTACATATTCAAAGCAACAGATAATATGTAAAGCAACATAATGGTGGAGCCCATGGTTCCCAACTCATTGGCGAAACATCCAAGACCCCCTCCCTACAATACCGCTCTCCTATCTGAGTAAAAAAGCCTTTTTGAATAATTCAGTTTTGCATTGTTTGCGGAAAGCCAAGAGTGTGGGAGCTCTCCTGACCTCCTCAGGCAGGCTGTTCCATATGGTAGGGGCCACCATAGAGAAGGCCCGTGTATGGCCTGCAGTTGATTTTGCCCATGTGCAGGCTGGCACCTGCAAGAGACCTTGTTCGGATGAGTGAAGCTGCTGTAGAGGGACATAGGGAGGGAGGCGTTCCTGTAGGTATGTCGGGCCAAGGCCATGAAGAGCTTTGCCTTCTGATCCCTCGCCTGGTCTGCTTCACTTTCACCGTCTTAATCAGATCTACCGTACCTGCCCCACAGCAAGTTTGTGACTGAAATTGTGGGTTGAGAGCTGCATCTTGGAGGTCTTTGTGGATTGTGTTTATTGTTTTTATACTGTATTTTATAATATTTTATTAATGTTTTATGGATTGCTACATTTATTAATATTTATGATACTGTGACTCGCCCTGAGCCCACTTGTGGGGAGGGAAGGATATAAATCTAGTAAACAAACAAGTAAATAAATACTACAGTCCTTCAGTTTACACAAACACACTCGTGAGCCATGAAAAAAGTTTTTTTTAAGTTATGAAATTACTGTTACATATTCTGTATTTCTAGAAAATGCCTGCATGTGCAACTTTTGTTTAATAATAACAGCCAGCCTGAAAGTACTACAGGTTTGCTAACTAGCTGAGACATCTGCAACCTGCCCTCTCTACCATAATGAATTTCTGATGAGGTGTATTAACATCACACATTGCCACTTGGATTTGGTTTTAATTTTTATATATTGATTTTATATTGTATTTTATGTTATTCTAATATTCATGTTGTTACCCGCCCTGAGCCCGCTCGCAGGGAGGGTGGGCTAGAAGAAATGCAATAAATTAAATTACATTTAGTAAAATTTTTGGTCACTAAAAAAGGATTGTCTTATCACTTTTTTTAAAAAAAAGTTCTAATGGATCAATGTGCCTGCAGAGATTAGGCCGATTAACTTAAAACTTTATTTTCCGGGCCTTTTTCATTGCAGAATCATGAACGAGTCCCTCAAAGTCAATTTCTTTTGCAAATTCACGCTCAATAGACAAAAGTGCTACATGACTTAACCATGCTTGCCCTATTGTAGAACACCTGATATTTTTGGTAAGTGCTCACTCACTGGAACGTCTTTCAGTTTCTTCCCCAGTCACTTTTGTTTGAGATTGTTGCTGTTACACTGCTTCTGATTGGTTCCAGCAAATCTCACGAGATCTGGCATATAGATGCATAGATATATGGAAATAAATTTCTGTTGCCATCATACATAATCTTCTGTTTATCCTCAACTTTTTCATGGTAATGGGGATTGCAGTCTGAGCCGGGCCCTTGCTGTAAAGTGCACCTTTTCCTTCCCATGGGGAGCTCCTTGATGTTACAGCTATCAGCCAGTTAGCATACTGTACCCCTCCTATAAATTCAGGACTTGTTCTTCCTGAGCTTGAGCATTGAATTATTTGAACAGAATATGCTTATCTGTTTGTCAGTTGTATCATGTGCTTGGCAGTTGGCTAGTAGGTGACTTTGAATTTCTTTTGAAATCTGAATAGATATGATCTTGAAGGGCTTTACGAACACTATACCATGAATATACTCTGGGGAACAGTACAAATATATTAAGAAGTAGATCTCAGGTAGTTGGAAGAGGAGGGTCAGAGAGCCCAAAGTCAATTGCTGTTTTTCACTAGAGAAAGGTGAGTTAAATGCCTTAAATAAATAAACAAATAAAGGCCTGGCAAAGGGAACTTCCTATAAGTGAAGAGCCTATGAGAAAAAAGGGTACTGTTGGTGGTTTAGTAATATTCATGATAGGTATTTTATCAGTTTTATCTATTTCTGATTCCCACCCCACCCCCACCTCCATTTGAGGCAGCTGATAATAATGGAGATAACCACTGTTGCTTAATTGAAAAGTTTATAAATAACAGCTTTCAGACCCTGGCCCAAAAAAGGAGAAATACTTTCAGAACTGATGAATAGTTTATTTACAATATTTATATATAATTGTACTGGTTTCTCAAAGCAGTTCACATTTACATGAACAGCTGACAGATTTATAATGTTGCTATGATAATGATGGAAACCTTTGAAATGTATCTGAGTGCTGGAGATATATTTTTTGAACATAGCTACTTTATTAGTTGAGGAGCTCACGGTTCCTTCACTTCACACTTTGAGAACTAAGGGGCTATAGCCAAACCTACACATATTACAGTTACGTTATGACACTCTTTTTGACTTAAACAACTTAAATGGCATTGGAGGCATTTTTAAATTAAAAAATAATGAAATAGTTTATTTAACACAGATGGGGGGAAAGTGCAGTCCATCACAACAGTATAAAAAATAATTGAAGCACACTTTAAAAGGGAGGGTTCCATATATAGGTTCATGTATTAAAACTGTATTTGTAAATACTTTAACAGAAAAAGCATAATAGGAAATGAGCATTTCCTGGAGAATTTGCCTGAGGTTGAATAATCATTTTCTGCTATAGAACTAGTGATGTGAAGGTCTGGGAGGCGGGGGGAGGGGTGAAAGAGGTCAAGTTTATTGGAAAACAATAAAAAAGACTATTTTTGAGATACGGGGATTGATCCTTAATTTGAAACCTGAAATTTATTTCTTAAATGGTGTCAGTACCATAACAACAAATTCCAGAGCAGTACTATGTGCTTTGACCTTTGTGAGAATGGTATTTGCATATTATTGGAAAAAGCTGACATTGTTTGGCAAATTAGAGTGGTTCTTAAAGATGTGAGAATTGTTATCAATCATCAATCACTTCAAAATCCTAAGAATATTTAGATGGCAAAATATGGCAACAGATTTGGCTGAATTTTTTAAAATATCTATGCTGTTAGAATGAATGGATAAGAAAGGAATAATTATAACTATACATTTTTAAATTGTGAAGTAGACATGGTATTTGCTCTGTATACTGGTTCTGATTATGTATTGTATTTTAATAAAAATTTTGTAAAAGTTTCCACTGGAAGTATTGGGGGACACTGAAAAAAATTCTAGGGAATATTTTCTTTTTTTTGGAATGAATGAAATGCTTATTGAGGCAAGGTTTGAATTGCTCAAATATATACCGCTGCCGCTGCCGCCAAGGGAGCTTCTTCCATCAAGGGCTGGGCTTTTCCATCTGCCCCACCCCGCCCCTTGCCTGCTCCAGCCTACAAAGGCTGTTGCCAGAGGTCTGCCTGCACTGCTGCTGCTGCTGCTGCTGCCAAGGGAGCTTCTTCCATCAAGGGCTGGGCTTTTCCATCTGCCCCACCCCGCCCCTTGCCTGCTCCAGCCTACAAAGGCTGCTGCCAGAGGTCTGCCTGCACTGCTGGTGCTGCTGCTGCCAAGGGAGCTTCTTCAATCAAAGGCTGGGCTTTTCCATCTGCCCGGCCCCACCCCTTGCCTGCTCCAGCCTACAAGGCTGCTGCCAGGGGACTGCTTGCACTGCTTGCTTTGCTGCTGTTTGTTGTTTTTATACCAAATGTGTTAGTTATTGTAGTCTATGTGTACTGTTTATGTTTGTGTTTTAATTATGATGTGAGCCGCCCTGAGCCCATTCGTGGGGAGGGCGGGATATAAGTCAAATAAAATAAATAATATGAAGATTTTAGGTTAGGACCATCTGCCAGATTGGAGAATAATTCCTTTGTATCCTGTAGACATAGATAACACCTAAAATCCTAGGTGCATTTCTGCACCAAGAGGGTGCTGGCCATTTTCCGGAGGGGCGCATCACACTGCCTTTGCTTGTGGATTTACCTTCCTCTGGTGACTGTGTTTTAACTTGGTTGATATAGAAGCCACTGTCCTGAATCTGTTATCCTCTTGACCTGGCCTCTTCGGCCACTATTTGCAGCCAGGGCTTTTTTTCTGGGAAAAGAGGTGGTGGAACTCTATTATTACCTGGGCGTGCAAAGCTTGCGCGCCCCTGGAAACAAACAATGGCGTCACTTCCGGAAGTGACATCGCTTCCCGGAAGTGACATCGCTTCCCGGAAGTGGTGTCATCATGCAGGGCGCAGCTACCTCCGAGCGCTCCCTCGATTTGGGCCTGCTCACCTTCCTACCCCTTACCTGGCAGCAATGTTCCCTCTAAGTAGTGCAATATATTGAGCCAGAAATTTGCTTTGTGAGCAGCAACTTGCAAGTTTTTAGCATGCCTTTTCCAAAAACAGAATCCCTTTTATTAAAAGGCTTTTGAATGAGATTGTCTGAGGCATTGGTACTGGGTGCCATTAATATGTTGGTGACACAAGGGTCCCCTAAGATACCTGTGAATGATTTACTGGGATGTTCCTTTGTGCACCTCACCAAATGCAACAGTTTTCTCCAGTAATCCCTTAAAACAGAGGCACAGCCTACAAACACCACCATTCTGGTTTTACTTTTGGAATACTGATCTAGCATCCCCAGCAGCTTCAGAAGCAGTACTGTAGATAACAGCATAGCTCAGAAGTGAAGTAAGAATTAACACCGGACCAAGAATCATTAAGATCTGTAGCTCAAAATCCAAACATTGCTAAAATTTCCTGCTTGATGCTTATTCCAACACAGGATGCTTAAACTATGGCTGTCAATCCTAGTTTCCTTGCAGTACACAAAATCTCAACATCCCATATTTAAAGTCCCACAAGTTTCTTGTATGGTATTCCTGCTCTGCAGAGAGACAGCCTTATTTTCACAGGTTTTTTCACACTGGAGAGTTTTAAGATCATGGAGACATTGAGACAGGACCCAAACACTTCCCCCCCCCCATAGTTGAGCTCTCAGACTGTGATCTATGCATACCTGCTGCCTTTCCATCTGTTGCTCCCTGTTTCACCTCAGCCCATGTTTCTGTAGCCCATAGACACTCCCCACATGCTTTATGCAGCTGATTTACTTTACTTTCTCACTGAGACTCAAGGCAGATTTCAAGATAATCAGACAGCATAAGACAACCAATGAGCAATGCAACTGGACTAGATTTCAGTGTTAAGTAACACTGGAGAGTGAACTCTTTATTAGAATCATAGGGTTGTGTCCAAGGTTATCTAGTCATGGAGGCATGGCTCACACCTCCCACAGGCGTCCAGCAGGGCCAGTGACTGCCCTCCACCCGGAAGGCTCTCCACCTCATTCAAAGCACTGAGGGCGGCAAGGGCAGCCCAGCAAAGCCTTGCCCAGGGCTCGTCCATTTGAGCAGGACATGCCGCTGCCAGAGACACACAGGCTAGGCACCAACCGGTGCTCCCAACGGTCACACTGACCAACCTTCAGGTCAACACACCGAAGTGTGCATGTGCATACAGAAGCAGCTGCCCCCCCCCAACATGTGAGGCAGATGACAAGCAAGCAAGGGATGAAAGGATCCCATGCAAAGCAGAGGAGAGGGAAGCTCATTGTCTCACCCCGGCTTTGACTTTCTTCCCACTTTCCTTTTCCTCATTTTAATGATTTGATTATGTCCTCCTTAGCCAGCCATTAAGCCTCAGCTCCCAAAACTCCAGCAACTTCAGAAAACAACAATTACCTCTTTCCCCGCCCCACCAAAATAAATAAAAACAAAGCCAAGTCACTTCAACGGCGCTTTGTCTTCCCCCTTTCCGTGAGAAGGAAGGTGAGGAGGAAACGGGAGCATCCTCTCTCCACCTTCCCTCCCCAAGCGCTTTCCCAGCCTGGAGGTGACATCCATCATCCCCTCCATGCCACTCTAGTCCCCTCCCCTCACACGATTGACTGCACACGTGCTGTCCCCCCAGCCCCACATGGCCACCCCCGGGCAAGGCTACCTCCCAGTCCCCTGCCCTCTTCTCAGGTCTAAGACCAGCTCTCACAACACGTGGCCAGCCTCCTAGCGGGAGCTACACCCATTGCTGTGCTCCCAGGCTGGACCAGGCTGCTGTCACTCCCACCTCATTGAGCTGCCTCTCAGCTGCCTCCTGCGGCACTGGATCCATTATGCCCCGCAGGGCCTTGATGATGGTGTTGGGGTCTATGGCTGGGGGTCAGGGCCAGGGCAGGCTGGGCTAGGTGAGGGGGATGAAAGCAGGGACAGCAGCGCTGCTCGATGTGCCCATGGACCCACTGTTCCACAGTGGGTGCGAAAGGAGGAGAGAAGTGGGAGGAGGGAACCAAGCACCCGGAGTAGCCCCGCTGCCCCTGCGCAGACCCCCCCCCCCAAACAGCTGAGCGGCAGCTGCTGGAAGGAAAAAGGAGGAAGAAAGGAACGAAGGAAGGAGAAACATGGAAAGGGGGGAGGAAGGGAAAGAAAGGAACGAAGGATGACATGGAAGAGGGAGAGGAACCAGATGCCCTGAGTAGCCCCGCATCATGGCCAGAGCGCTGAGCCTACCAAACAGCTGAGTGGCGGCTGCGGGGAGGAAGAACTAAGGAAGGAAGGAAGGAAGGAAGGAAGGAAGGAAGGAAGGAAGGAAGGAAGGAAGGAAGGAAATGGAAAGAGGGAGAGAAAGGCCAGGGAAGAGATCGGTTAATGAGGCGGCTGGGGAGTAGGAGTCTTTGGGAGCTGAGGTGGGGCCAATAGTCACGTGACTGTTTGCTGGAGGTGCCAAAACGGTGTTCTGGTGCATTCCGGCTCAAAAAAAGCCCGGTTTGCAGCTCAAAGGACTGTGATACAAACACCCACAGACTGGAAAACAATCAGCTTTAGAAGGCAATACAAGTATTTTCGTGGATATGTTCATTGTTTAAATGTGACTAATTTTGTCCACAATTAATAAATATGCCATAATGAGTGTGAATAATAATACACATTAACCAGTTTTCCTCTGCCGCTTCAGTGTAAAAACTAAGATTGCATGGAGTGCAGCAGTTTGGTGTGTGTACACATGTGCGCTCTCACTTTAGTATTGTTATATTTGCAGTTTTGCTTGTAGGAAACTAACACATTTGTATTTTGGCATTTTATAAACATGCAAAATAGTACAATTTTAGATGCTGAGTAAGTTATAAATGATGCATTTTATGTTGTTAAAGGAATAAGGTTTAGGATCGATAAGAAAATTGTACATATTTAAATTTCTTCCCATTTTCTGGGTTGTTTAAAAAGAACTCCCTCCCCCCACTCCGCCCGATGGCTTCAAAATTTCCAACAAATTTACAACTCTGTTAGCAGATAGTTTCCATACATTATGCTAATAATGTATACATTCTCCGATGGTCCTAGGAGTGGGGCAGTCCTTACTTTTGGGATATAGCTCCTCCTCCTCTGAAAGCAGGGTCAGTCAGCTGATTTTGATCCCAGAGGGGAGGGGCTTGTCCCTGGAATCACCAGTCTTTCTGGCCCTGCCATCCAAGCAGGACGTCTTCGACAACACTCTGCAGAGTGCAGCGATCCCAGTACTCAGGGAGGCCGAGGCCGCAGGCAGTGTGGAGCTCACAGGGGAAAGGAAAGGCCCTACCGCCTATCCCACCCCCATTTCGCTCAGATCGATGGCAAGCATTAGAGCCGATGGCCCTCGATTGCTCCTAGGTTCCACGGCCACAACCACAAAACTCCATCGAGGTTCCCCACCTTCGGGTTGTGAGGAACCCCCCCCTCAGACGGCCAGAGGGTGTGGTGTTTGAGTCCCCGTTAGCCTGTTGTAGAGACCAATATTATCAGGAACTCACTCAGGCTTGGAAGGAGCAGCCTCCAGCAGCAGCAGAGGACCTGCTCCAACCCTGGCAGCCTCAACTGAACCGCAGTAAGACTGAACCTGCGGGTAACGGGGGCAGCGAAAGGAAGGAGGGAGGAGAAAAGAGTAGCAGAAGCCTCAGAGCCAGCTCGCCCTAAATAAAAGGGAGCCCTCCTTTATTTCTCTTTCCTTTCTGCCGGGACTTGTGAGGTGCCCTTTCACTTTCATTTCTCCTTTTGGTGGGAAAATTTCTGTTGGCAGAACGTCAGCAAAGGCAGGCCTAGCCACCTCACAGGCCTCAAAGAGCATAAGCCTGTGGCCTAGACTCCCAGGCCTCAGTCCCTCCTGGGCCTCTCAACAGGCCAGTGAAAGAGAAAAAGCCCAAGGGCATGGACCCGTCAGGCAAGAATGCCTTGAAAATTTTCTGCTGGTGGTAAGTCAGCAAAGGCAGGGCTAGCCTCCTTCCAGGCCTCAGAGAGTACAAGCCTGCAGCCTAAACTTGCCCAACTCCCAGGCCTTGGCCTACTCCCAGGCGTCTCAAGAGACTAGTGAAAGGGAGAAGGTCTGGGGTTTGCATCTACCAGGCAAGGAAGCCTGAAATGAGTTGCTGTAATGTTGTGGTTAAGTGCTGGGCCATGAATCATTACCCTGCTGGTTCAAGTCCCATAATTACTTGAACTCGGTGGCTGACCTTGGGTAAAAGTCTCAATTACTTAGCAGTTCTGGGGAAATAATGATGATTCTGACCTTATCGCAGCCCCTGACTGTGATATCACAGTCCAGGCAAGCCAGATCTCATCAGATCTCAGTACCTCAGCAGGGTTGGCCTTGGTTAGCAATTGGATGAGAGACCTCCCTAAAAGACCAGTGTTGCAGAGGCAACTATGACTGGATTACATTTTCCACCTCTAAGGGGAAAGAAATTACATGTCCCCTATTTACACAGTCTCAGCCATAGTTACTATTTAACAAATGAACTGGCATGGCCCAGGATGGAAATAAGGAATTTAAAGAGGGCACACCAATAAATAGTCTAGTGGCTAGACTCTCAGATGGGCAAGGGAGGCATTCCAGTATGGGGGTCTGACTCCAGATAGGTAAAGGGGTGCCCCTTCCCAGATTAAAGAGGAGGCAAGGGCTATTAAGAGCACATATCTCGGTTAAGCCTTAAACCTGAAGACCCTGAGTTACCACTTTTCTCCCTCAGCCAAGTAGAAAGGGGAGCTGTTAAAAGAAGGGAAAATTCCCTAGCAGGTCTTCCTTAGGAGCCGTATCCTAGAAGGTTCCCATAGTTGATGAGGATCCTGGAGTCTTCTCCCTTAAGGACTAAGGGGTTGGAGAGATTCTTCCCTAGAATCAGGAATAACCCCATCAGGGATTCCCTTCCAGTAGTCTCTCATACTTGTAGAAGTCTAAGAGGGAAACTCTAGCAAAACTAACTACTCTTATTCCCCCCCCCCCCCGCCCCAAGTCTTATACATTAGTTCCAGGGGTTACTGAGAGGATCAAGCTGCCATTGGTGGATGATCTGGTAACCAGCCTGCCGTCTAATCCTGTGCTGCCCGGTGACAAGGACGGACTACCTAGGGTTCCAGCATCAAGTGGTTTGAACTGGCTATGCGCAGAAAATTGGAAGTTTCTGCTACATCCTTCAGAGCATTGGTGACAGCTCCACTCCTTCCTAGAGTCACATTCTCTCGTGTCTCAGACCTGGCTGCAGTGAGCAGTAAACTCCTGCCAAAGAGCAAAACTAGGAAAATAGCCCTGGCAATATGCTATGCTGTGGTCAACAAGGACCATGGTTTTCAGGCAACCAGACATGACACTTAGCTTAGAAATTGGAACATGGACCATTTGCCCCAAAGCCAAAGTAACTGCGGTTCTTTTCAAAGATATCAGCCTGTCTGGAGAAACTCTGAATAAAGGAAAGTAGACCAGCCATCGAGAGGAGAGTAATACCTTCTCCTTCAACAAATCCAATCAGAATACTAAAGGGCCAAAGAAGGGAACTCAATGTGTATACACACCAAGGCAGCAGGTGCAATGGTGTTTGGGGGATACTTACAATGTTTGGCAAACCCTTGGCAACTGGTAGTAAGAAACAGGTGGGTGTTGGATAATGTGATCAGTGGAATTCAATTCTGTGCCACCTGGTGCCTTTTCCCACACCCAAGGATCCCAAGGAAGAATGGCATAGGACATCTGGCTGAAGGACAAATAATCAACAGTGTAAACCTTTTGGAACTCAGACATGGTGTGATGGAATCTCAGAATCTTCCCACAGGTCACTATATGTTTATACAGAGGACAACTCTGAGGTGGACTGGCTAAGCCAGAGAGTGATGAATCAAGCAGAATGGATGCTATCCAGAGAGATTCCCCAACTGGTCTACCACAGTTTTCAACAAGGCATAAGGAGAAGAAACCCTCAAACCATAGGGATAGATGATGTGAGCAGCAAGCTGCCTTCACACATCCTGTATGTCTTCCACAGTACAGCTATTGCATAGAGCTGTTCAGAAGATCACACAGTAAAGTGCAGAAGTGATGCTAATAGCAACCTTCAGGTCCAGAAAGACATGGTCTCAAAACCTGAAGAATCTTTCAAGCATGGCACTGGCAGTAGATAGAGAGCCATGCCCTTTCCTCCAATATGGTAGAGCAAATTATGAACAAAAGCAACTTTCTTCCAAAGGTGAACTTCATGTTTTCATAGGACAGGAAAGATAGTACTTCCCTCCTTCTAATCTAATCCAAAGCATGGCAAGAAAATGAATAAATAAATAAATAAATCTCACTACCTTGATATATGTAGAGATGTGAGATTCCACTTGGGCAGGACTAAACAGTGTTCCAGAAGTCTGGGACGCTAGTTGTATGTTTGCAGGAGGTCCTTCTTGGGACCCAGAGTGTCCTTTTCTTGGCTAAGTAGGTGAAACAGAAGGTACATAATTCTGGCATGTCAAGCCAGAGTTCTGGAGATGCCCATAGATGTCACTCACTAAGGGAAACAGCGACACAGGCAGCCTATAAATCCTTTAGTCGTTAGAAACGATCAATAAGGTGGTCACATGGAAATCAGTATATTCTCTCATCAAGAAATATAGGATAGATAAGTTGTCTTCCCCAGAGACAACCTTTAGCAGGAGGATACTACTACAAACCCTCTAGGCCTGGAAGCTGGACTACCCACCCTGGGGTACACTGCTCTTGTATCTCCCAAAAGTAAGGACTGCCCCACTCCTAGGATCACCGGAGAATGGAAGATTTGTATTCACTTACCGTGAAGCTTCCTTTCTCGGTGGTCCAGGAGTGGGGCAGTCCTGCCCACCTGAGTTTCTTGCGGGGTGGCTTCTAGGATTGGATGAAGAGTTAGGACGTTAGTCTTCCTCCCAGTGGATTCAAGGGAAGGATCTTTCTATTAAAAAAAATGAGGGGAGTTATTATTTTCCCGTCTGGTATCGTGATGGGGAGTCAGGGCTTGGGAACAGACTGGTGATTCCAGGGACAAGCCCCTCCCCTCTGGGATCAAAATCAGCTGACTGACCCTGCCTTTGGAGAGGAGGAGCTATATCCCAAAAGTAAGGACTGCTCCACTCCCGGACCACCGAGAAAGGAAGCTTCACGATAAGTTAATACAAATCTTCCATTATGCTAATAAGTATTTTCTGCAACAACAGTTTGCTCAGAACTCAAAGAATACAACACAGGGCTGAATAGTTAAAAGTAATAGAATTCTTGGTTGTGGTGCAATATTTTGTGCTTGTATGAGCTGTGTGTTTTTTGCTAGATTATTTTGTGGTCTGTTTTAAGAGCTATCCCCAACACCAGTTTTTCTTTTTAATACCACTTAGTGTTACCAACATTTCAACCAGCCTTTAGACTTGAACTTTTAACAGTATCTTGATTTGCTGCCATTCACAAATGATAATGTTAATTTCCATTGTCTGAAAAGTTTCATCTTCCATGCCAAGCTGCTGTTAAAAACACCAACCAAGCTAATCTTTTTCTGGTTAATTGACCAGTCCTATTTATATTATTTATTGCAGTGTTTTCCATAGTCCAAAATTTTAATGAAATATTTTCAATATCATTTTTAAGAGGGAGTGTAAAATTGCATCACCATCTGAACTATTAAGTAAACAGTTTTCGGACGATCTCTATTGGTTCCATGTTTTATATTTATTTTATAAATAAACAAGGTTTAAATTAAAAATATCATGAGATTTGTTCCCAGATAAAGCTCAGTTTACAGTCCGGCCCCATTTACTAGGACACGTTCTTTTCCCAAATAGCAAACTTTTATTCATGCTGTTCTGTTCCCTCTCCCACTGCTGGGCCTTTGTCAACTGCCACAGAACATTCTGGCTCCTCCTCTCTTTGCAATTCTAACATCATAAATACATGAACCAATCAGCACTCTTGAATCTTGCTGCCTTGTCACCATTCTGTTGGTTAATCCCTGTTCTATTAGCATGAAAGGGGCCAGACTGGTATGTACTACATGAAAAGCCATTAGTCTTTTGGTAAAAATTGGGATTTAGTAAGTTTATTCAAGACATGAGAGACAGAGAGGCTTTTAAAGGCATCTTTTGCTATTTCTTCCATAAAAATCACTTGCGCTACCCCAGCAGCAGCTGTTTCTCATCTTGATGAGACAAGATGAAATCCTTGCATGCATTGCGCCTTGATAGGCAGTGGAAAGGAAAGCGTCAGACCGGGTGTCTTGCAGGGTTTTTTTTGGTTTGAGCTGTGTGTAGCATATGCAGGTACAGCAGCTGAATGCATGGGGAGAGGTGAACATAAGACCTTCAACTTATGCGAGATCTGCTATCCCACTCCACTTCCTTGACAGCATAATCTCCCTGTGGGGCCTGGCTTTTCTATGTGGCTGGCAGGCTCCTGCCTGCTTGGACCCCCCTCTCTCTGATTGGTCAGGATCTCTGTTTTCTGAGGTAAAAATCAGGTAAAGGACATTGCCGACAGTTGAAGAAAGACAGCACCAGACTCCTGAGTAGGGATTTTATATAAAAGTCAGTACGGCAACTGAGTTTTTAAATGTCCATGTGGAGATATTGCATGACCTTTCTAGGGGCCATTTCGATGCAAACCTCTCACATGAACCTGCCAAAGTGCCCATCACACCACCCCTCCCTCAGTCCAACTCCATCTCATTCCTCTTGGAGCCGTCATTTCTTACTGCCCCCAAGAAGCCTCCTGGCTGACGTGCAAGATACCTCGACGCTAAAAGGAGCAAGTAACTTAGAGATGTGGCAAAGAAATACGCACGTCGTTTGACTTGAGGGAGGACTGCTTCTCACGTGGGCAGTTCTACATGGCCTGCTCCAGAGTGATCTCACCCAGCAGCCCGGGAATCCTATCACCTGAGGGGAAAATCACTGATGTGGTCTACAAAGAGGTCCTTCAGTAGAAAAACATACCTGGTTGTACATATTTTTCACTTTATTTATTGCACTACAATCTTTTCTTTTAAAATCTCTTCAATAAATGTTACATTTCAAAATTCACTTCATTGGTTTTCGGCATCAACATGCTCCACTTTATTATATTATAACTGGATTTAAAGTAGTTAAATACCATAGCGAATACGGGTATCACACTAGTATTATATATGTTACTCAGAAGTAACTACTGAACTCAATAGGACTTACTCCCAAGTCAATGAGTAACAAATTGAAATCAATAGGACTTACTTCTAAGTAACATGCATATCTTCAATAAATAGAAGTATTTTGCAGCAGTGGAAAGTCTTAACTTGAATAAATGTTTTGTTTGTTCATATTTAGTACACATAGTACTGTTGCCAATGTGTGCCCCAGTCAGTCCTAGGCAGAGAGACTGACCTAGGCAGAGAGAGATTTTCCAGGTCTCTTACTCTATTCTCTTGCCTAGGAGTCAACTTCTCTAAATAATTAAACAAGTCAAAGGGATTCCCAGATGATAGCCTAACATTAAAATATCCCTTCTACAAGCAAGTGGAGTTCTTTTTACTAATGCATATTATTTTGTTTTGTAAAAGCAGTATTCAAATAGGGCATAGACAGGTGATTTAGTAGAACAAATTCAGACTGTTTGGGGAATAGATACCATAATAATTGTCATTTCAGGCTTCTTTCCAGACTCTAGTCCGATCTCAGTTTAAATAGCAATTTGAATTTTTTTTCTGGTTAGCAGCTTTTTTATGTTAACTTTTAGTGCACAACTATATAATAATACTAAGATTTATCAGTCTCATACATTTTGTACTTTCAAAAACAAAACAAGCCAATGAACCTAAAATAAACTCCATTTTCTAGTCTCTGTGGAATGTTCAATAATTATATAACTTTCCATCTAGAGGTTATGTTATCATTCCCATCATGTGTCATTGAAAATACATGGAGCAAAATTGAGTAGATTGAAGTAAAGTATTGTGGTATGAATTTTCTGTATATATTATTGTATTTAGTGCCCTAAATTTTGGTAAACACATAAAGTTGTAACTTTCTGCAAAGAAATTAAGTTATTTGCTGTGAGAGGGGTTGGCTCTATAAAGATACGCAATGTATAGAAAAACACTATAGATTACTTTAGCTGTACCCTGGATGGGGGAAAAACCCATGCTCTAATTTTTGAATCACTTAATTTCTCACCCAGAGGAGGCAAGTATCTAGGAGTGTGCCATTTGGTTTTCCCAAGCTGAATATATACTCCACAAATACCTATTTGGTATTATTTGGGCATATCTGGTTTATTCGGGTATATCTGGATAAACTGGTATTTACAATCCTACTATATAAAAGGCTAAGCATATTCAAGACAACTCACTTCCTACCCTGGTGCACCTCCAGAGGGCACTGCTGTGGAGGGAAGCCCAGACAAGGCAGCCAGACCTCCAGAGAGCATGCCACAGCGGGAAGACCAGGTCGGGGTAAGGCATGGAGCAGGTGGCATTGCCTGCCCCTTGCCTTCACCAGCCAGGATCGGGAGCAGAGCAGGTGGCAATGCTTGCCCTCTGCTTGCTGGAATTAGGAGCGGAGTAGGTGGCAGTGCCCGCCCCCCCCCTCACCCAGCTGGGATCAGGTGCGGAACATGAGGCAATGCTTGTCCCCCCTTTTCCCAGCCTGGATCAGGTGCAGAGCAGGAGGTTATGCCTGCCCCGCCCCGACTTCACCCAGCAGGGATCAGGATCGGAGCAGGTGGCAGCAGTTCCTACCCCCTGCCTTCCCCCAGCCAGAATCAGTTGCGGAGCAAGAGGCAGTGCCCTCCCCCTGTTCAAACTGCTGGAATCAGGCACAGAGCAGGCAGTAATCCCCCCCACACTTCACCACTTCATGCATAGACCAGGAGGCAATGCCCACCCCTTCTTCACCCAGCTGGGAACAGGTGTGAAGCAGGAGGCAATGCTCTCCCCTTTTTCACTCAGCTGAGATCAGACTCAGAGCAGGTGGCAATGCTCATCCCCCCCTTCACTTGGCTGGGATCAAGTGCGTAGGAGGTGGCCATGCCTGCTCCCCCCCCCCCCACCTTTATCCAGCCAGGATTAGTGACGGAGGAGGATGAGAGAATGCCTGCCTGCCCGCCTTCCCTGTTGTATTTTTTCCCACAACGGGCTTTGTTGCTAGTCCCAAATAATCCTGATATGTTTGGGAATATCCAGGTATCTCATTTTAAAGGCTACAGCAGCTTGTTCTATTCTCCACCACTGCCCTTGCAAGGTTTCCCAAGAGGAGGGGTATGGAGGCAGCATTACTGTGCATGTGTCTGTTTCAGCATTTCTTGTTTGCCATATGCCATTGCCAAGTCTGGCTGCTGCCTTGGTATTACCAGTTTACTAGATGGGATGCTTGGGATTCTCTGGTTTGATATTGGTTCTATTGGGCTTGCATTGCCCCTTAGTTTTGCCTGGGATCTTTGAATGACACTGGTTCTGTTGGGCTTTTAACAGTGTCCCTTGTTTCAGTTTAGTTGTGGTGGGATTCTCTGGCTTGACATTGGTTCTGTTGGTCTTTGTTGACTCTATTTTCATTGGAGGGGGGGGGTGTTGGTCATTGTTTGCTATTGTGTTTTGCTTCCTGTGTCCTGGAAAAAAACTTGGATTTTTTTCCCCCATAGGAAACAATGGAGAGCGGCTGAGGGAAGCTTGTTCAGGGGCCTGTAGAACTGTACCCTTTAGTCCAATTAACTTAAAACTTGGGGGTCTTTGATAGACAGGCAGGGCTCAGCTTTCTGCAATTTTGGTGTAGTTTGCTTGACAAGTAGCCCTTTCAGCCCCCTGGAAAGATTTCCAAAGGCCCATGGTTATGACCCCACCCAGCCTAAATACCTGCAGGAAGGAGAGGGCTGGAAAGTTAGCATTGATGGGTTTCAGCTGCTGCTAGATTAATGCCAGTAAGTCAGCAGGATCTTCCACGCTTTCTCCCTTTTCTTTTTGCCCCCTTTACATTGGCTAGGACACTGCTTCTCAAACTATATGATGTGGCAGACTGGCATTTTCCCCCAGTATGCCAGGGACTGATATATAGATATGGAGCAAGCTGAGATTGTCTATTTGGGTATAGGTGTGGGTGCTCATTCGTCTCTAAAGGATATAGCAGGGTAGGAAAGAAAGTAATCATTAAAATTTATAATATTAGTACTTACATTCTCAGATCAGTGGGTGTTCAGACAGAGTCCCAAATGATAAACATGTATAAATTCAGCGGGCCCCCACAACAAAATTGCAGAGATAATTGTGTCCTCAGTTGTCCCTTCTACCCTTCCCTATTACTGTCCTCACATCCATGCTTCCTTGTTGCTTGTGCCCCTTCAGGCCCCCTTCACTGTTTCTCTTGTTACCTCCCAAAGACCCTTTACCCCCTCCCTTTCAAAGACACTTACCTTTTCCTACCCTTTCTCCCCTCCCCCTTTCCCCCTTCCTACCCTTTCCCTCCCTCCCTTCAAAACATCCCCCATTCCTTACCTTTCTTTGAGTGGTTCTGTCATGGCTCATACTGCCCGGGCAGGGTGGATAAAAATCAATGATTTTTTAAAAATTTTTTTAAAAAACTGGATTTTTTAAAAATTTAAATCGGATTTTTTATTTAAATCAGATTTTTTTGATTTAAATTGGATTTTTTTAAATATAATGCTTTTTGAGGAAAATATATTACCATCCAAAGGTTATTCCATCATGAAATAAAGATTAGTTTTTAATTATGTAGAATAAGGCTGTATATGTTTAATTTTTTTGGTAAATAAATTCCATTAATCCATTCACAATGTCATGCTCTTCCAGAGGTTTTTGTAAGATTATTGGGCAGTTTCTCTGCCTACAAGATATTATCACAGATGCTTGGTTTTGCAGTTCTCAAAACTGAATTTGTGTCAGCTCAGCAGAGATCACATGCCTCTTCTTCACAGCAAAAATGTTATAACATGAACAGAGTTGAGAAAAAGACCTTAATCCTATTGTTCTACAAACCTATGAAGACAGAATCAACCCCTCCAGTGCTAAGTTTCAAGAAGTTCAGTGAATAGAAACAATATTTTTCTGATTGTTTGGAGTGGAATAGATCTGCACAAGAAGAAACTAAGTGTGAGGAGGGAAGGGCAAGCAGTACAAAATGAAAGTGAAACTTTTTGAGCACAATCCTGCACAAGTCTTTGGATCTTTTGTATGTATGACCTGAGGTTTATCACATTCTTTCCTTGGAGGAAAAAACCTATAATGGCAGCAGGCTGTAAAAGAGACCCAGTTTGGGAATACTTTAATGAAGTTCCTTTACCTATCGGTAAGGCAGGCATCTACTTGCATATTAAAGTTATACCAGCAAGAATTAGTCTTTATGTAGAAAACTATGATTTAAATCAAGCCTTAATGACTAGTGATTTAAATCGTGATTTAAATCAGTTTGATTTAAATCAAATCCACCCTGTGCCCGGGCATCACCATGGTGCTGGGTGGCTCAGGATGGCTCCGCTTGGCTTGCTGAGCTGCTGTGCTGAGTAGTTCTGTGGTTGCTTGCCCTGCCATGGTGCTGCCCACTCTGGCCTCAGTGGCTGTGCTGCAGTGCTAGGTGAAAAGGAAAGGGTGTATTTGCTGTTCATGCACAGAAAATGCTTTAGTTAGGGCTTTTGGGGGGGGGGAGGTTTAAAGTGAAACGTATATAGAATAATTATCAATATTATATGATGTGTGGCTGAAAACATGTTACTGTCGACTTTATCAACTGATAATTATTCTTTGTGGAATTCTGGTCTCAGTTTTAAATTATACTATTGTTTCTCAAACTCGGTTCAGACTGGCAGCTGAGGGAGCCGGACCATAGACCGGCTTTGAGTAGTAGTGGGCTAGGAGCTGCACCATCTTAGAAAGCACAGCTGGGGGTTGGGGGGCTTTGGGGAAAATCTACGGTCATTGTTTCTGTGGATCACTGGAACCATTCCTTTGGGTTTGAGAATATTAACATCCTTGCAGGAACCATCTGATACTCACTATGAATTCCACTAGGCTGAAGTTTCTACCTGTTATAGTTGATTAATTGGCAATTAATTTGTTACCCAACAAGAATATGCACACTAGCATGAACACTGAATAAATATATGAGGTTTTTTAACCTGTCTTGGCATATATAGTCAATTTTATTGGGGTTAATTATCATTCCATAAACTTGTCACAGTGTGATATATTTTCATGAAGAAACCTGTAATTTCATTCAGTTGTTTGTGATCATAGTTATTCATAAATAGGTGACAAGGTGAATTTATTGTTTGTATTGAGTCTTAGAACAAAAATAAAACATTCATTCAACTGTTGGGCACTTGTGAATCCTGTATGGTTTCTGTTAATTAGCTGTTGAAGAGGGATAGGTTAATTTTTATGAATACTAAAGTATTTACTTTGCATATTTACCCTCTATTCAGCCAGATCTCTGGAGCGAGTTTCCTGAAGTGTGAATTCAGTTATCACTGACTATGTTGATAATTAGGTAGTTAAATTATCTCAGAAAAAAAATTCAAGGCAAAGTGATACCCCAGCCCTGTATAGAAAAATGTAGCTGAAGTGATACAAAGAGCTGCTTGTGTCCAAGATTTCAGACGTGTTTTGATTTCAAGGTATTAGTATCATATTTTTAGGTGCAAGCAGTGCTGCAACAGATGAGAAACAATTTTGGACTGCTGCAGTTTAGTCCTACACGGAGTTATACCTTTCTGAGTTTATTGACTTCAGTGGACTTAGAAGGGTGTATTTTGCTTAGGATAGTGCTGCTGGTCATGTGTATCTGTAGGAGAAGAATCCTAAATATATTGATTTTTAAAAATATATTGTGACATATATATTTCCTACTAGTCAGCAGGAGGTCTAGAGCAACATTCTCCCAGTTTTTCCAGTGGATGCCCTATAAGACAGAAGTCTAGCAGCGCCTTAAAAACTAAGTTTTGATTCCAGCAAGAGCTGTCTTGTGCCCAGCCAGTCAGCAGCATCCAGCATTGTTATTTGTTTCTTGTGCTTTTGAGTGCCTGTGCTTAAGTATTTAGATGACCACACCTGAATTATAGTACAACTATACTTGATTCAGCATGGAAGAGGCACAGTACTAGTGAGTAAAGCAAAGAGAAGCTCTGTGGTAAGGGGGAAAGTCTGTTTGGAGGATATGATTATTTTTAAAGGTTATTTTTCTTTTGGTTTGTTTTTTAAAACTGTTCCAGTGGTTTATTGGTGCACTGTCACCATAAGAGTTTCTTAAAACCCTTTAAAATTAGCTCATTGTGTGTTAGGAAAAGATGTCTTTCAGCACCCAAATAGTTCTGAAGGTCGTTTTCACTGTAGTTCTTATGTTGAACGAGAGAGATATTCTGCTGTTGTACTTTCTATAGAAAGGCAACAATTTAATAAATGAAGTTTTGCCACCATCACAACATAGAGGGTGAATGTAATTCAGTGATTTTCTTTTTTGAAAAAGCAGGGACAGTATACTAGAGTTAAGGTACTTACAAATTCACCGTAACTTCCATACTGGGGAACAGCACAGATACTATACAATATGGCACCCTGTGCTTGCTTACAACTAATTAGCTCAGAACCAAGCCCCAGTAAGAACATAAGAGCAGCTCTCCCAGATCAGACCAATGTCCCATCTGATCCAGTAGTTTTGGATGTAGTTTTGGTCTTTGGAGGGCCAACAAGGGGCATAGAGATTGAGGTCTTCCTTGACATTGCTTCTTAGCATTGGCTAGGTTTATGGCCTCTAGATGTGGAGATTCCCTTTAGTTATCCGATTCCTGACTATTAGCTTTTGATGGAACTCTGTAAGGACTCTGCCAAGATATTTTACAAAATACTCCACTGGTTGGTTTAATGAAGATTTTTTATAAAAATCCAGTTCAAGGTATAATGAAGATGTTGTTAGGAATGACACATTATCAACAAACAGTAGTACATGTAGTTTAAAGTACTGGCCCCTCTTCTTGGGGGTTGGACATTCGGCCTGTGAGAACCTAGGCACTCAAGGTCGATTTGTCAGCACTCCAGGCTAAACATCCTCTGAAAGGGAAAAGAAACTGCAGCTGTCTCATTCCCCTGGAAGGGGCAGGGGGAGGAAGGTAGATGCCAACCTCCTGACACTATCCTCCACAAATATGTCTGATCCCCCTTTAAAGCTGTCTATGCTTGTGGCCATCACTGTGTCCACTGGTGAATTCCACAATTTAATTATTCACTAAGTAACAAAGTATTATCTTTATTCTGTCCTCAGACTATTGCCCATCAACTTTATTGTACCTCTAGTATTATAAGTGAGGAAGAAAAAGTTCTCTCTATCCACGCCCCATGAGTAAATTTTATTAACTATTATCATGTCCCCCCGTTTAGCTGCATTTTTTTCTAAACTGAAAAGCTGCATACTCATTAGCCTTACCTAATTAGGCACACTGTGTGTTTTATAGTGGCAAGGGCATATGTTGGATAGTCACACTACATAAACAGTAGGGTTTCCAGCTCCAAGTTGGGAAATTCCTGGAGATATGGGGGGTGAAACCTGGAGAAACCTGGAGAAAGAGGGGTTTGGGGAGGGAAAGGACCTTGGCATGGCATAATTCCATAGAGTCCATCCCCCAAAGTAGCCATTTTCTCCAGGTGAACTGATCTCTGTGGCCAGGAGACCAGTTGTACTTCTGGGGGATCTCCAGCTATTACCTGGAGGCTGGTAACCCTAATAGGCAAGTACATGATGTGCTGCCCAATCTTAGCAAGTAGTTTGGGAGGGGGGCTCCATTCCATGATACCCCTAAAACTAGTTGATCATGATGCTTTAAAAGATCTTGCTGAATGAAAATTATGAGTGGACAGTCAAATGCTATGGCCTACGGTGGTTTGGTTCACTCAGTAACTGTAGCCCAGTTACAGAAAAATGCAGTCTGACACACAACACTGAAGGCAAATTCTCTACATCAAGGAAGTTGCCATTTTTCTTAATTTTTTCTTAAAGCTATTATAAATAATAACTATTGTAAATAATGTCTCAGACTTATGGTACTTTTATAGCACAGGAGATAATTAATTGTTAACCTGTTTGAGTGCCATAAAGCAAGATAATTTTAAATGGAGGGCAAGAGAAGAGAATGATAAAGCAATCATCAACTTTTTAAACAAAGCCCTCATATAGCAATATTCCCAGACTGTGTTAAAGTGGTACATTTTCTGTAAGTAAAATGGAAAATTAGTCAAATATTTGCCATTATTTTCTCCTGGATCTTGTTTTATGGAAGATGACATGGTTGCATTTTTTTTGGCAGTTTTTCTCTTAAGTATACTGGAAGCGTATAGAAACAAAGAGTGGAGAACAGATGAGATCAAGGCAGTGACTGAGTCGGCTCCAGCAACTTCCTACTACCAAGGATTACAGCCAGATTGCTGTGGAAATGAATGGAGAACCGCAGCAGGAGACAGGTATTGCAGTTATGGAGCCTGGGGTTCAACAAATATCTTCTCTGCTATTCATATATTCTGGACAAGTGAATTTGGCATGAATAAACCACTGGTGAAAAGTACATAAGATAAAATGAACTACATATACAGGCAGTTTATTACTGATATTTCTCTTGATGAATGTTCATCCTTTATGGCTGCTTACATTACATGTACACTCAGTAATGCATACAGCTTCCCCCCTGCCCCCCAAAACCACCATTCAACTAGCTAGCAGTGAATCCAAAGTTTCCCACCTTTCCCCATCCTTTCCCCTCTAGTGTCAGTTTTGTCTAACCAATTGTTTTGCTGGTTAATATTGTCAAGGCAAGAAGGCCACTGTGTTGATTGTCTGCCACAACTGTCATTAGAAACTGGCTCCTTTTAACAGTATTATAATATTTTAATAATAGCTATTAACTTTGATTTATTTCTGTTTTAATTTTTTAAATTTTGTAATAGTAAGCTGATCTTGGAATTCCAGGATAAGAGCCAAAGACAAGATCAATTCAGCGAATAGTTCACATGTAAATGTTGCTTAACATTGTTAAAGAGTTATAGTAACTCATAGCAATTTTATCTTTTTATTCTAATAAAGTTAATGGTTTAAAAATACGTTTTCATATATTTGGCTCATCAATTGACTAAACTTTTAACCAGTCCGAAGGGCAGGCCTATTCTAGATTGTTTTGACCCGATATGTTCCCTCTTTCATTTATTTGTATACACTTCTTTAAAGTCCACACTTTATATGTAGCATCACTTTCGGAATAAAATTTGTACATTGTACACATGTAATCTTAATCACAGATCTTTGATTGAATGCAGCATAGATGATGCATTGTACCTAACAGCTTAAAATTTTGTGATGCCTCTGTTATGACTACAAGCACACCTTCAGTTCAGCATATAAAAAGTAGCTGAAGCTTATTGTGACTTCATATTCTGTGACCTGAAAAGTTGATGAAAATTATTCATTGTGAGCATATGTAGCTGTTTCTTTCAAGGAATAAATATGCTGGCAGAAAAGTAACACTACAATATATTTAATATGAGTGATGTAATCTGCTGTAATTAGACACACTAAGCATTAAGATGTTTCATTAATGGTGGATTTTGACTTTCATTCTGTCTACTTCTGTCTACTTCTGTTCTTATGAAAGAGAGTGTTCATCGATGGTTGTTGTGGGTTTTCCAGGCTGTATTGCCGTGGTCTTGGCATTGTAGTTCCTGACGTTTCGCCAGCAGCTGTGGCTGGCATCTTCAGAGGTGTAGCACCAAAAGACAGAGATCTCTCAGTGTCACTCAGTGAATGACACTGAGAGATCTCTGTCTTTTGGTGCTACACCTCTGAAGATGCCAGCCACAGCTTCTGGCGAAACGTCAGAAACTACAATGCCAAGACCACGGCAATACAGCCTGGAAAACCCACAACAACCATCGTTCTCCGGCCGTGAAAGCCTTCGACAGTACAGAGTGTTCATCCTTAAACAGTTGAGTACACCATGCTGTTCATGGTTCTACCATGCTTAATAACTAGCTCCACCCAGTATTTATTTGTCAGATATTACTCATAGTAAGATGCAGTTTAGTTTCTTACTATAGAGTTTTATACTTGACACTAAATTTCCTGATACTCATCTAGACATGTATATATTTATCAAAGCAGTATAACAAATGCAGACATGGAGAACAGAAAACTGTGTGCAGAATTAAATGTGTTGACCTGATTATATATTAATTCACATCTCCTAAGCACAGTGCAACATGGTTTTCTAATAATGTGTTTCTCTCACATTTTGGTTGCTTTGAATATTAAATTTGTTTTCTAGAACAACAAATCCCTTCATAGAATCTGACCATCTCCTCTTAGTGATTCTTTAATATTTGTTACATCATATTTTTATGCCTCTCTCAAAACCATTTGAGCTGGAAGAAATATTTTTAAATAAGAGTTCGGGTTTGTAAGTGTGTAACGAGAACCTACTCTGCCCATATCCTTCTATATGAAGACATATAAACTGAAATAAAATAGTGTGTGTTGAGAATATTTCTCTTTTATCATCTTTTGTCCTCTTGGAGGTTACAGTGTTCATAACTTCCTTTTTTCCTGAGGTCTGTCAAAATGTTTGTGTAAGACCTTTTGATTAGGCAGTATCTGGGAGTTGAGGATAAGGAAAGGTTACTTATAAGCATGGCATTTTAAATTGTCTCTGTGTTTAAAAAAATATTAATTTCTTTTTACAAAAATATTTTGCAAGAATCTTATTTTTTCTAAAGTTGTGGCTTACCTAAGTGGCTGTGGATTGGTTATATTGTAAAAATAATAAACTAAAATACCTTCCATCTTTCCCATATAATGCTTCAACACACTCCAGGCACTATGTAAGTACAGTATGTGAGTGACAGAGAAGAATACAGTCATTTGTAAAAACAAACTATATAACCAAATTGAAATTGTAACTGGAACATCTGAATAGTGGATCTGAGCTGGATAAAACTGCCCAGGGACTCAGACTCATGAAGCCCAGCTGGGAGGTTACATTATTGGAGTTAAGAGCATTGCTTGCTGCCTTTGAAAGTAAAGAACACAACATTCTATCGTATGCAGTGGACTTTCAAGAAAGCAAGAAAATATTGGATAAAAATACATGGAGATACAAAAGATATTAAAGCTTTTCTTTTTGCTAGATCCAAAAAATAGGTTGGTAGATATTATGCCAGGTAATATTACAAAAGTACACAGTGAACTGTTTAAATATATGGTGACAGTAGCGAGAGTAGTATATGCAACAAAATGGAAAGCTGAACTTTGTCCTGACGTGACTGAATGGATGAACAAATTGTATGTTTATGTGTCAGTGGCTAAATTATCAACAACATTTGATTTATATACTGCCCTTCAGGACAACTTAACGCCCACTCAGAGCGGTTTACAAAGTGTGTTATTATAATCCTCACAACAATGACCCTGTGAAGTGGATGAGGCTGAGAGAGCTCTGAAAAGCTGTGACTGACCCAAGGTCACCCAGCTGGATTCAAGTGGAGGAGTGAGGAATCAAACCCAGTTCTCCAGATTAAAGTCCTGCTGCTCTTGACCACTACACCAAACTGGATCTCTATTATATGTATAATAGGCAAATTTTAGGAAAAATTTAAAAGTTTTTTTTGACTA